>NC_090741.1:65530302-65617802 GCF_036898095.1 Palaemon carinicauda
CTAATTTCTTTTCCTCTTGTTTTGTTAAGTTTTTTATAGTTTAAATAGGAAATATTTATTTTAATGTTATTACTGTTCTTCAAATATTTTACTTTTCCTTGTTTCCTTTCCTCACTGGGCTATTTTCCCTGTTAGAGCCCTTGGGCTTACAGCATCCTGCTTTTCCAACTAGGGTTGTATCTTAGCAAGTAATAATAATAATAATAATAATAATAATAATAATAATAATAATAATAATAATAATAATAATAATAATAAACACCTACGGAGTTCAATTTTACATCACAATATTCACTCTTTAATTCATTCTTCACTTTCATTATAAAAACATTTGATCACTCTCAATAACTTATTATCTATACCACACAGCCTCAGCACCTTCTACGTTGCCTTTATCTCAATTACACTGCAAACTCTCACATTTATTATTATTATTATTATTATTATTATTATTATTATTATTATTACTTGCTAAGCTACAATCCAAGTTGGAAACGCAGGATGCTATAAGCCCAAGGGCTCCAACAAGGAAAAATATCCCAGTGAGGAAAGGAAATAAACTATATTAAAAATAGTGAACAATTAAAATAAAATATTGTAAGAACTGTAACAACATCAAAACAGATCTTTCATATATAAACTGTAAAAAGAGACTCATGCTAGCCGGTTCAATATAAAAAAAACATTTGCTGCACGTTTGAATTTTTGAAGTTCCACCCCTCACTTCCATGCTTTTCATATCATTGGTTCATAATAATCATGTTATCTGCACATCCTCCTACACTGTTCTTCTCTTGCCACCAGCATTACTGCCCCAGGCATTTGTGCTGACGTATAATTCCCAATCAATCAATTAAACTATCTTCTCTTGTACATCATGCTCATAATCATACTAGGAACCTTCCATAGTGTACTAGAAAATATTATGTAGCTATATTATTTAAAGTTTCTATCTCATTTACCTTTATAGAAAGGAATAATTCATTCTTAACCATTCCTTTGGAACATTTTCCTCTTCCAGACATACCCTACACACCCAGGTCAGCTACTGAATCACACTTTAGCCCACTTGTATTCCCGTCTACTCTTTTTGTCTTTTCATTCTTCGACCTCTCAATTACACTCCTTATGTCCTCTATGGTTATGGTCACAATCATTCTCAAACTTACTCTAATCCCTTTGCAGTCTCACATTATATATCTTGTCCCTCTTTTATTTTCCGCATTCACCATATCTTCAAATAACTGACCCCATCTACCCAGGAGTGCTCTTCTATGAAATAATCTCCTTTTTTTTCTTTTTTTGCATCTTTAGTTCTGAGATATATTTGCTGATAAACTTTTCTCTAGATTTACTTCATTGCAGAACAAATTCTCATATTCCTAAATTCCTTTCATAATTTCTCTGGTTTTTAATCAAATGTCTTCTTTTCTCTCTCGCTTTCTTTTAATAAAATAATGGCCCATCTGTCTTGTATTTTCTCGTCAAGTAATCTCTTTTTCATTCACTAATCTTGTCATTTCTTCATCACCACACGTTTTTATTACATTTTCCTATCC
The DNA here is from genome assembly GCF_036898095.1 of Palaemon carinicauda. Lineage (NCBI taxonomy): Eukaryota > Metazoa > Arthropoda > Malacostraca > Decapoda > Palaemonidae > Palaemon > Palaemon carinicauda. The sequence goes on from NC_090741.1 coordinate 65,531,862, forward strand.
GATTATAATCACAAATGCTCTCTGGTGATTATGATGTGCCCTGGACTTTTCTTTAACCCACATGTCTTTAACTGTAATCCATTTATCATCTTTATTCTCTTTGTTTGCTCTCCCCCACATCCTTCTTGCTAGAAGCCTTATTCTTTGTTTCAGTTTATTAATAATAAGATATACCTCTAGCCATCGGTATTGAAGATGAAGCTTTTAATACCTAAAGGTCTACTGGACATGTACTTGACTGACAGAAACTACTGTGTGCAAATTGATAAGGTTAGAAGAGCTCTTCTAGGAGAAGGACACTCCAAAATCAAACCATTGTTCTCTAGTCTTGGGTAGTGCCATAGCCTCTGTACCATGGTCTTTCACAGTCTTGGGTTAGAGTTCTCTTGCTTGAGAGTACTCTCGAGCACTCTGTTCTATCTTATTTCTCTTCCTTTTGTTTTGTTAAAGTTTTCATAGTTTATATAGGCAATATTTATTTTAATGTTACTGTTCTTGAAATATTTTATTTTCCCTGTTGGAGCCCCTGGGCTTATAGCATCCTGCTTTTCCAACTAGGGTTGTAGCTTAGCATTTGATAATAATAATAATAATAATAATAATAATATTTGGCCATAAGGTTAGTAACCCCCTCAGACCTTTTTGGAAATAGTAAGGCTGAATTGGTGTCACCCCCCCCCCCCCCATGTGTGTGTGTGTGTTTTAAGTAGTATTTTTAGTCACACTAACCAAAACTTGAGTAAACATCAAAAGTTCAAAATTGTACCAAATGTTTTTATGTTGAATAGTATGACATGAGTATCTTTTTTATAGTTTATATATGCCCCCTGTGGCCGCGGGGGCATATAAAAATTAGAATAGCGCCAACGTTATCCCTGCGTGTCGTAAGAGGCGACTAAAAGGGACGGGACGAGGGGGCTGGGAACCCCCTCTCCTGTAAAAAATTCCTGCGAGACATCGACAAGGAGATGGAGCTGGGGGGAGAGTGACTGCTCCCCGCACTCTAGTTTTGGGGTGTTTAAATGTGCGTGGATGTAGTACGATAGAGAGTAAAAGATGTGAGATTGGAAGTATGTTTAGAAGTAGAAGGATGGATGTATTGGCCTTGTGTGAGACAAAGATGAAAGGAAAGGGTGAAGTGATGTTTGGTGAAATGTCTGGTAGAGTGTCTGGGATTGAAAGGGGAAGAGCGAGAGAGGGTGTGGCGTTATTGCTGAGTGAATGGATGACAGGTAAAGTAGTGGAATGGAAGGAGATATCATCTAGGTTAATGTGGGTAAGGGTTAGGTTGGGTAGGGAATGTTGGGCGTTTGTCAGTGCGTATGGGCCAGGTAGTGAGAAAAGTGAAGAAGATCGGAATGAGTTCTGGAATGATTTAACTAGGTGTGTAGAAGGACTGGGTAGAAGGAATTATGTGGTTGTTATGGGTGACTTAAATGCTAGAGTGGGCGCTGGAGAGGTAGAAGGTGTCATTGGAAAGTATGGCGTACCAGGTGAAAATGAGAGTGGTGAGAGACTGGTAGACATGTGTGTTGAACAAGAGATGGTAATAGGTGCTAGCTTCTTTAAAAAGAAAGATAAGAATAAGTATACGTGGGTAAGAGTGGCAAATGGAAGAGTAGTAGAAAGGGCATTAATGGATTATGTGTTGGTGACTAAAAGAATGTTTGGAAGATTGAAAGACGTGCACGTGTTTAGGGGTATGGCTAACGGTATGTCTGATCATTTTTTGGTGGAAGGAAAATTAGTTGTAGCAAAAGAGTGGGGGAATAGAGTAGGTGGATGTAAAAGGGAGGTAGTGAGGATTGAAGAGCTAATAAAACCGGGGGTAAAAAGTAAATATCAGGAAAGGTTGAAAATGGCATATGATGAGGTGAGAGTAAGAGAAACTGGTAATTTAGAGGAGGAATGGAAGTTAGTAAAAGAAAATTTTGTTGGGATTGCAAGTGATGTATGTGGCAAGAAGGTTGTTGGAGGCAGCATGAGGAAGGGCAGTGAATGGTGGAATGAAGGAGTGAAGGTGAAAGTGGAAGAGAAAAAGAGGGCTTTTGAAGAATGGCTGCAGAGTAATAGTATAGAGAAGTATGAAAAATATAGAGAGAAAAAGGTGGAAGTAAAGCGCAAGGTACGTGAGGCAAAGAGGGCAGCTGACCTGAGGTGGGGTCAGGGATTGGGTCAGTCATATGAAGAGAATAAGAAGAAGTTTTGGAAAGAAGTGAAGAGAGTAAGGAAGGCTGGCGCAAGAATTGAAGAGACAGTGAAAGATGGAAATGGAAGGTTGTTAAAAGGAGAGGAGGCAAGGAAAAGGTGGGCGGAATATTTTGAAAGTTTGCTGAATGTTGAGGATAATAGGGAGGCAGATATAATTGCTGTTCCAGGTGTTGAGGTGCCAGTGATGGGAGGTGAGAATGAGAGAGAGATAACAATAGAGGAAGTGAGGAGAGCACTAGATGAAACGAGAGTAGGAAAAGCATCTGGTATGGACGGTGTGAAAGCTGAGATGTTGAAGGAAGGGGGTGTGACTGTACTTGAATGGTTGGTGAGATTGTTTAATATGTGTTTTGTGTTGTCAATGGTACCAGTAGATTGGGTTTGTGCATGTATTGTACCACTATATAAGGGTAAGGGAGATGTGCATGAGTGTTGTAATTCAAGAGGTATTAGTTTGTTGAGTGTAGTTGGAAAAGTGTATGGTAGAGTACTGATTAATAGGATTAAGGATAAAACAGAGAATGCAATCTTGGAAGTACAGGGTGGTTTTAGAAGAGGTAGGGGTTGTATGAATCAGATTTTTACAGTTAGGCAGATATGCGAGAAATATTTAGCAAAAGGTAAGGAGGTGTATGTTGCGTTTATGGATCTGGAGAAAGCATATGATAGAGTTGATAGGGAAGCAATGTGGGATGTGATGAGGTTATATGGAGTTGGTGGAAGGTTGTTGCAAGCAGTGAAAAGTTTATACAAAGGTAGTAAAGCATGTGTTAGAATAGGAAATGAAGTGAGTGATTGGTTTCCGGTGAGAGTGGGGCTGAGACAGGGATGTGTGATGTCGCCGTGGTTGTTTAACTTGTATGTTGATGGAGTGGTGAGAGAGGTGAATGCTCGAGTGCTTGGACGAGGATTAAAACTGGTAGGCGAGAATGACCATGAATGGGAGGTAAATCAGTTGTTGTTTGCGGATGATACTGTACTGGTAGCAGACACAGAAGAGAAGCTTGACCGACTAGTGACAGAATTTGGAAGGGTGTGTGAGAGAAGGAAGTTGAGAGTTAATGTGGGTAAGAGTAAGGTTATGAGATGTACGAGAAGGGAAGGTGGTGCAAGGTTGAATGTCATGTTGAATGGAGAGTTACTTGAGGAGGTGGATCAGTTTAAGTACTTGGGGTCTGTTGTTGCAGCAAATGGTGGAGTGGAAGCAGATGTACGTCAGAGAGTGAATGAAGGTTGCAAAGTGTTGGGGGCAGTTAAGGGAGTAGTAAAAAATAGAGGGTTGGGCATGAATGTAAAGAGAGTTCTATATGAGAAAGTGATTGTACCAACTGTGATGTATGGATCGGAGTCGTGGGGAATGAAAGTGATGGAGAGACAGAAATTGAATGTGTTTGAGATGAAGTGTCTGAGGAGTATGGCTGGTGTATCTCGAGTAGATAGGGTTAGGAACGAAGTGGTGAGGGAGAGAACGGGTGTAAGAAATGAGTTAGCGGCTAGAGTGGATATGAATGTGTTGAGGTGGTTTGGCCATGTTGAGAGAATGGAAAATGGTTGTCTGCTAAAGAAGGTGATGAATGCAAGAGTTGATGGGAGAAGTACAAGAGGAAGGCCAAGGTTTGGGTGGATGGATGGTGTGAAGAAAGCTCTGGGTGATAGGAGGATAGATGTGAGAGAGGCAAGAGAGCGTGCTAGAAATAGGAATGAATGGCGAGCGATTGTGACGCAGTTCCAGTAGGCCCTGCTGCTTCCTCCGGGGCCTTAGATGACCGCGGAGGTAGCAGCAGTAGGGGAGTCAGCATTATGAAGCTTCATCTGTGGTGGAAATGTGGGAGGTTGGGCTGTGGCACCCTAGCAGTACCAGCTGAACTCGGTTGGGTCCCTGATTAGGCTGAAGGAACATAGAGAGTAGAGGTCCCCTTTTTGTTTTGTTTCATTGTTGGTGTCGGCTACCCCCCAAAATTGGGGGAAGTGCCTTGGTATATAGATAGATAGATATATGAAATATCTGTTTTAAGGTTGTTACTGTTCTTAAGATATTTCATTTTGATTGTTCACTACTTCTCATATAGTATATTTTCTTTTTTCCTTTCTCCGTTTGGCTATTTTTCCCCTGTTGGAGCCCTTGGGCTTATAGCATCCAGCTTTTCCAACTAGGGTTGTAGTTTACCTAGTAGTAATAGTAGTAGTAGTAGTATTAGTAGTAGTAATAATAATAATAATAATAATAATAATAATGATAATAATAATAATAATAATAATAATAATAATAATGATGGTGATGATGATAATAATTCATTACATGAAATTTGTAGCCTCCTGGGTTTCTTAACTTTATGGATACATTACAATCTTTAATCTCAAGTATTAATATTCATCCTTCATAAAAAGTAATCTTTATTCTTGTTCTAGAAGAAATTCAACTCATCTTTCGAATTAGTTATGTCTTAATTTTAGCTTAATAAATATAGAAACCCTAACTTTCACAACTTCATGAGTTATATATGTTATTTTATGCCTTACGCGTGTGCAGTTTTACTAAAACCGATCCTTAAGTACTGTTCTTATTTAGTCATCTGCAGCTGATTCCCATCTTCAGTTGTTGGACAAAAGCTTAGAGTTTTATGACATTTATTGCTCCTAATCTTGAGTCAACTTTCTGGTACTGTCTCTCTTTTAGTCTGTTGTTCATTGAGTAGGCTAAAGGCTTTCCTAAATCTGATCATCCACAGTATTTAGATCTTTTCTGGTTGTGGTGGCCTATGTGTTAACGTCCCTGACTGTTGATCGCCAGACTGGGGTTCGAGTTCCGCTCAAACTCGTTAGTTCTTTTGATCGCTGCAACCTCATCATCCTTGTGAGCTAAGAATGGGGTTTTGGTAGGGCCTATAGGTCTACCTGCTGAGTCATCAGCAGCCATTTCCTGGCCCTCCATGGTCCTAGCTTGAGGGAAAAGGGGGCTTGGTTGCTAATCATATGTATAAATGGTCAGTCTCTTGGGCATTGTCCTGCTTTATAGGGAAATTTCACTTTCCCTTGCCTCTGCCATTCATGAGTGGCCTTTAAAATCCTTACCCCCCCCCCCCTTCATTAGTAGGCCTAATGCATTTCCTGTTAATTCTAATCGTATTTCCTCTCCTCATGCGAGACTCAATCTCACGAAATTGTGTAGGAGTTTTGTTCCTGCTGTGACCAAATTGCGAAATGGTCTTCCTAAAATATAGTTGATCTAAGTTTCGTTTCAAAGATTGTCTGTTACTGTTTGTCTTGTTCGTTTTACGTTGCCATTCTTCATACCTGGTTATTTTTTATTAAGTTTTCAAGATTTATTAGTTACCAATCTGTTACTTTTTTCTTACTGTGCTTATTTCCTATTGGGTCCTTTTTGGTTTGCAGCGTTATGCTTTTGTAGCTAGAATTGTAGCTTTATTTGTAATGATAATAATATAAGAGCCATGTGTATGTAATTAACAGATGAACTTCGTAGAATTCACAAAATAAAAGGTCAAGCAAGATTTAGACCTATAGTAGTAGAAATGTATTCTGTGATTATAGACCATCGTTTCCATCAACAAAATAGTGAGATGCAAGAGTTAGTGAACATTGTCTAAGAGTAACGTACTGTAGGCATTTATTTGTATTATATTGGGAACAATAACTTATTAGGCCTACATTCTTTGCATGAACTGATATCTATGTAGTCAATTATAAACATTATTTCATTCCCTGTTTATCATGAAACATAACACCCTAGATTAATGAAATATATATAAATTCATAATTAATGTATATTACAGGTGTAATTTAGTGCTCTTTCTATGATGCTATTATGTTGAAGTAAGCTTTCACAAAAAGAAAAAAAGACGAGAAGAATTAAGGTAATTCTACAAGAAGATAGAAGAAGAAGAAGCTCATCCACCGCATAAACAAAAACACTAGGCCTAGATTTACGCAGATATTTGTGTCGCCGTCACAATATTTCTTTCAATATAAAAAGATTGCTGCCAAATATTGTTATATATTTACTTATTGGTAAGTATAATTTATGAAAGAGCCAAGTGAAGTCTTTCTGAACGTTGAATATTTGTAATTTAAAGGATAGCCTGCCAGTCTAAATTAGGTTATCATACTGTAATCTCTTATCATTCGTTGGTAACTTGGTAAAATTATAGTTGCGGACGGAACAAAATTTTGACCAGAAAGAAAAAGTTTTTCATGTAGTAAATAATGTGCTTTCACAGAATTTGACCCTCTTTTCAACAGCAAATAAACCAAAAACTTGTGGTAATTTTGTATTGTATTACATGGTGTGATTTCAGAAGAGAAGGACTGATTTACGGTTATATATCGGTTCCCCAGTATGTTTTCCCCACCCAAAACCCCGAGTTCCCAAAGGGGGTCCCCCATTATCGGAGGATATAGATGTATATATATTTCTGAAACTATTCATTTGCGACGGGAACGGGTGTTATTTTCGAAGGGAGCGTAATTTTTCCTATAAGAAAAAGTAGTTGGAATCCTAGGTTACATTGCCATGTAATACACTACAATGAAACCACTGGTTAGACTGTCTAAGAAAGCTGATGGTTTTTGCCTCTTATGTGCACACGAAAAAAGAAGGAAAAGGGTGTATGTATGATAGCGGCCACTTGTATCTATGATGACAGCAGGCAAAGAATATGGTTGTGTATGTGGGGTTTGCCTGTGTTTCTAACAACCCCCCCCCCCCCTTGCGTAGGGCAAGTAAGTAACTACACAGCTAGTAGGTTAGGTTAGGTAGGGGAAGTTCAAGTTAGTTGGTGTCTAGCTTTGTATATACGTGGGAGGAACTGGCCGCTGATATACAAAGGCCCCGAAAGGCATCAAGCTCCAATGTACAGTACTGGCAAGTGGTAAATGCTGAGCTATGCACGCTAACTCTATTGATTATTATTTCTTAGATAAATGAGTTTTTATTTGCAGTGAAAATAAGTGTCATTTCCAAAGAAAATGGAAATTTTTCAATAGGAGACACTTGTTTTTTGAGTAGAAAAGCGTTTTCTGTCCGTAGCTATAATAAAACTGGTAGCTGTTTTTAGTGTACTTTATGGGACCCAGAGCTAAGCTAGCTTACCATAAGTTAGGAAACCTATCTACATACCTAGATTATGTTAGACATTCGATTTTGTCTACGGTAGGCTACGCATTCCCGATTCTTATGGCTAGGCTAGAACTGAAGGACTTTATATATGACATACTGTATCTGTGATTGACGTTGTTAATAGTTTATATAGGACATATCTGTTTTGACGCTGTTACTGTTTTTAGAATGATATATTGTTAATTTATTCTCATCATTTATTTATTTCCTTATTTCCTTTCCTCACTGGGCTATTTTTCCCTGTTGGAGCCCTTGGGCTTATAGCATCTTGCTTTTCCAACTAGGGTTGTAGCTTGGCTAGTAATAATAATAATAATAACAATTATAATAACAATATATATGTAGGATATTTTGGGAGCAGTCTGCAGTTCTTGGAGTTAATAGATATCTCAGAACTGTAGGTTTTATTATAGTTATGGTATAAGTTTACCGAACTGTAAAGTGGATAGGATTATGGGTGGTATTGGAGGTTTGACCATGTAAGAAGGCAGTCATTAAGTTAGGTTAGGTTCTTGTGCTTTCGGTTGAGTATTGAATACTGATTGCCTCTGAAATATTTTTTTCTTGAGTCCCATGACATATTGGTGAATTTTTAATTTAGGACATCTTTATTCTGAACTTAAAAGTAAGAATTTCTTATTTTCAGAGTTTTGAACAATTCTTTTTAGGTATATATGTGTGCACTATTACTATTAGGAAAGAGTAACTGTACAGTTGGGCACCATAGCATGGGGTTGGACTTGCCTGGCTGGCGTTCTGTGGAGCATCTATTCTGATGAAACTGGAACTGAAACTAGACACCTTTAACCTTTTGACCTTTATTTTGTCCTTCACAAACACAGGCTTTCATTCTTTACCTAGGAGATATAATTCAGCATTGAGCTGGCCTAGCCATAAAAAATTTCACGCAAGGGTTATACCAACCTCCTGCTCACACCATCCTGTAACTACTACTCACTTTTAATTTGACTAAGGTTGAGTCAAACATTCATATCACTCTCTCCCAATTACCTTACCTAATTTCAGTGGCTGTATTAACCTTACCTTTTCAGGTGTGTGTGTTCTTGAGGAACTGTAACCTTGCAGGTTTGCCCCGGCATATCGGGTCTCTTGTGGTACCTTTACATCGGCTACATAGACAGATCCTCGCCCACTTTGTCCTGCATGCAGACAACACTCCTGCACAGAAGGTTCTCCTAGCGTCCGGGATGGCTATCTTCCCAGTGGGAGCTGTACAATAGACGTAGGAAAAAGAAAGTACAAGAGGGATTCTTCACCTTTGGCTTTATCCTCGAAGTCGAAGAAGTCCCACCCTCTTCCTCCTACGGTTTGTACTCTCCAATCTGCCTCTTCCCGTTCGGCTTCCTATGGAGGCCAATCAGACGAGAACAATGTCCATTTAATCCCCGGACAACCCTCTGGGCATGAAGACCCCATCGCTTCCCCCTAGTGAATCAGGAGCAGATTCTCTTCAAAGGGACTCTAGCTCTTATGACACTTTGCATCAGTTGTGGTCTTCCTTTGCGCAGTTGGGTTTCCTCCCACTAATTAACGGCTCTAGAGGCACATAAGGAGTGCACAGCTGCCTCTTGCCTCTGCAGGGGTTATTCTTGGCCCTTTTCTACGCTCCGAGTTGCTGGAGGGGAGTCCTTTCCAGTCAGTTTCGTGTCTTAGCGGAAACGTACTCTACAGTTCTCCCTTCTGAGGGTCTTCAGGTTGGTTCTCTTTCAAGTTCCATCCTAGCATGTATCCCCTGTGGTGAATATGCATGCTGAATCTGCTTAGCCCGAGGTTCCTGGCGAACCTCGCCTTTACGAGCCTGCTGTCCCTTTAGGGGTCTTCAGCGAACACTCTCTAGTGAAAACAGTCCAACCCCTGAGTAGCTCACTATCGGGTGTGGGATTCCTTATCACCTTGTACTAGCTCTGCAATGCTGGGCTGTTCCTAACCACTTGTGGGTTATGTCTGACAATTCCCCAGAGGTGTTCCCCCCCTCCCCTGCATCATGAGTCTTGTGAGTGTACAGCCTCCTGGGCTTGCTCCTTGGGAGTCTGCTACTTTGAGAGTTGCATCTGTTTGGTTAGGTTATGTTTTGCAGCAGTAGGAAACTTTTTCTACCAAATTAACCATACCTTGCTCATCACCATTAGAGCACACTCTTTCCCTCCAAAACGGAAGCATAGTACAGGTTATTTGCGAATCCTCTGCGAAGAGCCCTTGTGAGTGTTCGTGCTTCAGCACACATAGCCCAGGCTCACAAGATAACTGTGCATGACACAGTGGGGGACATGCATGCGTCAGTTCGTGCAAGTCAAGGTTTCACCAGTACCTCTCGTGAACACCCGCTTTTAGTGCTCGGTTTATTCCCTCATTGGCATGCTTTGCTACAGCATCACATTTAGTCACCTGTTCATGTGTCTAGGTATCAGAGATATCTAGATGTGAAGGCTGGCCATGCTATGCCTTTCTTTATAGCAGGATCCTTTTAGAAATATCTCCCCACATCCTCCCAGACAAGGAGAAGGATGCATAGAATGAGCTCAAATTAATTTCTTATAGCTACTAATACATTTGTACATCATACCTCATACGTGAATATAGTTCTCTTGGGACCAAATATAATTTATTCTTGGTATGAGCCAAGACTAAAGCCTGTGGAATCCCTGTGCACAGTCTGGTAGGAGGTTAGCAGAAGTCATCACTTATGCTCCGGTATGGGACTAAAGTTGACCATACCAGTAAATTGGTTCCTAGGGACTCCCTCCCTCCTAAGGATGATTCTCCTATTAAAGGACAATGGTTTGTATTTGTTTGGGAACAAATCAGAAATTTTAGAAATAATGTTTTTCTTAATTGTTCAAATATGAGTCCTTTAAAGTACACCTTTACTCAACCATCCTCCAAGTCCCAGGCCAAAAGGTCAGTTTTGCTGTCTGACAGGTAATCACCCACTGGTAGTTATAACTACCTTATTAAATTGTAATTGCTGTTACAGCTCTGCTGAAGTCATGCCCCAAGTAAAGGACTGATTTGTATTGTTAGTAAATATATAGATTACTTTGAAAATTTGATATTATATCTTTAGTATCCTCATCAAATTGCTACACATTTTCTTTCCTCCCTAAGGTAAACTCAACAGAAATTTACCACTATTTTTTCATTCTTATTTTTTTCAAAATGATATAAAAATATGAGTTTACTTTGATTCTTTGAAAAATTCCAAAGTAATAACTTGGAAATAGTTTTTCTTTGTGCAGAACTTAACAGTAAAACTCAGCTGCTGCTATTTTGAAAAGGGACATCAGTAACTTAATTTTTTTGTTAGGGGAATAGTCTCTCTCTCTCTCTCTCTCTCTCTCTCTCTCTCTCTCTCTCTCTCTCTCTCTCTCTCTCTCTCTCTCTCTCTCTCTCTCTCTCAACATTATTTCTTTAGATAATGATTCTTCATTTATTCAGTCTTATTTAAGTGTTTATATGCATGAAAATATTATTCAATCATTACATAATGTTGCTCTATCAGTGTGCTTACTCATTATTTTTGTAATTAACCCACTCCTTTCTCCCTTTTTAGACTTTGAATATTATCTGAGCTTTGGACAAAATAATGAGTGAATCAGAGGCCAAGAGGAAATTAGAGGTGAAGGAAGAGGAGGAGAGCGATGACGATGATGGGTGGATTGGACCGAAACCTGAGGAAGCAGTCATAGAACCCAAACCAAAAAAGATTAAAGGTAATAATGGTTTTACCCAGGTCTTTGTTTGGTTTTACCCTCATCTTTGTTTATTACTGATTCATGCTTATATTGGTCTTGAAAGGGCAAAATATGATAATTCAGTTTAATTATTTGGAAATTTTTCCATACAGTATCATTGTCATGCGGATTATAAATGTAAATCTAGTACAGAATTATTAGGCTGAGAAAGAGAGGCCTGCTTTGAGAATGAAGGCATTGTCAACTCTTGGGGGGGGGGTGGGTGAACACAGCCGAAGCTGTCTCGTTAGAGGAGTTTGCCAAGGAACTCTAGGTGTATGAGGCAGATGCTTCTCATAAATGAGTTTGATACGGGTAATCTGAATCTTCCCATAAGGCTACCTCAGCATGGTGAAGAAATGACAGGCTCAACTCTAAGGTCCCTCCGGGAACAAGGAGATGCTTTCACTGTTCTGATTGGATGCACTTCTAAAAGTGAACATCTTATCTGCATAATCTGAAAAACTGAAGGGAGGTTCTCACCGAATAGAATAAGTTTTTCTCTGTAACTCCCGTCGGGATGAGAATCTGCATCATAGAAATCTCATTAAGTTTCCTGGTATGAGAAAAAGTCTCTCCCATTGCAAAGGAGTCCACTCCCTACAGTATTTCGATGAAGATTCTCTGGAACCTCTATTGTCTATGTAAGAGGGACACTGAGGATGTATGCTATGTTTCTCTGACTCATAAGGACGGCACATTAGTCGCTATCCCGACCTGGGCAAAAAACATAAATACTGTACTGAGATTTACTAAACATATGCACTCAATCATAACTCACATTCAATGAATAGTCACTCAAATAACTGCGAATTAAGAAAAACACAAGTCTAGAGAGCTAAACACTAGAAGGATAAATGATATGAATGCGAAAGGCTCAATCATAGAGAGGAAGTGAGGCCACAACCTCTTCACTTCGTGACCAGCAGTGTTGTGAAGAGACGTTGTGAGTAAGCTCTGGATTACTTCTTGCTCATACCCTGCATTTACCCAGAACGATGCATGACGCAATCAACAAAATTTTGATTGCCAGGTCATAGAAAACATGATTAGTGGTAACCCTGTATAAATGACTCAGGTTTGTATAGCTAGGAAAAATACAATTTTAAATATTAAACTTAGCCGGTGAATATATAATAGCTGACGTCTCCGACGGCTTGACAGATTCCAAAAACTCGCGAGCGATCGCCATGAAGGTAGCGGGTGTGCCCACCAGCGCCGACTATCGGCCAGATACCGCATATACATGTAAACAGCCTCAGTTCTTCTCTGTCGGTTTCATCGACAAGTCGATTCCACTCGCTATTATGACCTCGAGTTTTCTACCGAATTGGTGAAGTACTTGGTTTTGGTTTTATTGCTTTCGCCGTGTTGGATTATTCAATACTGTACTATCCTCAAAAGAAATGCTTTTGAAAGGAGAGTAAAAGTGTTTTGCCCTTGCTTTTTTATCTCTGGTTTTTTCCATAGAGTAAAGATGGCCGACCCTTCCCTTAGTGTACGGAAGTGTGTTTTAGGCTTTTAGCAATTATTTTATCACGTTATAAATTATTGTTGATAATTATAGATTTTCCTCTATATATTTTATATCTCACCCGCCTTTATTAGGCCTCTTCGATTAGCTTTCCATTTATACTAAACATCAAGATAAATTTTATGTTTTGTTTATATGCGGCCTTTACCTCCAAATGTAGGCGGTCCTAACTTGGAAACCGAAGTTAAACAACGTTGAGCCCATTCAACTTTTATTTTCGTTAAGTTTAAATCATTTGCTCTGTAAGAGTTATGAAATGAATATTTTTTAGAAAATATTTTATGAAAGATTTTCTTTGAATAGTCTTCGTGCTGTTTTTTTCAAAGATGAACTAACGTTTGGTTTATTTATGCTACGCAGTTTGCGCTCTATCGTTACGATAGAGAAAGAGAGAATCACGGTTTCACTTTGCAGAAAGAGTAAATCGATTTTGACGTTTTGTTCATTCTTCTTTCAAACTGAAGTGTTTTAAATACTAATTTAAAGGAACTTGTTAATTTTCAATTTCTTAGTCCTTTCAGTTTTTTCCTTTGATCAAATAACCTGTTTATTGACGAAGGGTGAGTGGGCAATGCTCTTCTGTGTGACAAGAGAGAGAGAGAGAGAGAGAGGAAGAGAGAACGATCCGATCTTTATTCTCGTCCCAAGTAAGGAGTTTGGGAGCGAGTAACGTTGTTCTCGATTCAGTTTTTTTTTTACTCTCGTCCCAAGTCTCTGTACGGGGAGAAAGGATAAAACGTTTTTTAGTTTTTATTCTCGTCCCAAGGCACTGTACGGTGAGAGATGGAAAACGTAGTCTTTAATGAACTAGTGTTTAGTCTCCTCCCCAGTCACTGATCCTTTTTAACTTTATATATTTCCGTTTTATTCGATATATATGTTTACTGATTTTTGCATGTACTAATGTGCTTACATTATACGACTCATTTCGCAATTATAACCTTTTGATGTAAGGGAGAATTGCGTGCTTCAGGTAGAAATCAGTTTTATTCATGCCTAATGTGAAATTATTGAAAAATACGATATCAGTGAAGTAAGTGCAAAAAACAGAAAATCGTAGTGATAAAGTGATAAGTGCGCAAAGTGTTTTTAGTATTGCGACCGAGGGTTCGTCTGTTCGTGCTTGTCGTTCACCTAGTCCGAGACCTCTTTCAGGCTCCCCTGCACCAGGGAGAAGTAATGTCGTAGGACTTAAGGGGACGAGAGGCTTTGACCAACGAACAGACGTTCCCTCTGTGGTATCGGGCGTTTCTCGTCAAGATCGCCCCTACCATAAGACGAGCGAGGCTTTTTTTTTCTCCTCGTCATCCGAAGGCTTCTCGCAAAAGAAACCTTGGAGCAAAGTTTCTAGACCCTTAAAGCGGAAGTCAGTCCCTTCAGGACAGGTCCAGCGTCCTGGCTGTAGCCATGGGGACAGCTCTGACCCTTTGCAGTCGTCGTAAGACGGTTCGCCTATTAAACGCAAGCGTAACACGGGGTCCGAGGGTCGCGGTAAAGGCAATGTTTTGCCAACACAGACGTTACCGTCGTCTCGGCCCGTTCCGACTCCCGTTGATCCTAAATGGGTTGTCCTGCAGGACATGCAGACTAAGCTTGCCTCCCTTATGGAGAAGTATGACGTTGAGCAGGTTCACGATGAACCTTCGCTTTCGAGTCGCCGTTACGCTAAACGAGACTCTGGCCGTCAGCCGCCCAAACGAGCATTTACTCGTCCTTTTGACGTTATGAAACGTGATGTCGGTAGTTTGTCACGTCAGTCACGTGACTTGGATCCTCACCCGCTGCAGTCCCGTGTTGACTTTCAGCCGCTGCCGCAGCCTCGTGTTGACGTTCAGCCGCTGCCGCAGTTTCGTGTTGACGTTCAGGACGTTCGCCAACCAGCTCAGTTGCCTTGTTTTGACGTTGAGCGTCAAGCACCGCAGTCAAGGGTTGTTTTGACTGCTCAGTCTAGGCAGTCAAGGCAGTCTCGACTTGACGTCGAGCGTCCATCAACTCCTGTTGTTGTTGCTGGTCAGTCCTTTCAGCAGCGACATGACGTCGCTTCCTTGACTGCTACTGCTGCTCCTTTGCGTGTGGACTTTGCTTGTCAAGCATTGCCACCGCGGCAGGTCTCTCCTTTTCATGAGACTCGGCAATTGTCGGACGAGGTTCCTTCAGATGAGGAAGTTGCTGATCCCCCTCCTACTGATATTCCTTTGGGGACTTTGTCAGACGGAGAGGAGCCTAAAGCGGCTCAGCCCTCTATGGACTTTAAAAAAATCATGCTGATTTTTAAGGATCTTTGTCCAGACCATTTTGTAACTGCTGCTCCTCGTTCTCCTTCGTCAGAGTTACACTAGGCCTAGCTACTTCGAAGCCGTTTTTTTCTAAGCTAGTGCTCTCTCGCTCTTCTAAGAGAGCTTTACGTTTGCTAGGCGACTGGTTGATCACCAGGAGGAGTTTGGGGGAGACAGCCTTTGCTTTCCCTCCTTTTAAACTGGCTTATAGAGCGAGCGTCTGGTATGACACGGGAGAAGTTCTCGGCTTGGGAGTTCCTGCCTCTGCCCAGGGAGACTTCTCAAGGCTCATAGACTCTCCCCGTCGCCTGGCCATGAGACGCTCCAAGATTTTATGGTCCGCTTCAGAGCTAGACCATCTCCTGTTAGGAGTTTTTCGAGCGTTTGAAGTTTTGCTGTACAATTATGTCATGCATGAACAAGGCTATCAGGGATGGCTCCAATGATCTGACAGCCACGTTCTCTGCAGGAACAAGGCTACCAGGGATGGCTCCAATGATCTGGCAGCCACGTTCACTGCAGGAGTACTTAAGATGTAAGTGCACTCAATGTGTTCATTGTCAAGACAAACTTCACGATGAATACTACCAAATCTGTCTTGGCAGCATTAAGGGAAGGCGACTGGATGGTCTCTCTCGACCTTCAGGATGCATACTTCCACATCCCGATTCATCCAAACTTTCAACTACATCTGAGGTATGTGGACGGGAAAGTAATGTACCAATGTCAAGCACTGTACTTCGACCTCATTCCTGCTCCTCTTGTTTTTACAAGGCCCTTGCAAAATATAGCAAGCTTTCTACATTTTTTGAGGATTCAGAGCCTCCCTTTATTTTGACGACTGGCTAATCAGGGCGTCGTCATTATATCGCTGTCTGGAGAGCCTCTAATGGACATTAGACCTAACCAAGGAGCTAGGTCTCATAGTGAACGTAGAGAAGTCGTAACTTACAGTACCCCATCCCAGACTATTCTTTATTTGGGAATGGAGATACAGTGTCTGATTTTTCGGGCCTTTTCGTCTCCCGCAAGAATGGAACAAGCTCTGTTAAAAGTCCTTCACTTGCAAGAGAAAAACAGTTGCTCTGTAAGAGTTTGAACTAGCCTCGTGGGAACTCTTTCATCGCTGAATTAGTTTATCTCTCTGGGGAGACTCAACCTATGCCCTTTCCAATTTCACCTAAACCATTGGAACAAGGAGAAGGGCTTAGTGAGTATCTTTCCCAATCTCCAACTCAGTCTAGACATGTCTGACTTGGTGGGACAGCAACATCAGACTTCGAGAAGGTCTTTCTCTTGCGATCAAGAACCCAAACCATGTGTTGTTTTCAGATGCATCGGATTTGGGTTAGGGAGCTCCACTGGACAGTCTGGAAGGCTCGGGTCTTTGATCCACGGATCAGAAGGAACTCCATTTAAGGCATGTAACATCTCTCCTTTGGCGAGATTTGTGCAAGGAAAATGAATGTCTTGGCGGACGGCCTCAGCAGAAGAGGACAAGTCATCTCCATGGAGTGGACGTTACATAAGACTGTGTGAGAAGCTATGGATGACATGGGGTCACCCACCATAGATCTTTTTGCGACTCTCTCTGACAAAGAGGCTCTCGACTTACTGCTTTCCAGTTCCAGATCCAGAGGCAGCCCACATAGACGCTTTCCTGCTGGACTGGTCTCACCTGGACGTTTATGCCTTTCCACCTTTCAAGATCCTAGACAAGGTGCTGCAGAAGTTCACCTCTCACGAAGGGACCAGGTTGACATTGGTTGCTGCACTCTGGCCCGCGAGAGAGTGGTTCACAGAGGTACTTCAATGGCTGGTAGACGTTCCAAGGAGTCTACCTTTAAGGATGGATCTCTTACGGCAGCCCCACGTAAGGAGTCTTCATCAAAGCCTCCCCGCGCTTCGTCTGACTGCCTTCAGACTATCGAAAGACTCTCAAGAGCTCGAGGATTTTCGAAGGAGGCAGCCAGAGCGATTGCGAGAGCTAGGAGAGCATCTACCATCAAGGTCTACCAGTCGAAGTGGGAAGTCTTTAGAGACTGGTGCAAGTCATCATCCATTTCCTCTTCCAGTACCTCTGTAGCCCAAATTGCAGACTTTCTCCTACATCTGAGAAATGTTCGCTTCCTCTCAGCGCCCACTATTAAGGGCTACAGGAGCATGTTGGCGTCTGTGTTCAGACATAGAGGCTTAGATCTGTCCAATAATAAAGATCTCCAAGATCTCCTTAAGTTCTTCGAGACCTCTAAGGAGTGTCGTATGGCAACTCCTGGATGGAACTTAGACGTGGTCCTAAGGTTCCTAATGTCCGACAGGTTTGAGCCATTACATTCAGCCTCCCTGAAGGATCTCACCCTCAAGACGCTTTTCTTAGTGTGCTTGGCTTCGGCTAAAGGGTCAGTGAGATCCATGCCTTCAGTAGGAACATCGGCTTTTCTACAGATAAAGCCACATGTTCACTTCAGCTTGGTTTCTTGGCCAAAAATGAACTGCCTTCTCGTCATTGGCCTAAGTCGTTTGATATACCTTGCCTGTCAGAGATCGTAGGCAACGAGCTTGAAAGAGCACTGTGTCCAGTCAGAGCTCTTAAGTTTTATTTAGCTCGTACAAAATCCTTACGAGGTGGATCTGAGGCCTTGTGGTGCGCAGTTAAGAAGCCATCATTGCCTATGTCTAAAAATGCTTTATCGTATTTTATTAGATTTTTAATCCGAGAGGCTCATTCTCATTTGAGTGAAAAAGATCGTTGCTTGCTTAAGGTCAAGACGCACGAAGTAAGAGCTATAGCAACTTCCGTGGCCTTTAAGCAAAACAGATCTTTACGAAGTATTATGGACGCGACCTTTTGGAGGAGCAAGTCGGTGTTCGCTTCATTTTACTTAAAAGACGTCCAGACTCTTTATGAGGACTGCTACACACTGGGTCCATTCGTTGCAGCGAGTGCAGTAGTGGGTGAGGGTTCTACCACTACATTCCCTTAATTCCAATATCCTTTTAATCTTCTCTTGAAATGTTTTTAATTGGGTTGTACGGAAGGCTAAGAAGCCTTTCGCATCCTTTTTGATTTGGCGGGTGGTCAAATGTCATTTCTTGAGAGCGCCCAGATTAAGGGTTTTGATGAGGTCCTGTTGTATAGGTTGTCGCCCTGGATACTTCAGCTCCTGGGAGTCTTTCAGCATCCTAAGAGGATCCTGGGCTTCGTGAGGAAAGCGGACTAACAAGGCAGAGTAATCGTCAGAGTCAGCTTCCTTACCAGGTACCTATATTTATTTGGGTTTTGTTATGATATAACTGTCAAAAACTCTAAGCATATACGCCTATATTGTTTTAATACTGGTCTCTACCCACCACCATGGGTGTGAATCAGCTATTATATTCACCGGCTAAGTTTAATATTTAAAAATTATATTTTGATTATAAAATAAATTTTTGAATATACTTACCCGGTGAATATATAAATTATAGGCCCTCCCTTCCTCACCGATAGAGACCCAGCGGAATGAGAAGAACTGAGGCTGTTTACATGTATATGCGGTATCTGGCCGATAGTCGGCGCTGGTGGGCACACCCGCTACCTTCATGGCGATCGCTCGCGAGTTTTTGGAATCTGTCGAGCCGTCGGAGACGTCAGCTATTATATATTCACCGGGTAAGTATATTCAAAAATTTATTTTATAATCAAAATATCATATTATATAAAATTTGTAGTATTCAGGGGAGATATGAATGACAAATAGTTTCTTGATTTAATAGGTTATTATACATACACCCCGTTTATTGTATACAAAATTAAATCAGTTGAAATTAATTGCACAAATATTGTTTTGAAATTTCAAAACATAAAGAATTAAATAGGTTAGGTTAGGTTGACAACCAATCATGTTGTTGCTGGATTTCCTCAGCAGCTGTTCTTCCTTAAATCCCTTTTTAACAATGCAGGTCCCAGTTTTATCCTTTTGAAGAATAAAGGTCCCAGGTTCGTATGGGACCGCTATTCTTCAAAAGTTCCCAATTAGCTACCCAGTGCAAATCTAAACACGTATAGGTTATGGTGTGGATTGGTAGAACAGGTCATGGCCTGAGAGGATATCATTGAAGAATGAAGAAAAATAGACTTACTGAACTTATTGCTAGATAAACAGGGTTAGCTATAAAATTGGGCCACATTCCTTTTGAGAAAACTCGTCTAAAGATAACTCAAATAATGCTAGACTTGTTATGGAAAGGTGTTGCAAGTAGCATTCTTGATTCATATCTAATGAGAGTACATAATCAAATAGGGAAAAACATTTGGTCATGAAGAGACATTTATGATACTGGAAAACTTCAGGAGGAGAAAATAAGCACCTGGAAGACAGAAGTGCTGTAGTCACAGAGAATAAATGAATTATGTTGCCACCCACAATATCAGATAAGCTCTTGGATGCCTAAAGTATTTCTTTAGAAGATTCAAATTATCATTATTATTATTTATACCCATGTTGCAACCCTAATTGGAAAAGCATAATGCTACAATCCCAACGGCTCCAACTGGGAAAGCAGTCCAATGTGGAAAGGAAATAGAGAAATGATAAGTAAACTGTAAAAGGGAAATGAAAAAAGTTATAAAATATATTGAGATCAGTAGCAATGTTAGATAAGTATAAAATGTTACTCATCTCAATCTGTTCACCAGTAAAGCCTTTGCAACAAGATTGACCTTCTAAAGCTACTCCTATTCAACTGCCTGATTAGGAAAATCATTTCACAATCTAGTCATCTGGAATGAGACTTCTAGAATACTGTTTAGTATGATGGTGAAGGTAAGTCTGTTAGAATGAACTGTATACCTAGTACTACATACTGGATGATACAGCCGGAAAAGATCTAAATGCAAAGGATAGGGAAAATTAAGAAAACTCTTATGCAACATGCACAAAGAACTTACTGAATGACAGTGCCAGAGACTCACATCCAAATCAGGGATAAGGAATTTAATTGGCCACAAGTTTTAGTCCAACAAATTAAAATGAGAGTCAGCAGCTGAAGATCAGACAGGAGATCAACATTCAAAACATGACAGAAGGGAAGAATTGAAATATTTCCTTTTGTCACCAAAAATTTAAAGACTCAATATGGCAATTTTTTTTATAATTAAAGAAAAGTAGACAGGATGTGTTTCTCAAAAGTAAATTTGCAATTAAGAATCACAACTATAATTTTAAGTGAGTTTTATTCATTTAATGAGACATTATTAATGAAAAGATCTGGATGTTGAGGAGCCACTGTCTCTGACCTACTTACAATCATACCTTGAGTCTTGTTTCAGGTCAATTTCATCCCCTATAATTTGCCCCTTGCGCTAATTTTAGCTGGATCTCTATTAAGAGACTCAGCCACCACAGGTCTATATTCAGGGGATAGACTTTATGCAAAGAGAGTAGCATCATCTGCATATGCAATAAGCTTGTTTTCAATGCCAAACCACTTGTCATGTGATGAGCCTAGAACACTACTTTGAGGATCACCCGATATTATATTCCTATAGCCATGTACTGTATATATAAGTACTTCTGTGAATGTCATGGCATCAACAAACTATGTTGATTTTGTATCTAAACTGATTTTTAAATTACTAATAGCTTTTTTATTTTATTTTTTCAGTATTGGAATATGAGCAAATGTACTTGGACAGTTTGCCGTGTGCAGAATATTACGAGAAGAGTTACATGCATCGTGACACTGTCACACATGTTGTGGTTACCAAGTGAGTTATTTCTTTTTATAGTATTGAACATTGTCTTTTGCTCACATTTCTCTTGAAATTTATTTACCCAAATATAGATACTTTACTGAAACATAATATAAAAACTTATCACAATGGTAATGGGTAAGAAAACACTCCAAACTTTATACAATACTGTATAATATATTGTGGGTCTTACGAATAGTTATAAAATTTCCAATTTGAGAATGGTAAGTCTTCCCTAATGGAGTGGATTATTTATAAACCTCACGAGTAATTATCTTTAAATATTTTACCACAATTGTAAATGTTAACATCAAACCTGTTCATATTGAATATTGATATCCTATTGGGATGAATTATAAAAAGAAAAAATGCTACATAGTCTATTATTATTGTTCAGAAATCTGCTTTGTTTATACTTAAAAGAAATTAAAAATTATGCACAAATCATTCAGCTAAGAGAGTGTTAGTTAAGAAGATTAATGTACAGTCATTTTAAAAAAGCCACTTCACATTACTACTGTAAATTTTTTAAAGTAACTGATGTAGTTTGTTATCTGTCAAACTTTTGGAGGTCACATTGTAGTGATTTATGCTCCGCATGTAGAACAGTAATTGTCTTTGTAACAAAAGAAGCTTATGAGATATGTAACTGCTTTAGGACTTGAGACCTCAACTTTATCACTGCTACTTCATGTTATAAAGGTTTAAAGGCCACTCATGAATGGCAGAGGCAAGGGACAGTGACATTGCCATAGAGACTGACCATATATTATATGATCAGCATCCAAGCCTCCTCTCCACCCAAGCTTGGACTAGGGGGTAAAGGCAAATGGCTGCTGATGACTCGGCAGGTAGGCCTATAGGCCTCCCCAAACCCCCCAACCTCAGCTCACAATGATGATAAGGTTGCAGACACTAATGGCACTAACGAGTCTGAGCGGGACTCGAACCCCCGACTTGGTATCACCAGGCAAAGACGTTACCAATTATACCACAACAACCCCAAGTGAAATTGCTGGCAGCGTGGTTTATTTCTTATCCAACTTTTTTTTAGTTTTATTACAAAATAAATTTCAATTTCTATGTATAATGCCATTACAAATTGAAAGTTTTGTAATGTTAATGCACATTGTTTTGTTTTTTATATTGCTGAGTAGGCTAATACAAAGGGATAAGTATGCAACTCAAAGAATAAATTTTTATCTAGACAAACAATTTTTTTTTATAAAGACATACTGCAGTTGCAATACTTAACCGGTGCCAGCGTAATATGTAATAAGAAACATTATTATTTTACATAGGACATATTCTAAAGTACTAGAACTAAAGGGAACAGATGTTCTTCCAGTTCATTTTATTAGATTTAGTAGCTTCATACAAATGAAACAATAATCAGTCATAGATATTTATATTTTGCTAGTTATCCTGTATGTTTTACTGTTCTTAACCCTTTTACCCCCAAAGGACGTACTGGTATGTTTCACAAAAGCCATCCATTTACCCCCATGGACGTATTGGTACGTCCTTGCAAAAAAATGGTATAAAATTTTTTTTTTCCTATTTTTGATAATTTTTTGAGAATATTCAGGCATTTTCCAAGAGAATGAGACCAACCTGACCTCTCTATGACAAAAATTAAGGCTGTTAGAGTAATTTTAAAAAAATATACTGCAAAATGTGCTGAGAAAAAGATAACCCCCTGGGGGTTAAGGGTTGGGAATTTCCAAATAGCCTGGGGGTAAAAGGGTTAACTTCTCTTGTAATTTTATTTATTTTGTTTCCTCACTTGGCTATTTTTCCTTGTTGGGGCCCTAGGGCTTATGCATCCTGCTTTTCCAATAAGCTAGTAATAATAATAGAATAATAATGTATGTTGAGGTTTTATAACAAAAGTAATTTATTTCACAGACCCATAAACTAAAATTAGCTCAATTGTGTACTATAAAAAAATTCCAGATACTGTACTTCAGCCTCTGGTCCAGTAAATGCAGCAGTTAACTAACAATACTGTGCAGATGGATTCTAGGGTCTCTCAATGCATCTTCAGTCATCCTTTGTTTTCACAAGATCCCTAGACAATCTTGAATTTGTCTTTATAACTCCATTGTCATTCTTCTTGCTTTCTTTTCATTGTAATTTGTCGTATTTTCAACCTTGGTGACACATGATCATGTGTATCTTTATTTTATCTGCCTGGAGATTCATGTGCTTGTGTATCGGAATGGGTAAAACAGGTGGTAATGGCCTTGTAAAGAGATGAACAGAATGATAATGAGGGTTTACATCGTCTGCCTGTCTCCAATGGGTAATGAAACTGTGTGGTGATCAAGTAGAATTTCTTCACCAAAATCAGGAAATTTCAGGTCATTCTCTTTCTTGAAACTCTTAAATCAAGGGCAGTGGTCCAGAATAGTCTTCCATAATGAGCACGCACTGGTTTACTGCTACTATCTTAGATGTATATAACTGAGGAAGGTATGGAAGATCTTAGGTTTGCTTGAAACCACAACTAATTTTAAAGGTTTATAAGTTGCTGAGGAATGATAAAGGTAATGAACAGTGACAGTGCCCTAGAGACTGACTATATACGGTGTACATATCATCAGCAACCACATCCCATCTCCACCCAAGCTATGACCGGGGAGAGCTAGGCAGTGGCTGCTGATGACTCAATAGGTAGACCAATAGGCTCTTCTAAACCCCACTTCCTTATCTCACAAGAATGGTGAAGTTACAGATGCTACAAAAAACTATCAAGTTTGACCAGGTCTTGAACCCCAGGCCAGCAGATTGCCAGACAGACGTTTCCAATAAGCTACTACAGTAGCAGACGAGGAGTTGTATTATCTTGAATACCTTTTTATTTCATAGTTTCAAGTTAGAGGGATCCTTACCTGTTCTTGCAACTTCTTTCATTTTATGACCTGATTAGTCTTGCCATATTAGGGTTGGGAAACTTCTTGATGCATATTTATGTTTTATTTATGCTTTCATGTCAGCTACCTCATATGCCACTAATTCCTGTAAGAGAGGGAACTATTCAGAAATGAAAACTTTTTTGGTCTTAAAAAATGTGAGCTATTTTGGACTAAAGATACAGTCATGAATATTAGGACTCACGTGGATTTCAAACATTCAAGGAGATTTTGAGGTCATGAAATTTGGATTTTGACTCCTGCTGGTTACCACTTATTTCAGATGACTGTACCTCAATGCATCATATTCTTTGACCCTTTGATAATGGGGGGCAAATATTTAAGAATTTTCATATGTAAGTCTCATTCTCTTCATCTTAGATATGCTCCATTACCATCAAGATCAGAGTATTCATTGTATGAGATTTTTTATGTTACTGATGGGGTTCTTTGTGATAAGAGTCTTATCTTTAGCAGAGATACTTATTATCATACTGAAAGGTCACATAGAGTTATAGAGCCATCAGTGCTTTACTTGCTATGCACTATAGACATTACTTCATTACTTCAGGGTCTTTGCAGTGTTCCTTTGGCTCCTATTTACACTTGCTTTATATTCTTTTAATTTTCCTCTGTTCCTACTTTCTTTTGTTCCATCTTGCTGTCCAGCCTCATATTAACTTTAATTCAATAGGGTGCAGTGAATTACCTTTCTAGCCCAAGCACCGGGTTATGTATTCCAAATTTTAAGTCCAATTCAAATCCAATCCTATTGAAGTGTGAAGGTCCTTTGATTACCTCCTTTTATTTACTTTTAAGGTCAGCTAGCTTTGTGGCCTGATATAAATATATAGGCAACTGGGAACTTCCTACCTACATAGCTCCCCCCATAGCTCTTTGCAACGTAGGTGTTAGTAAAGGGACTTTGCAGCATCCTTTCCGTCTCCTACTTTACCTCAATTCCTGTTTCCTTTCTTCCTACTGTCCAACCTCTTTTCCCCCATTTACACCTCGTTGCTAAATGTCCACTTGTTGGTCCCCAATTCCATACTTTCATTCATTCACCTAAATAGCTCAGGCATATGTAAACCCTTACTTAGTAAACTTCCTTAGTAAAAGAGCCCATGGTTTTGGTTGAAAGTTAGGTCAATACAAAGGAAAGCCTTTATTACCACTGCTACCACAAGTAGCTGGTGGAGTGAAGGTTATACTGCTTCTTTGTGTGTTTTGAGAGCTTCTGATGGAAGGATTATGTATATGTAAACTTATTGGTTTTTATTAAATTATTGATTTTAATTTCTTAAATCTAATTTTTTGTGACCAATTTGTCCCTTATTTAATTAGTATTTCTTTGTCATAGTATCCCAGTACCTTCCAATTTTGCTGTTATTTTGTAAGATAGTTTAGTATTTTATATTATGGTATTATATAAACATAAATTTCCCAGCAAAACCGACTTCATTGTTACTGGGAGTTGTGATGGCCATATCAAATTTTGGAAGAAACAGGAGGAAGGAGTGGAATTTGTGAAACACTATCGGGCTCACATGGGGAACGTGCAGCAATTAGCGGCAAATACCTCTGGCTCCAGACTCGTTTCAATATCAAATGACAAATCGCTCAAGGTGTTTGATGTTGAAAACTTTGGTAAGATCAGGATTTTGGTTGAACGTTATTTCTTACATTTGTTACTTTATAATTTACATTGGTTATTCTTTTGATAGGGAAAAATTTATTTATTCTTTTGAAAGGAAAAAACTTTCATAGCTTACAAGCCTTATTAGTATTAGATGTTGATAAAATAAAACATGCTATTTGTATCTATTTTAGATATAAAAAATTGCTTTTTGTAACATACTTCCATTGTTGATATTTCAAAAGAAATTAATTTTCTTTGTGTCATGTTTATTCTATAAACTTAAATTAATTTTTCTGTTATATATTTTTATAGATGTGGGTAGAAATAAATTAATGAAATACTCTTTGAATATTGCAGTAATCCCTGTGTTTCATTCATTTTTCAGATATGATAAACATGATGAAACTTAATTTTGTCCCAAACACTGCCGAGTGGATTCACCCAATATCTGATCCTTTGCACACGGTCGCGGTGTCAGATGCAGAATCTCCTAAGATTTATATCTTCGACGGACATGGGACAAATGTCCCGCTGCATGTGCTCGATTCATTACACACCAAGCCGGTTACAATCATTAAGGTAAAGAAAGGGGTTGAACCCATGACTGGTGGATACTGGATAATTAGCATATTTCATATGATTTTAGATAGTAAATTCATAATAGTTTATTTTCATCATCCAACCTCTAAGGGAATACAGTACTTCTGTATGAAGTGCACTGTTCTTGACATCATTCTTTTTCATGTATCTTGAATCAGTTTTGCTCAGAATTTAGATCCTAAGGCTCAACATCGAAGAGCCAAGGCCTTTTCCTCTTTTCTATGTGGGTGAAAGGATTTTCTAAAATTGTCTCTCTCTGTTTGTGTTATTAAATTTCTTGTGGGCTCTTTCCATTTAGCTGTTTAACTAGCATTTGTTCCGTAACCGAAATACAAAACACGCTATTTACATTGGGTTTACCTTTTAGCGTAGCTGAAATGACGAGCCAATAGTTTTTAACGAGGGTTAACTACCCCCGCTCTAGTTAACGGGGGTAGGGGAAGGGATAGCTTGCTACCCCTCCCCCCCACACACCGGTGATTTGCTTCACTTCACTTTTGGCTCCGGCGATGAACAGACGTGTCTGTCCATCGTCCTCGTTGACAGCCTTTAATCTTTTTCTGCTTTTTCTTTCAGTTTGTGTGTGTGTGTTAGAAGTTGACCACCTTTATTGTTACTATGCGTACGTGCCCTAGTATTGCCGGCCGCCCTTGTGGTACTTTTATGTCGGCCGTGGACACTGATCCTCACACCCTTTGCCCGCAGTGTCGAGGCCGACGGTGTGATCAGGAAAATAAGTGTAGTGAGTGCAGGGAGTGGTCTGCCTCCCAGTGGGAGAGATTTGGCCGCCGGCGTAAGAAAAAGTCCAAGAGAGACCGTTCTCCTTCCGGGGTTGCCTTGAAGGAGGAAGGTTCTCGGGACTCTTCTTTCGCCGCCCAAGCCTCCTCCGAAGCTCCCCCTCGTTCGGCTCCTAAGGAGAGTCGGCCGAGTGGGAGCGCAGGCCCTAGTTCTGTTTCCCGACCTTGGGTTGGGGGAGAGGGCGTCGCCTCCCATAGTGGGGCGGTTCCTCCTCCCCCTCCGGGGGAGGTTATTGATGAATCTTTGTCTAACGATGATCTTTTTCAGATTTGGGCTTCCCTGGGGCTTAAGGGCCTGCCCTCCAGGGTAGCCCTGATTGACCTTGTCCAGTTGGGGGCCGCCGTTAAGCAGTCGCCGGTGATAGCAGAGGTAGATCCTCTGTCTATCGTCGACGTCGTGGTGACAGAGGCTTCCGGTGGGGCGGGTCAATCCTCTGCAGGTGCAGTTGTAGATGTTGGTGCTGACGGCTCTCCTCCCCCTTCCGTACATCCTTCGAAGGGGGAAGGGAGTCCTACGGGCTCTTCTGCTGTCCAGCTTCCCTCTAAGGGGAGTGCTTTGACTGAGACTCCCCTTCGGAGGACTGATGGTCCTGACGATCTTCCTCGTGGCCGCCTTCGCCGTAAGGCTCACCGTCCGCTGCGTCGCAAGGGCCTCCCGTCTCCTTATAAGGGTGCTAAGAGGCGCCTTTTTGGATCTTCTCCTTCTTCCTCCGAAGGGGACTCTCCTCGCCATAAACAGCCTGCAGCTCCAGCTTCCTTAGACCTCTCTGGGGATCGGTCTCCTACGCCTTCCAGACCTTCAACTTCTGGGGTAGATGTTCAGCAACCTGACCTCGTCACCCGACGGGCAACGGTCCCTTCGGGGCAAAGGGATTCTTCCCTTGCACGTGCAGTGTTAGCGCACAGGCGCTCTCCTGCTCGTCAGCGCTCTCCTGTTCGTCAGCGATCTCCTGTTCGCCAGTGCTCTCCTGATGATCGCCCCTCTTCTCGCCAGCGCTCTCCTGAGGACATCCTTCAACCTATTGTTCCTGATGAGCGCCCAGCTCGCCAGCGTTCCCCTGCTCGCCCTTCTGCAGTGTTAGCGCACAGGCGCTCTCCTGCTCGTCAGCGCTCTCCTGTTCGTCAGCGCTCTTCTGAGGACCATCGCCCCACTGCTCGCCAGCGCTCCCCTGTGGTCTCCGAATATCCTGCAGTTCCTGTTGTGCGCCCCGTGCGCCATCAGTCTCCTGAGCGCCCTCGCGATCCTCAGCTTGTTCCTGCACAACATCGCTCGCGTTCTCCAGCGCGTTTCTAAAACACACGTACGCCCACGCGCTTCCTGTTCCTGTTCGTGAACGTTCGCCTTTGCGCCCCGCGCCGACTGTTCCATCTCAGGAAACCACACGTCGCCCTCTTGCTCGCCAGCGATCACAGACGATTCAACAATCGCCTGCTCGTCAGCGTTCTACTGCGCGTCAGGGATCACCTGAACATCGGCGATCTCCAGACCACCCGTGTGACCTATCGCCTGCGCGCAAGCGTTCTCCAACGCGCCGTCGCCCAGAAGATTTGGAAGGACATGGGTCGCCCTCTGTTAGCTCGCCCTCGCGCGGTCGTTCGCCTACGCGATCTACACGCTATCGCTCACCAACGCGTCACCATGCGCCAACGCGCCATCGCTCGCCTGCACGCCAGCGTTCACCAGCGCACCACCGATCGCCTGCTCGCAATCGCTCTCCCACGTGCTACAGGTCTCCTGACCAACGTCGTCAGCGATCTTCGGAGCGTTCTCGCTCGCCCGCGCGACAACGCGTTCCCTCGCCGACGCATTCGTTCACCGGCTCGCCCACGCGCTCGTTCGCCTGTACGCCCTCGTGCCCACTCGCCCGCACGACCACTCGCCTGCGCGCCCGCGCAACCGTTCGCCTACGCGCGACCACCGTTCGCGCCGAATTTCGCAGCCCGTGACAGCAGCAGGAACGCGTGTCACCAGACCGCGCTCAGGATCGCCTCCACCAAAGCGCAGGACCCTTGTGCAGGACAGGGAAGACACTTCAGATAGGTCAGTGCGTCTTTCTTCCCCTTTTCCTTTTCAGGCAGGTCCAGTGGTGTTCACTCCGAAGGATCGCCCGATCCCCTTCCCTCCAGCGGGGATTTCGGTCTCTGTGTCCGTGGAGTGACAGACTTGGTTTGGTCCTCTGATGCGGGCGTTAGTGAAGGCTATGAAGCCAGCACTCGCCGATCAGGGTCACAAGCCAACGCCTGCCTCACTCTGCTGAAGAGAAGGAGAGGAGTGGACTTCGTGGTGATTTCCCCCAGGGAGAAGTTGGTTCCTAAGAGGTCTGTCGGGAAGGCCCCATCCCCTTCGCAGGCGTTTTCTCCTTCTCCCGTGGACGAGGCTTTTCCGTCCTCGGGTGTGTCCAGTGAGGTGATAGTCTCCCCCTCGGCACCAAGGGGGGAGCCTTTTCTTCATGGAGGAGAATCGTCTCGCGCGGAAGGGGCTCCCCGAACCTCTTTGTTGGGGTCCTGTATCAATCCCAGAAGGGAACCCAAGGACTCCAAGACCATCCCGAAATCGTCTTCAAGGATTCGCCAGGAACCCGCTGCTCCCCGGGAGAACGTCCACGCTTCGCCCCAGAAGAGATTCCGGGGACGGGAGACTTAGCTGACAGCCCGCAAGGAGGAGACCAGCAGGAATCTGAACATGCCTTCTGGCAGGTCCTGAGCCTGATGAGGCAACTCAACGAGTTCATGGATCCCGTGATCGCCCCCCGAGAAGGCAAGGACACGGTCCTGGACCAAGTGTTCGATGTTCAGAAGGCTCCTAAGACCAGTGCGGCTCTGCCCTGGTCTCGGGGATTGAAGAGTGCCAGAGCCAGGGCCAATGCCCAACTCGCAACTCTTGCTTCCTCCAGTCGTTCCTCTGCCGGGAACAAACTCATCCCACCTCCTCGTCTCCAGCAGAGGAGGTATTTTGAGATCTTGGGTGAGTCTAGTCTCGCTCTTCCTCTCCATCACTCCGTAGAAGAGCTGGCTAAGGGAGTTCCTCTCGAGAAGCTCTCTGCCCGGCAGGTGTCGTTCTCGGCGTCGGAGATCCTGAGCCATGAGAAGGTCGCGAAGTGCGCCATGCAGGTCACTTCGTGGCTGGATATATGGCTAGGAACTCTGGGCATCCTATTGCGCTCCGAGGACTTGTCTAAGGAGACCAATAGGAAAGCCCTGGAGACCTTCTTACTCTCGGGCACCCGCTCCATCGAGTTCCTGGCGCACCAGGTCACCACCCTGTGGGCCAACTCGGTGTTGTCGCGGCGCGATGCGGTGACCGAGAGGTTCCACCCGAAGGTCCCCGCCGTGGATGTCTGTAGGCTCAGACATGCTTCCCTCCTTGGGGAGAATCTGTTGGAGCCACAGGATATGGAGCGAACGGCTGAGAGGTGGAGGAAATCTAGCCAGGACTTCTTCCTCCATAGGGCCCTTACAGCTCGGCCCTATAAGCCTCCAGCTCCACAGCAACAGCAGCAGCAGCCTCGTAAGGCACCGAAGCAGGCACCGGCAGCTAAGAAAGTGGTGTCTAAGCCCCAGCTCTTTCCAGCCAAGATCAAGAGGGGCGGTAAGTCCTCCAGGGGAGGCAAGACTCCTAGAGGGAGCGGACGCGGCCGCAAACACTAGGAGTGGCAATCCCCCCGCGTGTCCACCTGTGGGGGGATGCCTTCAACGTTGCGTGCACAGGTGGCAGCAACACGGGGCCGATGCTTGGACGGTTTCAGTGATCGGCCAAGGTTATCGCGTCCCGTTCATAACATCTCAACCTCCCCTGACAGCGAATCCAGTGTTGTTGAGCTCCTATGCCACGGGATCGGCAAAGGGGCTGGCCCTTCGGGCAGAAGTCGAAACCATGCTCAAGAAGATGCTCTCCAGGAGGTCGTCGACGGCTCCCCAGGCTTCTTCAGTCGACTCTCTCTTGTAAAGAAGGCGTCTGGAGGCTGGAGACCTGTCATCGACCTCTCGGCTCTGAACGGGTTTGTCAAGCAAACTCGGTTCAGCATGGAGACAGCGGACACGGTCAGATTTGCGGTGAGACCTCTAGACTTCATGTGCTCACTGGATCTAAAGGACGCGTACTTCCAGATCCCAATCCATCCGTCTTCCAGGAAGTACTTGAGATTCTGCCTAGACGACAAGATCTACCAGTTCAAGGTGCTGTGTTTCGGTCTCTCCACAGCACCTCAGGTGTTCACCAGAGTGTTCACCCTGATTTCATCTTTGGCGCATAGGAACGGCATCCGTCTCCTTCGTTATCTGGACGACTGGCTGATCCTAGCAGACTCGGAGTCGACCCTTCTTCGGCACCGAGACAGGCTTCTAGGTCTTTGCCAGGATCTGGGGATCGTGGTAAACCTCGAGAAGTCCTCTCTGCAGCCGTCCCAACGACTGGTTTATCTAGGCATGCTGATAGACACCAATCTCCACAAAGCCTTTCCATCAGACGACAGGATAGCAAGGCTGAGGAGGGTGGCGGAACCCTTCCTCAGGCGAGAAGAGTTTCCCGCCCAATCGTGGTTGCGTCTCTTAGGTCACCTGTCCTCCCTGGCTCGTCTGGTTCCAAACGGCCGCCTCAGGATGAGATCCCTGCAGTGGCGGCTCAAGTCCCGGTGGAATCAAGGATCCGATTCCCCGGACGTTCAGGTCCCGATAGGATCTTTGGAACAGACGGACCTGCGGTGGTGGCTGGTCGACGAGAACCTGCGAAAAGGAGTGAGTCTTCTCGTCCTTCCCCCGGAATTGACACTGTTTTCGGACGCGTCAAAAGAAGGGTGGGGGGCGCACGTTCTGAACCAGAGGACCTCAGGCCTTTGGTCAGAATCAGAAAAGTGCCTGCACATCAACCTGCTAGAGTTGAAGGCCGTCTTTCTGGCTCTTCAACAGTTCCAACGGTCCCTGGCGGGTCATTCCGTGGTGGTGATGAGCGACAACACCACGGTAGTGGCTTATATCAACAGGCAGGGAGGCACTTTTTCGCAGCAGCTATCCCATCTTGCAGTAGAGATTCTGAGGTGGACCGAAGTCCACTCGATAACACTATCAGCTCGCTTCATTCCTGGCAAGAGGAATGTGCTCGCTGACAGTCTGAGCAGGGCCTCGCAGATAGTGAGTACCGAGTGGTCTTTGGATCCTCAGATAGCCAACAAAGTCCTGACTTTGTGGGGTTCCCCGACCGTGGACCTGTTCGCGACAGCGTTGAATTTCAAGCTGCCTCTATACTGCTCCCCAGTCCCGGACTCCAAGGCTCTCTGGCAAGATGTTTTCCAGCAACGGTGGGACAACATCAACGTGTACTCCTTCCCACCGTTCTGTCTGATGAGAAGGGTGCTCAACAGGACCAGACTATCGGTCAACTGTTCGATGACTCTGGTAGCTTCGCTATGGCATCACGCGGAATGGTTCCCGGACCTTCTGCAGCTCCTGACGGAGCTCCCGAGGGAACTTCCTCCACGACACGAGCTTCTCAGACAACCCCACTCCAACGTCCCTCACAAGGCCGTGGCCTCGCTTCGGCTTCACGCCTGGAGACTGTCCAGTGTCTCCTCACGGAGAGAGGCTTTTCGCAGCAGGTTGCGGAGAGAATGTCTCGGCACCTGCGAAAGTCCTCTGAGGGAGTCTACCAGGCGAAGTGGAGAGTCTTTTGTGGTTGGTTTCGTGGGAGGGGTATCTCTCCACTCGATGCCACTATTCCAGCAATAGCGGACTTCCTCGTATATCTGCGGGAGGAAATGCGCCTTTCTGTCTCGGCAGTGAAAGGCTATCGCTCAGCCTTAAGCTTGGCTTTCAGGCTGAAAGGCGTGGACATTTCTTCCTCGCTAGAACTCTCTCTACTCATACGTAGCTATAAGCTTACCTTCCCCCAGTCGGAAGTGAGACCTCCTCCTTGGAACGTGGTTCGGGTCCTCAGGGCTCTTAAGAGACCTCCCTCCGAACCATTATGCCAGGCCTCCGATTGCCACCTGTCTTGGAAGACGGCTTTCCTGCTCGCTTTGGCTTCGGCCAAGCGAGTTAGTGAACTTCATGGTCTCTCGTACGACATCGCCCATTCAAGGGGATGGGGGGAGGTAACGTTCAGGTTCGTCCCTGAGTTTGTTGCCAAGACTCAAAATCCTGGAGTGCCAGATCCTCGGTTCGACTCTTTCAGGATCGCGAGTCTCCGCTCTGTAACAAGCGACCCAGACCAGCTGCTACTATGTCCAGTGAGGTGTCTGAGGTACTACTTGAAGAGAACAGCTGCAGTCCGTCCTCAAGTGCAAGCATTGTTTGTAAGCACAGGCAGGACGAAGAGGAGGGTCACCAGGAACACCATCTCGGCTTGGATTCGAAGGGTTATCCACCACGCCTTGAATCCAGACCCTCCTCCGTCACGTCGCCCTAGGGCACACGATGTTAGGGGTGTTGCTACGTCCCTGGCCTTCAAGAGAAACTTCTCTGTGACGTAGGTGCTTCAAGCTGGGGTCTGGAAGCGTCAGACGACCTTCACAGCCCACTACCTGCAGGACGTGACCCACAGGAGCCTCGATACGTTTTCTATCGGCCCTGTGGTGGCTGCACAACAGCTGGTCTAACCTCAGGCTCCTTTATGGACAAGTAGCAGTAGGTTGAGGGCGTTGTTACCCGGTTTTAGTCTGCGTGAATGAAAGAGTATGTCTGACCCTTACTTCTTTCTTCATTCTCCCCTCTCTTGGGGAAGCAGCATCCTGGTCCTCACATAGCTGACCTCGACCTCTGCAGGTAACCCATGCTTCCTTGTGCTCCTAGTATTAAGCTTAATACTGTTGCGTCCCCCATACCCTGACGAGGTGGTATTGGGAACGTCCTATCCTAGATTCCTATCTAAAGGTCTCAAGGTCAACTTCATAGGACGAGTCACACTTTCCTCCACACACAACTTATGTAGGCCACTCGTTCCTAGCGAAGCAACGAACTTGTGAGGTGCAGGGGCTCCTTCTCTCAAGTGTTACTCACTGAGGGACGGAGTCCCCTGGCAAAGCCGATGTCAGTAAGGCTGGGGACTTTCCACCCTTCCTAAGGGGTAAGTCACCCAATGTAAATAGCGTGGTTTGTATTTCGGTTACGGAACAAATGACAAATTCGGAGATAATTTGTATTTTTCCTAACCATACAAACCTTAGCTATTTACACATATTTACCCGCCAGCCCTGGCCCCCAAGTCAAGTCCTACCTCTAAGTGAAGTGAAGCCAATCACCGGTGTGTGTGGGGGGGGAGAGTGTTAGCAAGCTATCCCTTCCCCTACCCCCGCTAACTAGCGCGGGGGTAGTTAACCCTCGTTAAAAACTATTGTTTCGTCATTTCAGCTACGCTAAAAGGTAAACCCAATGTAAATAGCTAAGGTTTGTATGGTTAGGAAAAATACAAATTATCTCCGAATTTGTCATTTCATGTTGCTTGAATGTTCACCCTTCCCTTAGTAGCTATACCTTCAGATTATCTCTGAGAGAATTAAGAAATGAGAATTGGTAGTCTGACTAGATTAATTAGAATAACATATTTTGTATATTTTATTTCATAGGTGTATATTTTTTTCTATTTTGATAAGACCATTCATTTTATGTTCTTGAATAAAAAAGATATGTACATACATACATACATATACCAAGGCACTTCCCCCAATTTTGGGGGGTAGCCGACATCAACAAAGAAACAAAAACAAAAAGGGGACCTCTACTCTCTACGTTCCTCCCAGCCTAACAAGGGACTCAAAGAAAAAATATTGCTGTAGGGTACATCATGGACCCATTATTGTAATTTTTAGTAACTATTGTGAAGTAGGTATGAATTTATCATGTGTCTTTTTATGTGAAATGTTAATAAAGTACTAAAATTTATAATGCTTGATTTTAGGTTGAAAATATTTAAGAAATTGAATATTAGAATCTTCATAATCATGTATGAGGCCCAGTTTTGAAGGCTGTAATGTGAACTTTAACTAATAGTAAGAATCATTGGGTGTTGGGAACACCTAATCCTTCAGTGTCACTATACATGGTTTGTCCTCTGTTATGTCTCCTATCCATTACAAGTTTTCCGAGTCCTAAGTCCTTCACATCTCTTTTCGATGTTTTTTCATCGATCTTGTTATCTTTAGCAGGACTCTGCTTCCTCTGGTTCTTTCTATTCCTCAAGACATTTAACAGTAGTTTTGTTACTTTTGTATATTCACATATACTCACCACCTAAATTGCTCTTGTAATTTTTTTCATTGATAGCTGAATCCCACTCATTATTGTGGCTCATAAAAAAGATAATTTGATCACACAAATGAACAGAAAGAAATATCAATATTCTTTTGAGAATGCTAATTCTCTCATCTAATCTCTAATGCATAGCATTTTGTTTGATGGGGATTATTCTTTAAATGCCACGAAGATTATAGCCGAAATGTCTTTGGAAACCTTCGTGAATTTGATATTCATGTGACATATTTATAATTTCTTTGGAAGACCTTCTATTGGACAGATATAGTTAATGTTTTGCTTTGCCGTAATTTAAATACTTTTAATTTGTAAGACAATTTATTGAATATTCATAGGATTATATTGCTAAATGATATACTGAACCGTATATACTTTATTTCCAGTACAATGTGATCTACGATGTTATAATTTCGGTTGATGAGATTGGTATGATTGAGTACTGGTCCGGAACGAAGAACGAGTATCAGACAGCCACATGCGTCAAGTTTGAGTCAAAATTAGATACTGATCTGTTTGAATTTGTAAAGAATAAAACATTCCCAAGATGTATGGCAATTTCTCCTCAAGGATCCCAGTTTGCCACGCTTGGTGCGGATAAAAAGGTATGTTAATCTGGAATAGTATTTAATCATCATGTATAAAATTATTAAAATTACTTGTAGATATTATTTGATAATTGATTTTTATAGTTACACTAGTATCCAAGGAATTTAATTTTACAAAGACTTATAATTCAAATGTTGCGTAACTTTTTTTCCAATGAA
Organism: Palaemon carinicauda; assembly: GCF_036898095.1. NCBI lineage: Eukaryota > Metazoa > Arthropoda > Malacostraca > Decapoda > Palaemonidae > Palaemon > Palaemon carinicauda. The sequence goes on from NC_090741.1 coordinate 65,567,462, forward strand.
AATGTTAGGAAAATAAAGTGAGTGAAGTGGTTGCCTCAGTCTATTGAGTAACGTCAGTTATGTTTCGGTCTTCACATTAGTTTGTGAATATTGGTACATGGAGATGTTGGAGATATTTAATGTAGCTTCCAAAAAATATTAAGAAATGACTAACTTGCTTTTTACACTGATCTTAACTGCAGGTTTTGTATATCTTACCTTGTCCTGTTTATATATAAAACTGTAATGGATATTTTTTTTTTACTTTTCAGGTTGTTATTTCTATTTTAGGGCCATGTCCAAATTCTTCTTATGATTTAAATACAGTACTACACTTTACAATCTAAACCTAAAGTACCATTAACAAGCAGCTTTGACCCCTGAGCAGTGGGTTGTAGCATCAGCAATCAATTCTAGATAGACTGTTAGATATATTATTGACAAGCAGTTTCAGTCTTGACCCTACATCTTATAATTATAATAAATTCTCTTTGATGATGTATTTTGATTTTAGGGCATAAATTTGGGATTTTATTAGATTATGGTTCCTGTTAGGTTTTGTCATGAAACATAATCCCTTTATTTTTTCTTGTTCCACTTAAACATTCATCTCGTTACAGTAAATTTTGGTTGTGATTAAATATATATCAGTGCCTATTAAGGATCTCTCAGGGATGTACTGTAACTAGAAATTAAATGGAATTTTGTGTAATACAAGTAAGAATTAGAGGTGAGGAATTGATCTCTCAGATGAGTAGACTAATATACTGCAAAGGTTTTATGACCTGGTCTTGTACTCATATGAATTATTGTCTCCATACAGGTCCGTGTCTTCAAATTTTTAACCGGAAAATTAACCCGAGTGTTTGACGAAAGTTTGCAACATTACATAGAGTTGCAACAGAAGAAGCAACAAATACCAAATATGGAATTTGGAAGAAGGTCAGTATTTATATTATTATTATTATTATTATTATTATTATTATTATTATTATTATTATTATTATTATTATTACTAGCCAAGCCACAACCCTAGTTGGAAAAGCAAGATGATATAAGCCCAAGGGCTCCAATAGGGAAAAATAGCTGAGTGAGGAAAGGAAACAAGGAAATAAATGATTGATGAGAAAAAATTAACAATAAATCATTCTAAAAACAGTAACAACGTTAAAACACATGTCATATATAAACTATAAAAAGACTTATGTAGATATTTTGTTGTAATCAGGATAAGATCATTTAGATTTAAAGTTGTCTTTTTTAAGCATATTATTCCATTAAATAGTACTGCTGGAAGTAGTTAGAGCCAGCTATTTAATTACCTTCACCAACTTCGTTGTGGCGAAGTTTATGTTTTAATAGGCTTATGTCTGTGTATGTGTTTGTGATATGCATAACTCAAAGACGAAGACTATTTGACCGAATCTCATGATATTTGATTGGATGATTGATCACGATCTAAGGACAATTTGATTAGATTTTGGGAGTGATTAGGTCAAAAGTCAAGGCCAAGGTCACAAAAAGGTAAAACACAAATCTCTAAACTCAAAAACTATTTGACCAAATCTCATAGAATTTGTTGGGATGATTGGCCATGATCCAAAGACAATTTGAATAGATTTTGGGAGTGATTGGGTCAAAAGTCAAGGTCATGAAAAGGTAAAAAATTTATTTTTTGCTATATCATGGAAAATGTTTATCCGATTTGCATGAAACTAGTGACAAAATGTGCATATTTCAATTGCCTATCTTATTATATACAGCATGATATAGTGATGGCATTACCCTTGTTTATGTATTTATTTGTTTGTGTGTGTCTGTGTGTGTGTATGTGATTCACATAACTCAAAAAAAAACTATTTGACCAAATCTCATGAAACTTGGTGGGATGATTGGCCATGATCCAAGGACAATTTGGTTAGTTTTTGGGAGTGATTGGGTTAAAAGCCAAGGCCAAGGTCACAAAAGGTCAAAAACATCTTTGTGCCATATTGTGGCCAATTTTTATCTGATTTGCATGAAACTAGGGCCATAATGTACATAATTTAATTACCTATTTTGTGATATTTTTGCTTTGGGATCAAATACCCACATCATCATCATCAGTTTTCTTGTTTGTTTGTATGCCTTCCTGTGTGTTTGTGATTTGCATAACTCAAAAACTATTTTGTTGAATCTCATGAAATTTAGTGGGATGATTGGCCATGATCCAAGGACAGTTTAATTAGATTTTGGTAGTGATTGGGTCAAAAGTCAAGGCCAAGGTCACAAAAAGGTAGAAAATATCTTTTTACCATATTGTGGTCAATTTTTTGTTTTACATAAAATTAGTGCCAAAATATACAAAATTTAGTTGCCTATCTTGTGATATATGTGTTTTTAATCAAATACCCACAACATCATCAGTTTTCTTGATGGCAAAGGTATGCGCTCTACTATATCCCTGTTCTAGTTATTGAAGTACTGTATTCCCTTCTGAGACAAACTGCTTACAGTATCCCTTGCTTATTAATTTATAGATGTTACTGATGGTTTCATTCATCATTCCCTAATCCCAAGGTGCAATGCTTTCTATCCTGTACTTTTTATATGTTCTCTATATTCCCCTAAACTTTTAATTGATCTATCTTCAATTTTCATTCATGATTAAAATCTGTAGGCGAGATCAATCCTGCTCTCCAACTTATCTTTTACTTTATAGTGCAAGTGCACATTTTTTCCTAGGTAAGGAATCGCCTCCCTGGCCCCATCACCATCAATCCAGTCATCCTTCTCTAATTAGTAAAAAACAATATATATTATTAGCTATTGGGTAGATTTGTTTAGTAGTTCACTTCATGTTATACTTGTCATAAAAGAAATATAAATATGTTTCAAGTATTGAGGTGAATTCTATTGTAAAAGGGGATATCATCTTTGAAATGCATTTAAAAAGTGATGAAAAGGAATGAAGATTAATTATTTTCTTTGGTTTTTTATATGTGATTATCCGTTAAGAAATCATCTATAACATTTAAATGGCAGATTTTTCCTATCCAATATTAGCCATATAATAAGATAGATTCTTTCTTTTCTGTTTATTTGTCTGTTCTTTGCACCTGAATCCTTATCTGTTGGTCTTTATTCATACTCTTTTACTATTATCTTGTAGGCCTTCCTAATAATTGTATATGTTACAATTCAATATCTTCTACTTTCCTGACTAATTTTTCCTTATTCTTTCTTATCGCATGTCCAAACCGTATCAATCTTTGAGATTTCAGAGAGGTAAAATCTGCAATAAATACAGTTAATATTTAAATCTTTCTATTACAACAGAATGGCTGTGGAGAGGGACGTTGAGAAAGGCGGTGCTTTAGGTGTCTGCAACCTGGTTTATGATGAAAGTGGTCATTTTCTACTTTATGCCACTATGCTGGGGGTGAAAGTTGTTAACTTGTACACTAATCGTCTTGTGAGGACAATTGGCAAACCTGAAAATTTACGAATATTGAATCTTTCCTTATTCCAGGTAAGTGATAAATCAGATTTTTTTAGTTGGTAGGGGTTACTTCTGCCCATAAGGAAATAGAATCATAAAATTTTACTTCTGGTAGGATTGTTTAAAGTTATGAAACCTATTATTCTGAATGAACTTATAACATAAAAGAGACTTACTGTATATATTTTATAGCATATTGTAATCAAAGTTAGGTCATGTTTATATTGGTTTTATATTTCATATTGTATTTCAGTTGGACTTTATTCTGTAAGGACAATTTATGGAAAGAAAATTCAAGTCTCTCAGATGCTATTTCACTATATTGTATATTCTTTTATTTTCAGGGAAAAGTAAAGAAAAATAAAGGTACCATCACTATGGAAATGCAAGCCTCAGATAACCCAGCCTTAGATTCTGTAAAAGCAGACCCAACTCTGGTTGCAACGGCATTCAGAAAAAATCGCTTCTACCTCTTTACGCGGAGAGATGCAACCGATACGAAGAGTGTTGACACTGATCGTGATGTGTTTAATGAGAAGCCTTCCAAAGAAGACATTATTGCTGCAACTGAACAAGGAGGTAAGGATACAAGTGTATCACTAACTTTGTTCTTTGTTCTTTTCCAAGTACAACATAGAATAGACAATTTATTTTTGTATCTTTTTGTCCCCAGTTTCATCACTCGCTCGCTCTTAACTTTTTGTCTCCTCCTCTTAGTCTAAAGATGCCAAATTGTACAATATATCCAACTTTACTTTATTTCATTTTACATCTTTCCTCATAGAATAAATCCCTCAGGTGAACTTCATGAGTTTTTTAATGACACTTGGTGGACTTTTTAAGCGTTTGATTAAACTCATTCAAAGCACCTCCAATACTAGCAGATGACAATAGATTTGATTAGGTGTGACATCAGAATATTAAGCTCAACAGTTGGAATACAGTTGAAAGATCATACAAATGAGGAATTAGGGGAGAAATGTGATGTGCAGAAGCTGGAAAAAAATACTGAGAACTCAAAGATTAAGATATTTTGAATATGTGATAAGTAGGATGTGGGACAGATAGTCAGGAAAACAGTAATTATGAAAGAGTCAGGACAGACTTGTGAGGAGGTTCAGGAAATTATTGAAAGGGGTAATAGATAAAGACTTAGCTTTGAGTATTCATGAAGACGGAGTGCACGATAGAAGATAATGAACATAACTAATTTCGTGTCTAATCACCTGAAGCAAACAACAGATGTAAAACATCTTATGATCATACAGGTTATGTTGAATATGTGTGTTTGATTTATTAATTTCTATATTACTTATTTTGGGGGGGGTGTTAGGTGTTAGATTTTATTTCATTTTGGGACAGGTTAAGGCCATGCTGTAAATGCGTTTAACTTTGTACTGTTCTCTTTGGTATTGCATAGTACAGTACTGTATAATACATAATGATCTGATATCTAGTATTAAGATCAAGATCCAAATAAAGATACAGTACTTTTTTAGATTTATTGTATCATTTTATTATTTTCAGGTGGACAGAGACTCTATGAGACTGCCATAATTCACACATCTCTTGGAGATATTACACTGAAGCTCTTCCCAAAGGAATGTCCAAAGACTGTGGAGAATTTCTGCGTTCATTCTAAGAATGGCTACTACAACGGACATCTTTTTCATCGTATTATCAAACAGTTTATGATTCAGACTGGAGACCCTCTTGGTAAGTCAGGAAACAAAGACCTTTTTTTTAACTTAGCTCTACTTCATGAGATTAGATTTAACTCCCTGATTTCAGATTAAGATTCAATGTAATTTCTCTATTTTAAACATTCTATGTCGTGGTTAACACAAAATGCAAAGTAATAAGTCTTATACCCTTGCTATCTGCTGAGAATTCTAAACAATCTTTAAAAAATCTAGGCAGATATTTGGTAGGATTGATCAGTTTAGTGAGCTCTTCTCACATCATTGTTTTTTATCTTGTTGAGCATTGATTTCAATTGAAGCTCAAGTCCACACTGTTTGCATATTTTTAAGACATTTTGTTATGTATCATGTTGTCATAGACAAAATATTTTTGTTTTAAGTGAGCTATAATTTGCATTAGTATATGCAGAGGTATTTTGTTTATTACGTAGAATATTTCTGAGATGACCATTAATGGTATAATTTTTTTCCCTCAGGCACGGGGGTTGGTGGAGAGAGCATCTGGGGAGGAGAGTTTGAAGACGAGTTCCATCCATCACTTCGACATGATCGTCCATATACTGTCAGCATGGCCAATGCTGGTCCCAATACTAATGGATCTCAATTCTTCATCACTGTTGTTCCCACAGTATGTGAATAGATAACTTGTTAAAGCTTATTCATATTTTTCTGGGCTCGAACCTGTGCCGCCCAGTGAATAAGCTCCATTTAGCACTTATTCTTAGGTAATTTACTGCTAAATATACCAGAGAAAAAATGTAAAGGAGTGCTAGGTTAACTAGCTCGCTCACCTATTGGTGTCGGTATAAAATTGGGCGTATAATCCAGAGGTCCCGCACTATTTAGATTCATCCACGACAGAAACCCCAATAGAGGAGAGCCGTTCAACCTCACTCGGTACTACTAACACTGCATCCGCTCAGAACCCAACTCCTTTTAGCACGTCTTGTGTTGTAACCCGCATTTTTGTTGTGCTCTCGTTTTTCCACTTATTTTCATTGGATTATGGCTTCTTCGTCGGTTTCCCTGGAGACACCGTCTAAGTTAAGTACCAAGCTTGGTTTTGCTGTGTTTTGAGCAACCTAGATCGTTTAATATTTGAATTATAGGAGTTTATTCTCTTCGTTCATATCGATCTTGCTTGATCCCACTTACAGTTGGTACTCCTGTTTTGAGAGCTTTTAGTTTCACTCGCGGTGTTACTATATGTATTATTTTTATTATTAAATTTTATTTGTTATTGTGGATATTCATTATTTAGCGTTTAGAACCCTCGTGGTTCACTTTTTGGGCCGATATCATTTACGTATCGTTATGGCTGCCGACCTTCGTTGCTAGGCGGCAATGTTTTTTTTTTTTAAGCCATCAGGTGTGTCTTTTGTGATTTAATTATTATGTTGCATGCCTTGCCCAAAAATTTTTATGTGTTTATTTTATATTATCAACGCTATTACTATTATAATGAATATTGTGCTATCACTCCGTTTGATCTGTCTGGTTGGGGATCGTCAGTTGGTAGCCCTGCTGCTCCGTATCACGTGATCCTCCCCCATGCTCCCCCTCTCGCTAGGTGGGCGGCTAGGCTTCTCTCCCCCCCTCCCCTAGGGGACCGTTGCCTTCCCTCCTTTTAGAGGGGGTAGTTCAGTGTTTATGGACTTTGTCCTCCGGGTGTCCCGGCGGGTTCGTCTCTGTCTAGTCTGGTTGGCCACCGGTCAACAGAGTTGGATCCCGGTGCACCCTATTTTATATTCACTTATCACACTGGTTTATGTTATATGAAACCCTCTGGGTTCGGTTGGCGGTTCTTATCTACAGTTCCGCCCCCCTATTAATTTATAACAGTGCCTATGATGATTATATGACAGATCACTATCCCGGAGTTCCTATACGAATTGGTTTTGGATACTTTTATTTCCCGGCCCGGGGCTTAGCCTCGCCCCGGGAAATCAGACACCATGTGTCTTAATTTCTTGTTGTTGCATCCTTTTTTATGCTCCCGGCTCGACCGGAATGGATGGCTATACTTTAGTCTTAAGTTAGACTTATGTTTAGGCCCGGGTCCTCCGGACCCGCCCCTACTTAAGAATATTACAGTTAAGCTCTAATCTTGTGTTAGGCTTATGTTAGGCCCGGGTCCTCCGGACCCGCCCCTACTTAAGAGAATTACAGTTTCTCATATACTATTCTTTTTATAGATGGTGCATTGTCAGACGACGGCCTGTGCAGCTGTTCTACATCAGCCCTGCGGCCATACCGTCTGTCGGTCTCACGCCCTCTGCGGAGTGCAGCTGGAGGATGTCGTGGTATGGCACCCGGATAACTGGTGGTCTGTTTTGACCTCGTTACCACCCTTGGATCTGACTCGGTGAGTCCCGTTGGCTATGTTGCCTTCTTATTTATCTTACCTTTTTTGGCATACATACACTATTTAGTAAGATATCTATGGTCTTGAAGGACCACTGGGAGCCTTCCCTTTTTAATTCCCACTATTATTTCAGGCATCCCCGGAGCAAAAGTCTGCGGCTCGGGCCACGCTGAAAGTGTGGGTTGGTGGTTTTTCCCGGAACGTGAAGTCCAAGCGGCCGTACGTCCTCTCCGAGGACTACTGTTCCTTGATTTACCCCAACGCCAAGTCTTCAGCCGCTGTGGCTAGGCATGTTGCAGCTCCCATCATTGCCCACATTGATGCCACCATAGCGGGGTTCATTGATCCAGAGCAGGATCCGTCGGACGCCCCCGGAGATCTAGAAGACAATGTTGCCTCCATGAACCTTGACGTGGAACCCATGTTATTGGATGATCCAGATACAGGTAGGGTGGTAAGTGAGGCAGGTGTTTCCGGCGCTGAGATTCCTATCCTCAGCCCCTCTCTTTCTTCTTCATCTGATCGCTCTTCCTTTCATGGTGTTTCTGGGGACCGTGATTCGTCCCAACGATCACACTCGGTTCCCCCCAAGAATAAGTCTAGAACCTTACCTAAAGCTCGTAAGCCTCATAAGGCTTCTCATGGTTCTAAACAGAATACAAACCTGTCATCTAAGGCTTCTGGCTCCTCCTCTAAGTCTCGCGACCCGGGAGTTCATTCCGCCACACCTGCTGCTAGCCCGGGCCTTTCCGAATCAGCCATGCTTCGCATCGTGTCGGAGATGCAGGCTAAGTTGGTATCAGAGATGCAGTCTAAGATGGACACGATGTTCTCTAACATCGGTCAGAGACTTGGGGCATTAGAGCAAGGTGCTCCGGAGCGAGTCCAAAGCTCTCTCATCCCGGATGCCTCTAAGCTCCCGCCGTTTGCCAAAAATAACCCTTGGCGTATGGCTCTTCATTCCCCGTTCCCAGACGGAATGTTAACTTTGGAGGGTCTTGGCACTCGTCCCCTAGAGGACTTTGAATTCTTTCCTCCTGGTCTGGCATTTCCATTTCATGGTTATGCCAGGCTTACCGAGGAAGCTTTGGTTCGGTTAGACAAGGTCCCCAAGGAGACAGTCATCTTCCCAAAAGAGCAAGCCCAATCTGTGTGGGCCAGATTCCTGAATGACATCGGCTGCACCAACATCATGTTGAAGCCTTATAAGAGCTCCTTCACAATGTTCTTAATGGACAAAAACACCGTGACTCCATGTGTCAATAAGGTAGCAGAGCTTGCCTTCCAATATGCTCTGGAGGAGAAGCCCTTGCCTCCCATCCGAGAGGTGGATCCAATCTCCCTCCTTCTTCCTTCAGGCATTGAGTGTTGGGACAACGTCCATACCACTTTTACCTCTGGCAAGCTAGCAGCAGACTGTGCTTCAGTAATGTTTAGTGAGCGGCTTCCCCGTCTCCCGGAATCCCTCATTAAACAGGAGTATGATTCCCGCCTACGCGTTGGCCGTACTCTGAACTTGGCCACTTCCACGGAGTCGATAGCCTTGACTTACGATACTGAGAGTATTTTTAAGTCTCTCAACAAGGCTACGTTGCAGTCTTTATACTATGACCTGTATGACTTCGCTACTGCTAAACGCAGGTGTCGCAAACATGTCCTGGCAGAGGCGACTATTAGGCATGAACCTAATAAGCTTATCCGGTCCTCCTGTTGGGGTTCAAACCTCTTCCCTGAGGATCTTGTAGAGGAAGTCTTGGCGGAGGCCACTAGAGTCAACCAGAGCCTTAAAGCCCGTTGGGGTTTGACTCCTAAACGTAAATATGACCCTGCAAATTACCAAGCCCGGGGTAGGAAGAAGCTCCGTCCATATACCTCCACCCAGTTCAGGCAACAGCAGAGTGGTTCGTCCATTTTCCGGCTGCCTCTTCCCCCATCTCCTGTTGCCCCTGCACAGCCTTCCACCTCTCAGGCTCCTTCGGACGACTATGTCACCGTTCTGCTCCCTAAGAGCCAGCTTTCCGGTGCCTCCGCCACTTCTCCTGCCTTTAACCAGTCGTATGAGGCTCATAGCTCTTCCCAGAGTTATGGTAGAGGTAGAGGCTACCACCGTGGTTCTAACCAGAACAAAGGCAGGGGAAGAGCCTTTCGCAGAGGAAAGAACTTCCGAGGCGGACGTGGAGGCAACTCCTCAAACCAATACTGAGGTGCAGCAGGTAGGGGGGAGGCTCTATGCCTTCCGCAACAAATGGAGGTTCAGTCCCTGGGCTTTCAGTATCATCTCCAAGGGACTGGGGTGGAGTTGGATTCAAGGACCTCCTCCTCCGAACAAATTTCGTCAACATTCCACTCCGGACCTGGTCGAATTTGTCCAGGATCTTTTACAAGAGAACGCCATACAAGAAACGAAACACCTGAAGTTTCAAGGTCGGCTGTTCAGTGTCCCGAAGAAGGATTCAGACAAGAGAAGAGTGATTCTAGACCTATCCCTTCTCAACTTGTCCATTCAATGCGACAAGTTTCGAATGCTTACCGTCTCGCAGGTGCGGACCTTACTTCCCCGTGGGGCCGTCACCACCTCTATCGATCTTACAGACACCTATTATCACGTCCCGATAGCGAGACACTTCCGTCCGTACCTAGGCTTTCGCTTAGGGGACAAAAGTTACTCCTTCAAGGTGATGCCTTTCGGGCTCAACATCGCCCCAAGGATCTTCACAAAGTTAGCAGAAGTCGCTATTCAGGAACTCAGAAATCAAGGGATTCAAGTAGTAGCCTATCTGGACGACTGGCTCATTTGGTCAGACACCTCCCAAAATTGCCTAAAAGCCACTCACAAAGTCATCCATTATCTTCAATCTCTAGGCTTCCAGATCAACTTCAAGAAGTCCCGTCTTCTTCCAAAATCGAAGTTCCAATGGCTCGGCCTGCAATGGGATCTTATATCTCATACTCTGTGTCTTCCCAAACCCAAGAGGTTAGAGATTGCAAGGAACACCAAACGCTTTCTCAAAGACAAAGTAAGTTCCAGACGACTCCAAGAGAGGATTCTGGGGTCCCTTCAGTTTGCCTCAGTGACGGATCTTCTTCTGAAGGCAAAATTGAAAGATATCAATCGTGTCTGGCGTTCGAGGGCGAACCGGAAGCTCCGGGACAGGAAAGTCCGCCTTCCTCCCATTCTACGGGAAAGACTTCTTCCTTGGACAAGAGCAAACAGTCTGTCAAAGTCAGTTCCCCTTCGATTTCCGCCTCCGAAATTAATCATTCACACGGACGCATCCTTATCAGGTTGGGGCGGCTATTTTCAGCTCAAGAAAGTTCAAGGTCTTTGGTCTCCCTTGTTCCGCCAATTTCACATCAATGTGCTGGAGGCCATGGCAGTTCTTCTAACCCTGAAACGTCTCGCTCTTCCCAAGAAACAACACCTTCGTCTGGTCCTCGACAGCGAAGTGGTGGTCCGCTGCCTCAACAGAGGCGGGTCAAAGTCAGGGCCTCTGAACCATGTTCTAGTAGCCATATTCTCCCTAGCAGCCTTGAACCGTTGGCATCTTTCAGCTGTCCACCTGGCGGGAGTCCGGAATGTAGTGGCAGACGCCCTGTCCCGGACCTCCCCTCTAGAATCGGAATGGTCACTCGATCTAAAGTCATTTCGGTGGATTCTCTCTCAGGTTCCCGGTCTCCAAGTGGACCTCTTCGCCACGGAGTCCAACCACAAATTGAGAGTATATGTGGCTCCCAATCTAGACCCTCAGGCTTACGCCACAGACGCCATGGCACAGAATTGGGACACCTGGGAAAAGATTTATCTCTTTCCCCCGGTGAATCTTTTGCTGAAAGTTCTAGACAAGCTGAGATCCTTCAAGGGACAAGTAGCCTTGGTCGCACCCAACTGGCCCAAGAGCAACTGGTATCCTCTCCTGCGAGAGTTGAGACTATACCCTCACCCGATACCCAATCCGGTTCTGTCTCAGATAGTACAAACACGCGTTGTGTACGCTTTCTCAAACATTCAGAGCGCCCTAACTTTATGGACTTTATGAAGTTTGCGGCCATGCATGGTGCCAATATTGATCCTCAAAACACCTTGTTCCTAAAATCGGATAAACGGGATTCCACCATCCGCCAGTATGACTCTGCAGTTAAAAAGTTGGCAAAATTTTTGATAGACTCAGACGTGAACTGTATGAACTTGAACCTTACAGTCACTTTCTTTAGATCTTTATTAGAATCAGGTCTGGCAGCCAATACTATCACCACTATTAAATCTGCTCTGAAAAAGATCTTCCTAGTGGGTTTTAACATAGACTTAACCGACTCTTTGTTAGCTTCAATTCCGAAAGCTTGTGCCAGACTGAAACCGGTTACTCGTCCTACCCCGGTGACCTGGTTCCTTAATGATGTACTCAAATTGGCTTCTGATACCATTAACAGTTCTTGTGATTACATTCCCCTTCTCAGGAAAACACTTTTCCTGGTGAGCTTGGCTTCCGGGGCAAGAATTTCTGAACTGGCAGCCTTGTCGAGAGACCCGGGTCATATTGAGTTCCTGCCTTCGGGAGAGGTCCTTCTTTCTCCTAACAAATTCTTTTTGGCTAAGAACGAAGACCCTCAGAACAGATGGTCCTCCTGGAAAATTGTTCCCCTCACGCAAGACCCGTCTCTGTGCCCTGTTACTACTCTTAGGTCTTATTTATCCCGGACCTCCTCTAACTCCTCGGGGCCTCTATTCGTTAGAGAACAAGGCGGTACCATTACTATTAAAGGGATCAGGCAACAAATTTTGTATTTTATTAAACAAGCTAACCCTGACTCTTTTCCTCTTGCACATGATATCAGAGCGGTTGCTACTTCGGTGAACTTTTTTCACCACATGAATTTTACGGACCTTTCCAGGTATACAGGGTGGAAATCACCGTCAGTGTTCAAGAAACACTACCTTAAACATTTGGAAGCCCTAAAATTTTCTACAGTAGCCGCAGGGAGCGTAGTTACTCCCAGGTAACTCACAGGTTAATGCCTTGTCTCTTTATCTCTCCCTCCTACCTGCCTCATTTATACCCTATTGTATTCGTTGGTCTCGCACCTGAATACTGTTATTATATTTGTAAATTTTTAAACTCCTGAGTATCTGTATATATTATCACTCACGGCATTATTATACCTACCTTATTGGATTTATGTTCATATTTAAGATACCCTTATAATTGTTTTTTGGTACTCATCTCTGATTAAAGCATCCTGTATTTCCCTTACGCTTATGTTTTTTCCTTTATTTTGCAAGTTTGGTGACATATTCTCTTGTATAGATTCACTGGGCGGCACAGGTTCGAGCCCAGAAAAGGGATTTTGACGTAGGAAAAATCTATTTCTGGGCGAGGGACCTGTGCCGCCCAGTGAACCCTCCCAGCTCCTCTCCCTTGAAGTCCCCAAACTTTGGGTGCTAAGGAGTTGGGCTCTGAGCGGATGCAGTGTTAGTAGTACCGAGTGAGGTTGAACGGCTCTCCTCTATTGGGGTTTCTGTCGTGGATGAATCTAAATAGTGCGGGACCTCTGGATTATACGCCCAATTTTATACCGACACCAATAGGTGAGCGAGCTAGTTAACCTAGCACTCCTTTACATTTTTTCTCTGGTATATTTAGCAGTAAATTACCTAAGAATAAGTGCTAAATGGAGCTTATTCACTGGGCGGCACAGGTCCCTCGCCCAGAAATAGATTTTTCCTACGTCAAAATCCCTTTTTCATGACTTTAGTCATCTTTAAACAACTAAGTTTTTAGTGATGTACTAACTACAGTGTGACTTGACACCACACTGGAGGTAGTAATTAAGGTTTTATTTGTCCCCCAGCTACATAACTTTATACATATTACTTTTTTTTATCTATTCCTTTGCTCTCTGCCCACCCAAGGCATCCAACTTATAACTATATCTTGTTCCAACTTTCCCCTGTCACTAATAAACACTTCCTTTGTGTTTGAGATTATATAAATGTAACTTTGGTCTCTTTGAATTACTTATAAAAGAATTAGTAAATTTTTGTCCTTATGGTCCTTGCACTGTTGCTCTAGTCCAGTGCTCTCCCCAGTAGTCTGCATGTAGGATCTCTAAGGTATTTAAACCCTTAAAGATAAAAAAAAAGATTTTATTTTTAAAGTATTCGTGGGTTTATGAATGATTTGGCCTTGTGCTTTACCTTCAGCCTCAAGGAAACATGTGAATCAGCCCGTCCCAAAGAAGGCGAGTGTTTCGAGTCTTAACTGTTGCTCTTGTGCATCAAGATAAAGTTAAACTACACTATAGTATTCAAAACTTTGCAAACTCAGACTCATACTGCATAATCATTAATTTTATTAACTTTCTGATAGCCAGTAAGGCTTCCATAAGGCCATATTTATTTATTAGACTGTATCTTCTTACCTATGGTGTTACTTCTCTCTAAACTTATTTGTTGTTTTTTCTATATAATGCTGCCATTCTTTATACCTATTTTTCAGTTTAGGAGATTTATCAGTAAAATTATCTGTGTCTAAAGGAAACCCAGCCAGATAAGGTCTTCACCTTATGTGTTGAGTTCTCGTGAAGATGAGACACATTTGTAAAGTACAGTACAATGCTGGATTTTATTTATGGAACAATTTTTACAGCCTTGTCTGTCATGTTATTGACCCCTCATTATATGCTCTATGTTTTGTATTTTAGAAATTTTAAGTTTTCGTTCTACCTGTTTTAGTTTTTTATCATTGACAGGTAATCTTAATCATTGGCCTGGTTTTCTGGGTTAATCCAATATAATATTTTGCCTGTAATGACTGATGGTATTTTCCCAACAAAAGACTACTATGTGCATTACTGCCTATGTTTACTTTTTAAACTAAATACCTTAATTACATGAAGATTTTACAACTGTGTCCATATTTCAAGACATATTCACTTCATATTTAAGGTAGTGACTACACTTTCCTTGAAATTCAGGATTAGAATAGCAAAATATTCCAAGGACATTATACTGTATCCTGTATTTGAAAGAATTGCTTGTCTATTAGGTATTCAGCGATAATTTTTGCACTAGTACCAGTGCAGATCCATTTCAGAAGCATATCACTTCTGCGTTGGTAATATAACAAGGTAACTTTAACTTGATTACGGTTGGACATTCAAGACTTTAGTGGTTCATTCATTGTTAGGATAAGCTTCAAATTTAGTCATCTTCAATGAGCTATGCCATTCTCTATTGTGAAATACTGTCATTCTAAGAATGCAGACTAATATATCTTTTGTCTAGAACTGTCATGCAGAGAAGTAGATTAGCTGGTTTCATCGCCTGTCTGTTGACTTATGCTGCAGGGTCTTCCAAAGTCCCTTGTGATGAGCAAGGCCAGGCTGTATCTTAATGAGCTCTTCTTGCATCAATAGAAACGGAAACTTGCACTTCGTTGGTTAATGACTGCAGAAGTGGATGAAATGGTACAACAAAAATACCCAAGAATTTCTGTTATGAGAATAGGAGGATTTTCTTCTGAATGTATTTTTGAAAACATTTAATGCATTAATAGGACAACTTGTTCACCCCAACAAGGTTTAAGGGAATCATACAATATCCCATGCCATCCACCTATGTAATCCGATATAATTTAGTAACACTTACTTTAGCGAATCGAGGTATATTAGGGGCCCAGGCTACCAACTCTGTTTTCTACCTCACAATCGAGGATTGTAGCATGCAAGGGTTTAACAGCACAATGGTAAATTATAAAGTAATTAAAGATTTTGAAGTTCTGTGAAAGACTTTTGAATCTGTAATGCACAGCAAACTTTCAGAACAATTACTGAAAGAAATACTTTGAACACTAGACTCAACTTGAGGAGTTAAGTTAGGGTGGCAATGGGGTGGGTAGGACCAGAGTTACCATCTTTAGAGAGGATTCCCTGTACTTCTGAAATTTAACAAAGAAAGCTAGCCTCGTTAAGAGCTTATGAAGCTCATTATTAACGAAAGTTGGCTGTTTATGTAAATTGTCTAAAGGTGGAGGCTTGTCATTATCATCGTCATCCCTGCGACAATCAACAAGCCTATTCTTTCTTGGTGTAGTGAACTTTGGGCATACTATGGACCAGAATCAAACATACTTCTACTTATACTTTATCTGCATATACATACAATCAGATACATTCCCAATTTTATACATACATACATATACCAAGGCACTTCCCCCAATTTTGGTGGGTAGCCGACATCAACAAATGAAACAAAAACAAAAAAGGGGACCTCTACTCTCTACATTCCTCCCAGCCCAATTTTATAATTGGGATAATAATCTAAATCCTAAACTTATCTATTTTAGCAATAATTCTATACCATCAAATACTCACTTATATTAATTGGAAAATCCTATTTTACTCTGTCAAAAGTATTGAAAAAACAACTACCTGTACCTAATATTTACCTAAACTAATTAATATCACCAATCCTCTTTTCAATAAGCACGCCACTAAATATCTTACTTATCTACAAACATATCTCAACAACTTATATCTAAATGTAAAGATACCAAGGAAGGACTCTTAACACTCTGAACCGAAACAGTTATAACCTGTATCGTAACACGATATTTTATTTTCATTATAATACCATATGATTGTTTTCTCTCCTTATAGAAAGTCCTATTCCAATGGTAAATAAGCCACCATATAAATCTCAAAAAAAGCAGAATACTTCACAATTGTTTTTCAAAAAACCTTACAATATTCAAGCACCGAGTAATATCTGTGCAAGTACAACACTTAATTTTCAATATTAAACTTAGCCGGTGATCATATAGCTGCAACTCTGTTGCTCGACAGAAAAACCTACGGTCAAAATACGCCAGCGATCGCTATGCAGGTGGGGGTGTACATCAACAGCGCCATCTGTCGAGCAGGTACTTAGTACTCCAAGTCAACAAAGAACCAATTTTCTCTCTGTCGGGCTACCGGCAAGACCTACTAATACGCTGTTACTAACTGGATTTGTTTTCACAACTATTTGGTGAAGTACACTATTCTAGTTTTGAGCTTTCGCTATGCAGGGGTTTTATCTTCATCTCAAAACTTGAACTCGTTTTGGATAGATTTAATTATGGTGACAAAGAGAGTATGGACTCTCTTTCACTTTTAAATGGCCGACCCTTCCCTTAGACGGAAGTGTGTTTAGGTTTTTAGTAATTTTGCTTAACACGTTATAGATCTATATATTTTATATCTCTCCGCCTTTATTAGGCCTCTTCGATTAACTTTCCATTTATTATAAACATATAAAAATAAATTTTTATGTTTTGTTTATATGCGACCTTTCCTGATAGTAGGCGGTCCTAACTTGGAACCAAAGTTAATCAACGTTGAGCCCGTTATATCGTATTTAGCCTTTAAAGAATTTAAAACTGTTTAAATTTAATGTTTTATGAAAGAATTTCTTTGATAGTCTTCGTACTGTTTTCAAAGATGAACTAACGTTTAGTTTTTTAGACTACGCAGTTGTTGACGTTCAGGACGTTCAACATGCGCTCTATCGTTACGATAGAGAGAGAGTGTATCACGGTTTCACTTTGCAGTAAGAGTAAATCGATTCTGACGTTTCGTTCATTCTTTCTTAGCTTAAATGGTTTAAATTCTAAATTAAAGGAACTTTTTATTTGGAAAACCTTTCAGTTTTTTCCTTTAGCCAAATAACATGTTTTTTTGACGATATATAATTGGGCTCTTCTCTCAGGTGCGAAATCAAGAGAGAAAGAGAGAGAGAGATAGAGACGGAGGGAGAGAGAGGAGAAAAAACGTTCCGTTCAAGCGGGTAACGTTGTTCTCGTGTTACTCTCCTCCCTAGTCGCTGTACGGGGAAGAAGGTAAAAAGTTTCTAGGGTTTTATTCTTGTCCCCAGGCTATGTGCGGTGAGAGATTGTAAACGTAGTTTATTTGAACTAGTGTTTACTCTCTTTCCCAGCCACTGAATTCTTTATCTTTATATATGTTTTCTGTTTTTGCTAGTATTAATGAGCTGCATTATACGACTGTTTTCGCAATTACTACCTTTTAATGAAGGGTAGAATTGCGTGTTTCAGGTAGAAATCAGTAAAAGTTTCGATTTCAGTGAAATAAGTGCAAAACAGAAAATCGAAGTGATAAAGTGATATGCGCAAAGTGTTACAGTGTTGCGTCCGAGGGTTCGTCTGTTCGTGCCTGTCGTTCACCTAGTCCGGGACCTCTTGCAAGCTCCCAAGCCCAGGGGAGAAGTAATGTCGAACGACTTATGGGTTCGTTAGGCCTTGATCAACGAACAGACGTTTCCCTCCGTGGTTTCGGGCGTATCTACCCAAGATCGCCCCACCCACACAAAGACGAGAGAGCCCATTTACTTCTCGTCTGCAGAAGAGGTTTCTCGTAAGAAACCATGGACCAAGGTCTCGCAGCTTATTAAGCGCAAGTCGGTCCCTTCCGCGCAAGTCCAACGGCCCAGTTGTAGCCACTGGGTCAGTTCGGACTCGCTGCAGTCTTCCGACGACTGCTCACCTCCTAAGAGAGGCAAAGCGGTACCGCAACAGGCAGTAACACCGTCTGTTGCCGCACCTGCTACTGTAGACCCTAAGTGGTCTTTGCTGCAGACCATGCAGACACAGTTAACATCTTTAATGCAGGACTTTCGTGCGGAGAAGGTTGACGCTGCACCCGTTAGCCTACAACCAACCACGGTTGTGCGTTCAGTTGACGCTGAGGCTACCTTCTCCCGCACTCCAGCTGTGAGAGTCCCGCCACCCATGCGCAGTGTACCCTGCCAGCCGCATGTTGACGTTCAGCGACGCACGGAACCCTCCGTTGACGTTCGCGAGTTACAACAACAACCTAAGTTGTTTTGTTTTGACGCGGTGCGTCAACCTCCGCATTCTAGAGTTGTTTTGACTGCTCAGTATAGACAGTCAAAGCAGTCTCGAGTGGCTACTAATGCACCAGTGCTGTATGTCCTCACGCACCTGTTGTGGTTGACAGTTCAGTTGTTGACAGTTCACAGACTGTCAAGCTGTTACATGACGTTGCCTTCTGGTCTGCTACTAATGCACCAGTGAGAGACTCACTGAGATAACCTAGCTTTTATCGGACAAGGTTCCTGTAGATGAGAAAGTGCTGTTCTCCCTCCTACTGATATTCCTTTGAGGACTCTGTCATTTGGAGAGGAGCCTTAAGCTGCTTAGCCTCCTATGGACTTTAATTAAATCATGATGATTTTTTTAAGGATCTTCGTCCGGATCTTGTAACTGCTGCTCCTCGTTCGCCTAAACGTCAGAACTTACACTAGGCCTAGCTACTTCGAAGCCGTTGTTGTTAAGCTAGTGCTCTCTCGCTCTCCTAGAGAGCGTTACGTTGGCTAGGCGACTGGTTTTTGCACCAGGAGGAGTTTTAGGGATACAGCCTTTGATTTCCCTTCTTTTAAACTGGCTTATAGAGCGAGAGTCTGATAGGACACGAGAGAAGTTCTCGGCTTGGGAGTTCATGCCTCTGCCCAGATAGACTTTTCAATTCTGGTAGACTCGCCCTGGCGCCTAGCCAGGAGACGCTCCAAGTTGTTTACAGGTCAACTTCTCAACTTTTGTCGAGCCTTTGAAGTTTTGCTGTACTATTATGTCACACATAACAAGGCTTCCAGGGATGGTAAATGGTTCCGCCTCAGTCGCTAACCCCGTCTGTTGCCACACCTGCTCCCGTAGACCCTAAATGGGCTTTGCTGCAAGACATGCAGTCCAAGCTTGTGTCCTTGATAAAGGACTTAAATGCGGAGAAGAACCTTCTGGCCAACAACCTTCCAACCGGTTAGTTGTGCGCCCTGTTGACGCTGAGGTATCCTACTCGCGTCTGCCAGTTGAGGTGGTTCCTCCACCGATGCGACCCAGTGTGGGTTGCCAGTCGCACGTTGACGTTAAGCGACGCTCGGAGGTGGTTGTTGACGTTCAGTGTGTCACTAGGAAGACGTTCAACAACCAGCAGAGGTGACTTGTTGTGACGCAGTGCGTCAACCTCAGCAACCCGGTAGGGTGTTGACTGCACAACCCAGACAGTCTAGACAGTTTCGGGTTGACGCTGTACTTCCTCGCGCACCCATGGTTGTTGACAGTTCACAGACTGTGCAGCAGTGCCATGATATTGCGTCCGGCTCCGTCACGCATCCACCAGTGCGACCGGATTCAGCGAGTCAGACGTTGCCCACTCCGTTGCCGTTTCCTCATCAGTTTCGGATGAGGAACCCTCTGATGAGGACGTTGCTGAACAAGACGATCAACCCCCAGCCCTGCTATCCATCCAGAAGATGCTGAAGAAGGAACGCTGCCCAGTCAGGCTGTGGATGAGTCTGGTAGGGACACTGTCATCCGTGGATCAATTTGTGTCACTAGGAAGACTACACCTCCGTCCTCTTCTATACCATCTAGCTTTTCACTGGAAAAAGGACAAGACGCTAGAAGCGGTCTCGATTCCGGTTTCCGGAAAGATAAAGTCTTGTCTGACTTGGTGAAAGGACTATATCAACCTTAGAGAGGGTCTTCCCCTGACTGTTCAGACTCCCAACCACGTTCTCTTCTCGGACGCATCGGACGTAGGCTGGGGTGCGACATTAGACGGTAGGGAATGCTCGGGATTATGGAACTCGAGTCAAAGGACAATGCATTTCAACTGCAAGGAGCTACTGGCAGTACGTCTGACCTGGAAAAGCTTCAGGTCTCTCCTTCAAGGCAAAGTGGTGGAGGTGAACTCGGACAACACCACGGCTTTGGCGTACATCTCCAAGCAAGGAGGGACCTACTCTCTGACATTGTACGAGATCGCAAGGGACCTCCTCACCTGGTCAAAAGGTCTAGACATTTCACTAGTAACGAGGTTCATCCAAGGCAACTTGAATGTCATGGCAGATTGTCTCAGTCGGAAGGGACAAATAATTCCAACAGAATGGACCCTCCACAAGGATGTATGCAAGAGACTTTGGGCCACCTGGGGCCAGCCAACCATAGATCTCT
Source organism: Palaemon carinicauda (assembly GCF_036898095.1). Lineage (NCBI taxonomy): Eukaryota > Metazoa > Arthropoda > Malacostraca > Decapoda > Palaemonidae > Palaemon > Palaemon carinicauda. Next base: position 65,588,018 of record NC_090741.1, read on the forward strand.
TCGCAACCTCGATGACCAAGAGGCTCCCAATATTTTGCTCACCAATCCCGGACCCAGCAGCAGTTCATATAGATGCCTTTCTACTAGATTGGTCACATCTAGATCTATATGCATTCCCTCCGTTCAAGATTGTCAACAAGGTACTGCAGAAGTTCGCCTCTCACGAAGGGACAAGGTTGACGCTAGTTGCTTCCCTCTGGCCCGCGAGAGAATGGCTCACCGAGGTACTTCGATGGCTAGTAGACGTTCCCAGAACACTTCCCCTAAGGGTGGACCTTCTACGTCAGCCACGCGTAAAGAAGGTACACCAAGGCCTCCACGCTCTTCGTCTGACTGCCTTCAGACTATCGAAAGACTCTCGAGAGCTAGAGGCTTTTCGAAGGAGGCAACCAGAGCGATTGCTAGAGCAAGGAGAACATCCACCCTTAGAGTCTACCAATCGAAGTGGGAAATCTTCCGAAACTGGTGCAAGTCAGTATCCGTATCCTCGACCAGTACCTCTGTAACTCAAATAGCTGGCTTTCTCTTATATCTGAGGAAAGAACGATCTCTTTCAGCTCCCACTATCAAGGGTTACAGAAGCATGTTGGCATCAGTCTTCCGTCACAGAGGCTTAGATCTTTACAACAATAAAGATCTACAGGACCTCCTTAAGTCTTTTGAGACAACGAAGGAGCGTCGTTTGGTTACACCTGGTTGGAATTTAGACGTGGTACTAAGATTCCTTATGTCAGACAGGTTCGAACCGCTACAATCAGCCTCCCTGAAAGATCTCACCTTTAAGACTCTTTTCCTGATATGCTTAGCCACAGCTAAAAGAGTCAGTGAGATTCATGCCTTCAGCAAGAACATCGGATTCTCATCCGAAACGACTACATGTTCTACAACTTGGTTTTCTAGCCAAACTCGAGCTGCCTTCTCGGCCTTGACCAATATCGTTCGATATTCCAAACTTATCGTATGGTTGGAAATGAACTAGAAAGAGTCTTATGTCCTGTAAGAGCTCTTAAGTTCTATTTAAAAACCTTTACGAGGCCCGTCTGAAGCTTTATGGTGTTCAGTTAAGAATCCATCTTTGCCTATGTCAAAGAATGCTTTATCCTATTTTATCAGACTGTTAATACGAGAAGCTCATTCCCATCTGAATGAGGAAGACCAAGCTTTGCTGAAGGTAAGGACACACGAAGTTAGAGCTGTCGCATCTTCCGTGGCCTTTAAACAAAATAGATCTCTGCAAAGTATAATCGATGCAACCTATTGGAAAAGCAAATCAGTGTTCGCGTCTTTTTATCTTAAGAATGTCCAGTCTCTTTACGAGAACTGCTACACTCTGGGACCATTCGTAGCAACGAGTGCAGTAGTGGGTGAGGGCTCAACCACTACAATTCCCTAATTCCATAACCTTTTTAATCTTTCTCTTGAAATGTTTTATTATTGTTTTTGGGTTGTCCGGAAGGCTAAGAAGCCTTTCGCATCCTAGTTGATTTGGCGGGTGGTCAAAGTCATTTCTTGAGAAGCGCCTAGATTAGAGGTTTTGATGAGGTCCTGTTGTATGGGTTGCAACCCTTGATACTTCAGATCCTAGGGGTCGCTCAGCATCCTAATAGGATCGCGAGGCTCCGTAAGGAAGACGTACTTAAAAAGGCAGAGTAATTGTTCAAGTCGACTTCCTTACCAGGTACTTATTTATTTTATGTTTGTTATTTTGAATAACTGCTAAAATGAAATACAAAATACTTAGCTCATAATAAGGTTAACATGTAATGCTGGTCTCTACCCACCCCCCTGGGTGTGAATCAGCTATATGATCACCGGCTAAGTTTAATATTGAAAAATGTTATTTTTATTAATAAAATAAATTTTTGAATATACTTACCCGGTGATCATATATTAAAGGACCCTCCCTTCCTCCCCAATAGAGACCCAGTGGACCGAGGAGAAAATTGGTTCTTTGTTGACTTGGAGTACTAAGTACCTGCTCGACAGATGGCGCTGTTGATGTACACCCCCACCTGCATAGCGATCGCTGGCGTATTTTGACCGTAGGTTTTTCTGTCGAGCAACAGAGTTGCAGCTATATGATCACCGGGTAAGTATATTCAAAAATTTATTTTATTAATAAAAATAACATTTCACTCACTTGTGTTTTTCACTTTTTAATATACTGCTGTAATCAGAATTTAATCTTTAATATACAGCTCTCTTTGACAAAGTTTTCACTACTTCTCTATCACTTTCATCTCGGTTCACCTTCCTGTTCTTACTGTTGGCATATAATCGACAGGTGTTTTAACTTTACCATCACGGGGATAGGATTCTTTCTTAATAACTTTATTTTACCAATTGACAAGTCTTTTTTCACTCTGTCTACAGCCTGTCAATTACTAGGACACCACACCCGGTCTGGTGTCTCAAATAAACAATTCACCCGGGTGATGGATATAGGAGTCACAGGCTACCAGCCTCTTCTGTTCATTGTTCCTACATTTGAAAACAGAATTATGTGAACAGATAAATGAAAGGCAAATATACGTAAGATTTGAATTTTACAAAACAGAAAACTACAACTACTATATTGGCTTTTTTCCTGAAATAGCCCCCTTAGCTCTTTGCACTATCAACTTGGTCAGAGCCATTGAAAATGTACTTTGACAACAAAAATATCATGAGTGAAATGCACTTTTCACAAAGGTTTATTGAATCACATTATTTCTTATTATACAATTTTCAATATTAATCTTACCCGATGATCATGTAGCTGTCAACTCTGTTGCCCGACAGAAATCTACGGTCGGGATACGCCAGCGATCGCTATACAGGTGGGGGTGTACACAACAGCGCCATCTGTGAGTAGGTACTCAAGTACTTCTTGTCAACAAGAACTCAATTTTTCCTCTGTCGTGCCACCGGCAAGACATACTAATACGCCGTCCCTAACTGGATTTGTTTTCACAACTTTTTGGTGAAGTACACTATTCCAGTTTTGAGCTTTCGCTATGCAGGGGTTTTATCTTCATTTCAAAACTTGAACTCGTTTTGGATAGATTTAATTATGGTGACGAAGAGAGTATGGACTCTCTTTCACTTTTAAATGGCCGACCCTTTCCTTAGACGGAAGTGTTGGTGTCGAAGAGAGTATAGACTCTCTTTCACTTTTTATGACCGACCCTTCCCTTAGACGGAAGTGTGTTTAGGTTTTTGGTAATTTTGCTTATCAAAGTTATAGATTTATTTTATATCTCTCCGCCAATTATAGGCCTCTTCGATTAACTTTCCATTTATTATAAACTTATAAAAATTAATTGTTATGTTTGTTTATATGCGACCTTTCCTAATAGTAGGCGGTCCTTACTTGGAACCGAAGTTAATTAACATTGAGCCCGTCATATCGTATTTCCTGTTAAGAATTTATGCTATTTTAATTTTTATGTTTTTGAAAGAATTTCTTTGATAGTCTCGTACTGTTTTCAAAGATGAACTAACGTTTAGTTTTGTCTCCGCAGTTGTTGACGTTCAGAACGTTCAACATGCGCTCTATCGTTACGATAGAGAGAGAGTATTTCACGGTTTCACGTTGCAGTAAGAGTAAACCGATTCTAGCGTTTCGTTCATTCTTTCTTAGCTTTAATGGTTTTAATTCTAATTAAGAAACTTTTTATTTGGGAAACCTTTCAGTTTTTTTCCTTTAACAAATAATATGTTTTAACGATATATAATTGGGCTCATCTCTCAGGTTCTAAGTCAAGAGAGAGAGAGAGAGAGATAGAGACGGAGGGAGAGAGAGGAGGATAAACGTTTCGTTCAAGCGGGTAACGTTGTTCTCGTTTTTTTTTTTTTTTTTTTTTTTTTTTTTTTTTTTTTTTTTTTTACTCTTCTCCCTAGTCGCTATAGGGGAAGAAGGTAAAACGTTTCTAGAGTTTTATTCTTGTTCCCAGGCTTTATGCGGTGAGAGATTTTAAACGTATTTTATTTGATCTAGTGTTTAGTCTCTTTTCCAGCCACTGAATTCTTTATCTTTCATTATGTTTTTCTGTTACATTGTAAAACTGTTTTCGCAATTACTACCTTTTAATGAAGGATAGGATTGCGTGTTTCAGGTACAAATCACTTAAAGTTTCGAGTTCAGTGAAATAAGTGCAAACAGAAAATCAAAAGTGATAAAGTGATATGCGCAAAGTGTTACAGTGTTGCGTTCGAGGGTTCGTTTGTTCGTGCCAGTTGTTCACCTTGTCCGATACCTCTTACAAGCTCCCAAGCCCAGGGGAGAAGTAATGTCGAAGGACTTATGGGTTCCACAGGCTTGATATACGAACAGACGTTTCCCTCCGTGGTTTCGGGTGTATCTACACACGTTGCCGACGTGATCACCCCACCCACACAAAGACGAGAGAGCCCATTTATTCCTCGTCTGCGGAAGAGGTTTCTCGCAGAAACCATGGACCAAATCTTGCAGCTTTTAAGTGCAAGTCGGTCCCTTCCGCGCAAGTCCAACGGCCTAGGTGTAGCCACTGGGTCAGTTCGGACTCGCTCCAGTCATCCGACGACTGCACACCTCCCAAGAGAGGCAAGGTGGTACCGCAACAGGCAGTAACTCCGTCTGTTGCCGCACCAGCTGTTTTAGACCCTCAGTCACAACGGACAGTAGCTCCGTTTGTTGTTGTCTTTCATAGACCCTAGTGGTCCATGCTGCAGACTATGCAGTCTCAGCTTGCGGCATTCATGCAGGAGTATCATGCTGAGAAGGTTAACACTGCACCTGTTAACCTACAACCCGCCGAGGTTGTGCGCTCAGCAGATACTGCGGCTGCCTGCTCCCACACTCCACCTGTGAGAGCTCCACCACCGATGCGCAGTCCACCCTGCCAGACGCATGTTCTTGCTGCTCCATCCGGACATGCGTGAGCTTCCGCATCAGCAGTGGGAAGGTGCTGTAGAGCTGCCGGGTTCCAGCACTATGCGGCTTTCTCCGCAACCCATGCAGCATGCTCCGCATACCATACAGCATGCTCCGCATACCATACAGCATGCTCCGCAACCCACCGCAGCCCCTCCCACGCTCCAGCACTCTGCTTTTGTTGTTGCCAGCTCCCACACTCCGACTGCGGAGAAGGTTGACGTTGCACCCGTGGGCCTACACCTCCCACGGTTGTGCGCCCGGCATGGCTTCCTGCTCTCACACTCTTGTTGTGAGAGCTCCTCCACCCATGCACAGTCAACCCTGCCAGATGTATGATGACTCCCACACACAGAGCACTCCGTTGCCGTGCGTGAGCTACCACAAGCTGCCGTGTTTTGACACGGTGTGTCAGCCTCCGCAACACACTGTGGTTACCGCCACTCGCCCGCAGCTAACTAGTCAGTCAGGAGTTGAGGCTTCCCCACACAACTTTGGTTGTTGCCATCTCACAGACTGTCAAACAGTTACATGACGTTGCCTTCTGGTCTGCTACTTATACACCAGTGCTGTATGTCCTCACGCTCCTGTTGTGGTTGACAGTTCAGTTTTTGACAGTTCACAGAATGTCAAGCAGTTTCATAACGTTGCCTTCTGGTCTGCTGCTTTTGCACCAGTGAAACCCTCACTGAGAGAACCTAGCTTTTCTCGGATATGGTTCCTGTAGATGAGAAAGTGCTGTTCTCCCTCCTTCTGATATTCCCTTGAGGACTCTGTCATTTGGAGAGGAGCCTTAAGCTGCTTAGCCTCCTATGGACTTTAATTTAAGCATAACATGCTTCCAGGGAGGGTAAATGGTTCCGCTTCAGTCGCTAACCCCGTCTGTTGCCACACCTGCTCCCATAGACCTTGGGCTTTGTTGCAAGACATGCAGTCCAAGCTTAGTCCTTGATAGAGGATTTTTTACGGAGAAGAACCTTCTTGCCAACGACCTTCCTACCGGTTGGTTGTACGCCCTGTTGACGCTGAGGTATCCTACTCACGTCCGCCAGTTGAGATGGTTCCTCCACCGGTGCGACCCAGTGTGGGTTGCCAGTCGCACGTTGACGTTAAGCTACTCTCGGAGGTGGTTGTGGACGTTCAGTGTTTCACTGGGAAGACGTTCAACAACCAGCAGGGTGACTTGTTGTGACGCAGTGCGGCAACCTCAGCAACCCGATAAGGGGTTGTCTGTACTACCCAGACAGTCTAGACAGTTTCGGGTTGTCGCTGTACTTCCTCGCATCCCCATGGTTGACAGTTCACAGACTGTGCAGCAGTACCATGATCTTGTGTCCGGCTCCGTCACGCATCCACCAGTGCGACCGGATTCAGCGAGTCAGACGTTGCCCACTCCGTTGCCGTTTCCTCATCAGTTTCGGATGAGGAACCCTCTGATGAGGACATGGCTGAACAAGAAGATCAATCCCCAGCCCTGCTATCCATCCAGAAGATGCTGAAGAAGGAATACGGCCCTGTCAGGCTGTGGATGAGTCTGGTTAGGACACTGTCATCCGTGGTTCAATTGGTGTCACTTGGAAGACTTCACCTCCGTCCTCTTCGGTTTCTTCTAGCTCTTCACTGGAAAAGGACGAGATGCTAGAAGCGGTCTCGATCCCGGTTTCCGGAAGATAAGTCTGGTCTAACCTGAGGAAAGGACTTTATCAACCTTTTATAGGGTCTTCCCCTGACTGTTCAGACCCCCAACCACGTTCTCTTCTCAGACGCATCGGACGTAGGCTGGGGTGCGACCTTAGGCGGTAGGGAATGCTCGGGATTATGGAACTCGAGTCAAAGGACAATGCATTTTGACTGCAAGAAGCTTCTGGCAGTACGTCTGACCTGGAAAAGCTTCAGGTCTCTCCTTCTAGACAAATTAATGGAGGTCAACACGGACAACTCCCTGCTTTGATGTTCATCTCCTAGCAAGGAGGGACCTACTCTCTGACATGGTGCGAGTTCGCTAGTGACCTCCTCTCCTGTTCAACAGGTCTAGACTTTTCACTAGTAACAAATTTCTTCCAAGGCAACTTGGATGTCTTAGCAGTTTGTCTCAGTAGGAAGGGACAATAATTCCAACATATTGGACCCTCCACAGAGATGTATGCAAGAGACTTTGGGTCACCTGGGGCCAGCCAACCATAGATCTCTTCGCACCTCGATGTCCAAGAGGCTCTCAATACTTTGCTCACCTATCCCGGACCCAGCAGTGGTTCTTTTAGATGCCTTTCTACTAGATTAGTCTCATCTAGATCTATATGCATTCCCTCCGTTCTAGATTGTCAACAAGGTACTGCAGAAGTTCGCCTCTCACGATGGGACAAAGTTGACACTAGTTGCTTCCCTCTGGCCCGCGAGAGAATAACTTACCGAGGTACTTCGATGGCTAGTAGACGTTCCCAGAACTCTTCCCCTAAGGGTGGACCTGCTACGTCTGCCACGCGTAAGAAGGTACTCCAAGGCCTCCACGCTCTTCGTCTCACTGCCTTCAGAGTATCGAAGGACTCTCGAGAACTAGAGGTTTTTCGAAGGAGGCAACCAGAGCGATTGTTAGAGCAAGGAGAACATCCACCCTTAGAGTCTACCAATCGAAGTGGGAAATCTTCCTAAACTGGTGCAAGTCAGTATCCGTATCCTCGACCAGTACCTCTGTAACTCATATAGCTGACTTCCTCTTATATCTGAGGAAAGAGCGATCTCTTTCAGCTCCCACTTTCAAGGGTTACAGAAGCATGTTGGCATCAGTCTTCCGTCACAGAGGCTTAGATCTTTCCAACAATAAAGATCTACAGGACCTCCTTAAGTCTTTTGAGACCACGAAGGAGCGTCGTTTGGTTACACCTGGTTGGAATTTAGACGTGGTTCTAAGATTCCTTATGTTAGACAGGTTCGAACCACTTCAATCAGCCTCCCTGAAAGATCTCACCTTTAAGACTCTTTTCCTGATATGCTTAACCACAGCTAAAAGAGTCAGTGAGATTCATGCCTTCAGCAAGAACATCGGATTTTCATCCGAAACGGCTACATGTTCTACATCTTGGTTTTCTAGCCAAACACGAGCTGCCTTCTCGGCCTTGACCATATCGTTCGTTATTCCAAACTTATCGTATGGTTGGAAATAAACTAGAAAGAGTATTATGTCCTGTAAGAGCTCTTAAGTTCTATTTTAAAAACCTTTACGGGGCTCGTCTGAAGCTTTATGGTGTTCAGTTAAGAATTCATCTTTGCCTTTGTCAGAGAATTCTTTATCCTATTATTTTCAGACTGTTAATACGAGAAGCTCATTCCCTTCTGAATGAGGAAGACCAAGCTTGGCTGAAGGTAAGGACACACGAAGTTAGAGCTGTCACAACTTCCGTGACCTTTTAATAAAATAGATCTCTGCAAAATATTTTCGACGCAACCTTTTGGAAAAGCTAATCAGTGTTCGCGTCTTTTATCTTAAGAATGTCCAGTCTCTTTACGAGAACTGCTACACTCTGGGACCATTCGTAGCAACGAGTGCAGTAGTGGTGGGGGCTCCACCACTACAATTCCCTAATTCCAGAACCTTTTTAATCTTTCTCTTGAAATATTTCTGGGTTGTCCGGAAGGCTAAGAAGCCTTCCGCATCCTGGTTGATTTGGCGGGTGGTCAAATTCTTTCTTGAGAAGCGCCTGGATTAGAGGTTGTGATGAGGTCCTTTAGTATGGGTTGCAGCCCTTCATACTTCAGCACCTAGGAGTCGCTCAGCATCCTAAGAGGATCGCTAGGCTCAGTAAGGAAGACGTACTTAAAAAAAAAGCAGAGTAATGGTTCAAGTCGACTTCCTTACCAGGTACTTATTTATTTTATGTTTGTTATTTTTGAATAACGGCTAAAATAAGATACGGGATACTTAGCTTCTTTGTTAACATGTATGCTGGTCTCCACCCACCACCCTGGGTGTGAATCAGCTACATGATCATCGGGTAAGATTAATATTGAAAAATGTTATTTTCATTAGTAAAATAAATTTTTGAATATACTTACCCGATGATCATGAATTTAAGGACCCGCCCTTCCTCCCCATAGAGAACCAGTGGACCGAGGAGAAAATTGAGTTCTTGTTGACAAGAAGTACTTGAGTACCTACTCACAGATGGCGCTGTTGTGTACACCCCCACCTGTATAGCGATCGCTGGCGTATCCCGACCGTAGATTTCTGTCGGGCAACAGAGTTGACAGCTACATGATCATCGGGTAAGTATATTCAAAAATTTATTTTACTAATGAAAATAACATTTCACAAAGGGAATGCTGATGATGAACTTTCAGAAACATTTCCCGTGTACGCTCCTTGCATAGTTGCTAAAAAAGCCAGGCAAAAACATCTTAATGCACAGTAATAAGCAAACAATCTTGGGGAGCTCTGATCACTTCTAAACGACTGTAGAAACTGAGGAGACAGAGAATGTCACGGCAGTTACTACTTACTGCTAGAATGATTCATCCTTTGCTAGGGTATGTGTTTATTGAAGAGAAGGAAATGGGAAACTTAAAAAATCTTATGGGTAAAGGTCGAGTAAACTGAACTTTTAGAGAAAAAGCAATATGAATATCAGGTGAGTATAGAAATAAGAAATTTTATCAATAAAATTCTGTTTTACCTTCTACAACTCTAATTATTATTAAAATTTGTCTGAAGTTGTAATGCAAGATATCTTATACAGTATATTGATATATACAAGAATTAATTTTTATGTTAGAGGATGAAATTTTCCCTTCATTTTTCATTATACATTTGAATAATGTCATTCTTTGTAATTTGTTATTGGTTTAAGCATTAAAACTTAGCTACCTCACTAAAAGTACCCAAACATACTCTATGTGATACTTGCTCTTTTTCCTGTGAATTTCTATATTTTCCTACCATTTATATATGAAATATATATATAATAATATTTTGAGTCTTACATGATTATACTTTTTCTTCACAGCCCTGGTTGGACAACAAGCACACTGTATTTGGCCGTGTAATTCGTGGGATGGAAGTTGTGCAGAATATTTCAAATGTTAAATGTAACCCGAAAACTGACAAGCCATATGATGACATAAGTATCCTGAATGTGTCTGTCAAATAATGGCTTTTCATTGTTTTACGAGTAAATTTTTTAACGTATTTGGAGTTTTTGTGTTATTCATTTTACTGAAACGAGAAAGATGGATTTGTGGTCTTTTGTTCAAGTGTGAAGAAAAAATAATTTTGGTAAGGATAAAGAATATTTTTCATCGTAATCAAAAAGTATTAAATTTTGTACTTCCAATCAGTATAACACATGTTCACATTGATATATGAAATTCTCTGTTTATAAAAGTAATGTACAGTATGCTCTTTTAAAGAGGCAATGAAAATATTTTCTGTGTAAGATTTATCACTTATAATCACTACTGGTAATATTGTGCAATATCACCAAGTTCATATTAACCCTTTTACCCCCAAGGTAAGGTTAAATTTCGAACACCTTTTGCTATATATATTTTTTTTTTAAATTGCTCTAACAGGCTTAATTTTTGTCATAGAGAGGTCAGGTTGGTCTCATTCTTTTGGAAAATGCCTGAGGTTTCTCATAAAATTATAAAAAATATGCAAAATCATGTTAATAACAGTGTTTTGCAAGAACGTACCGGTACGTCTTTTGGGGGTGAAAGGGATAAAGCATTGCGTTACTTACATCACAGACATGTTGACTGAAAGGATAGTTGGCAAAATTACCACATTGGCTATCAGCCAAACTTGAATAACTTCACTCTCATTTTATTGACTCCTGGGAGAACTGTGCCTGAGTACACCCTGCTTTTAAAGTGGTCCATATGAAATCTACCAGAAGAGACTTTCATAGGGCTTGACCTCTCATTTTAGTCTTCTATTCGGGTTTACACATTGTTCCAGATCAATAGGTATTAAACATGGAGCTTTGAATCATGTGGGTTTGTCTTTGCTTTGTGTGTTGTACTGATAATGAAGACAGTAGAGGTAGAGTACTATTAATAATGTTTTGTAGATTTCAGTTTTGCATTAGAACCAGTTCCTTTATCCATAGTCTAAAAAAATTTAGATATTATAAGAGGAGGATGATGTCTCGTTATGAATGCTATACATCTTCTTATCCTAAGTTGTAACTGTAAATGTTAGTGGCAAGTGTTTTTGACTTCAAACTTATTTCCAGTAACCTTTATGAAATGCCTTTTCATGGCTTATGTGGCTTTTTGAGACCTTAATTTCACTGTTCATTGTCTCTTTCCCATAATTTCACTGTTCATTACCTCATGAAAAAGAGAAATAGTAGTGTGTACGGAATATATGATGCATTAAGTTATCATCATCCAGAGGTAATTCAAGTACGCTTGATTTAAACCCAAAATATATTGTCATCTTGTTTTCCTGCATTGGACATCCTAATCAACTTGTGTTGAGAAATTCTGTCTTTTCTCATTAAGGGTGCCATTGTTGATGCTCATGCAAGAGTTGCTACAACTTTTGAATTATGAAAAATTTGTCAGTGGATAAGGCTTTGTATGAAGTCAAGGAAGTTTTTCTATTTAAGTTCTATAGTTTTTGCTATGGATATTATTTGTTAAACTGCTATTTGGCTTTACACAATTATTTTGTTTACTTTTTATAATTTTATATTCTAAGTAATTATTTATTTGAACGTGCTTTCTTGTAGTTACTAACTTGTTAATAGCTGTTTGAACAATCCTTATTTTTGTTTGGCATTTAATTCAGCTTACTTTGTGCTCATCTAGTTTAAACTATGATCTTCCCCTTGAACATTTACATTAACTTTGGTTTGATCGATATGGTTATAAGAGACAGAGAATGGCATGTGCCTTCTGAAGGTGACCAGGCACTAGTTGCTTATCAATGTCATTGGTACATTGGTGGAAGGTGAGTTACTAAGATTATGATTTGAAGTTAAGATTCATGAAAATCAACCCAATTTGACTATTACTAAAATTTATTTCTACCGTACCGTACAGTAAGGCTCCAATATACGAACATCAAACTTATGGATTGCCCCCAGTACAAATGCATGCAAAAATAGTAATTAGAAAAGTGAAATACAAAAAATTAAGAATTATGGCTCAATTTCAAATCATATTGATAAGTGGTAGGTTAATTCACCACTCTAATGCTTGGTGGTGTGCTGAATGGTATCCTTGTTTGTTGATATCTGCCCCAGTCACATGTCTGGTCTTTCAACAAATGGTTGTGCCTATTCAAGACTAAGCAGTTATTTCTCTGTGTAGAAATCGTAAACTTATAAACTATTGTCAGTCAAGATGTCTGGTAGCAGGCACAATGTTAGTGATGATATCTCCGGTGTTGCTAAGAAACGGCATGTAATAGGAATGGAAACAATAATCAAAATATGGAGAGATTGGAAAAATAATAGATAGTAACCCATCGTCTCTTGCCATTAGATGTCAGAACCCCATATGCAAACTGTGCTCCCTTGCAAGGTAAGATTACCTATTAAACATTTGTTTATTCATCAAGTTTAACATTTTCTTTTAATCTGACTTCTAGGTAATTTTCTTCATTGATACAGTTACATATGTTAGTTCGATATTGTATTTATAAAGAAAACCACATAGTTTAGCTTAACAGCATATGCATAAAATATCCATATAAATGCTGCAAGAATGTGTAATAATGCTAGAAAAAACTAAATGATTGGTCTTTAAATGAAATGAAATGCAATGCAAATCAATCACATTTTGATAGCATATTACAGAATACGAAGAAATAGCTGTACATAGTGTGGCTGTTATTTATGTTGATTTGTATACAGTATGTAGATACTTCTTAGAGTTAGGGAGATCAGTTGACTGACACCCCCCCCCCCCTGGCCAAGGAAATTTTTATTGATATAATTGGAAGAAAGTTCATGAAATATGGAATACTAATTTAATTAATATCTGAATACAAGAATTCTTGTTACAGTCATAACATAGCTAGCAATAACAGGATCAACTGAATTAAGGTTTAAAGGTGTCTTGTATGGAAGAGGCAAGGGACAGTGACAGTGCCTTAAAGACTGACCATATATACATATAATCAGCACCCTAGCCCCCTCTCCATCCAAGCTAGGAACAGAGAGGGCCAGCCAATGACTGCTGATAGCTCAGGAGGTAGACTTATAGGCTCCCACAAACCCCCCATCCTTAGCTCACAAAGGTGGTCAGGTGCAGACACTACAAGAAATTATCAAGCTGGAGCAGGACTCAAATCCCAGTCTGGAAAATCGCCAGGCAGGAATGTTTTCAATAAGCTACCATAGGTGGGTTGCAAGATGTCTAGCCCCATATTATGTTGGACTGCTGTACTTTCCAGCTTCTGAACACATTCTCGGAATGCAGCCGGTCCGTATGGTGGAGATATACTGTACAGTACTTACCTTTAAGTCGTGATTAATTTTACCCCCTTCCTCCCTGCTTTTCATGAATTTTAACATGAATTCATTAATTTAAGTTTTTGTAGGCTCGAAGAAATCTTGTAAGGAAGTTCCAAATTCCAGAGGCTGACTAGGAATCCAACAAAAGAACTTAAGAAAAAGCTAAGATACATACATACATACATATACCAAGGCACTTCCCCCAATTTTGGGGGGTAGCCGACATCAACAAATGAAACAAAACAAAAAGGGGACCTCTACTCTCTACGTTCCTCCAGCCTAACAAGGGACTCAACTGTGAATGCCATAAGGGGTACCACCCACCTGTATACTATCACCAGGTTGTATAGCTTAGGGTATATGTATAGCAACATTAAAACCCATAAGGCCAACAATTTCCTTTGCCACATCTTCAGCCAGATTCCTACCCTTAGTTACTACTTCGACAAATGACTTGACCAATGTCTCACTCCGTCCGTTCCCAATTGCCTCTGCTTCAAATTATCTTTAGAAATATCCCTTCAGAAGGTGTCATCACTTCCAAGGGAGTGGAGTCCATATTTTTTAAAGTTCTGATCCTGAAAACATTAATATAGTGACATAACTGAACACCCTCTATGTACCCTAATGGAAATCTGCATGAAGAGGCCCCCCCCTTTCCACCCACCGAGGCCTAATGTACACACACATAGACGGATTTGCGGTAGATTCACTCCTTGAAGTCCTCTGCTCATTGATCATATTGCTAATGGTAAGCTCCCATTCCTTGATGCGCTTGTAACCCAAGGCAACCAACACCTACTAACATTCATGTATACAAAACTCATGAACTTGAGACTGCTTTAATAGCAACATTGGATACCCTTACTGCTACAAAAAGTGTACAATTGATACCCATGTAAAACATGCCATGTCTCATTGTTTAACATGGAACTTTATCCATTTTGAACTTAACCATGTTTCCCAAATGCTCATCAATAATATATACTCTAATAAAGAAGTAAGCAGATAAATTAGAAATGCATGGACCACTGGTATGGAAATAGATGCCCTTCAGTACCTCAAGGAGATAATAAGATCAAATTATTTTATAAGGCATTGATGCAGAAACAGCACAGAGAAGATGAGCATACCTAAGTGATATTACTGAAAAGGTCACAGCAACCAAGCTACAGGAAATTACCTCCATCACTGACTACAAAAGCAAGAAAACAACTAACTTGGTTATGAAGAATAACCCAGCCCCTTCAGTTCAAGACCACCTCAAGAGCTGCTACGTATACTATACCATTTAAAATGCCCTGACTTTGGATGCCTCGGCAAATATATTGGCATCACCAAGCCTCCCCAAGCATCCATCTTGTTATAATCAAGAAGGAGCTATTAAAATCCACATGCACAATGCACACAATACCAAAATCTCTTGTATCTTCTTAGTTGAAGTAATCAACAAAGACTCTGGCCAGCACCGCCTGAGAATCCTAGAGGCATTACATATCATCATAAAAACGACTGGCTTAAACATCTCCCAGGAGTCAATCTTACTCCCAATGATCATCAGGAGAAATCCCAGTATTACTACTACTGGAGATGATTGCAGACTATAAGAAACTTGATTGATGTAGATGCTGCCTTTTGGAGAGCTTAAGCAGTGTCCTTGAAGCACAATAATTTTTCCCAGCGATCAGTGCGCCCCTGCTGCCAACCGACACCACCCTATATGATGATCAGAGAGACTAAACACACATGACCATCAATGCTGAATAGTGGCTTTTCGAGACAGATCAGCCAATCAGTACTCGCTACTGGCCTAACCTTACCATCAATGTTGTCCGACAAAAACGAGCCACCTCAACTTTACTCACAGTTCACTCATGGACTCTTGCGTGACCATACTATTCAGCAAAGGGATGAAAATTTTGCATCGTAAAAGACTACCAAAAAAAGAGATCACCATCTCTTCCCATTCCATGGACTACCATAAATATTACGTGAATTTACCAACTCGTAAAATACCATCTTTACCCCCTTAAAGTTTTAGTAGGCTGTCGACACACATAAAAATTGTCAGAATTATAGAGAAAACTCTGTACAAGAATAATGCTATGATGCAACCATAACCTTCAACAATATGTGCTTAAAAGAGGGTCTTTTTCCTGTAAGTTAAGCTGATACACAGGTCAATGGCAGTATGCTTGCTCAAATCATGCACATCTTGCCGACATAAATAGGAAGGTGATTATGAGGTCTAGAAGTTGAAGCCTTCAAGTTAATAACTTATTTTAAGGTAAGTATTGAAATAATTTATATGGTGTTATTAATTCTTTTTTCTCTTGTATAAGATACTTAGCCAACTCTTATATGGAAGGATATTATGGATGTTGAGAACAATTAAAGGAAAAGAATTTGTGTAGTCTGTTTGGTGCAAGGAGAGTAAACATTTAACAAATACAGATATTCATAGGCTAGCAAAGATGAAAGGAGAAATATATGGATTTGGTTTTAGTTGTTTTGGTCATAGGGAAAGAAGGGTATATAGTAGGTTAGGAAAAGCATGTGTAATTTGGAAATATTAGGTAGGTGGTGAAAAGGCAGAGAGAGCTGGGGATATGCCAAGAAAAAAGCATTGAAAAGGGAGTGTTTATTATTTCCATAGAGAAAGAATGCATGTTTTAAAGTGGGAAATTACATGTCACGGTGTATGTAGAGGGGCTCAGTATGCTGCTGTTACACTTGTGTAGGTTTATGAATTACAGTGTTGCAGATGTGTGTGCACTAGGGTCATTTATTAATTAAAAGTGTGTATAGTGCTGTGATGTGTGTGGTTTTTTTTTATTATTTATAGACACCTTTTATAAGGAGTACCAACTTGATGTTAAAAGAAGGAAAAAATCTAGATTTCTGACGTATGAGTCAATGTCATGAACTGAACATGTAGATGTTTGTGGAAAATGAGAGGAAGCAATCCTCATTGAGGCCTCTTTGGTAGTTACCTGCCACTGATGAGGTAATGAAGAATTCAAGCTTGTTTTGAATCACAGAGAATGACAATGAAAAACAACCATATGTATCTATGAATTAGAAAGAGTGCAGAGGACAAGCATTTGATTACTTGTTTCAAGCATTTTATTGGTACCAGATGAGTTGGTGAGACTACCTTATAGATTACTTTACTTTGATGGCTGCTTTTCCGGTCCCATACAGCAGGGGAACCCCACTCTATAGGACCTCCACTGCCGTTTTACCTTGTTCGTTCAGAGTATTTAACGTTTCATATCACGTATTGTTCATTTACTGTTAAATCGCCACTTTCAAAAGACTCATGAAATAAGAAAGTCTTCAGTTTCCTCTTGAAAGTCTTAATGTCTTCAATGATTCGAATGTTTCATGGGAGCTTATTATATAGTCTCAGGGCTGCATTTTTAAAGGCTCTGGAGCCTAATGTAGAAAAATCTAGGTTCCAACAGGTTGAAGTCATCTGTAACTATTCGCTTGTCAACACGATTTGTTGGCTGCGTAATATGTAGCAATTCTCTTAAGTATTTTGGACGCCCGGTTCTGATAACTTGGTGGGTTATTGTACATATTTTGAATTTAATTTCGCTTTAATCGGCAGCCAGTGTAAATCGATTAGTATAGGGGTGATCTTTTCTCTAGGTGGGACACCTTTTTTCAATATTAAACTTACCCGATAATCATGTAGCTGTCAACTCCGTTGCCTGACAGAATTCTACGGAAGGGATACGCCAGCGATCGCTATACAAGAGGGGGGTGTACTCACAAGCGCCACCTGTGGCCAGGTACTGCAGTACTTCTTGTTGACACCACCTCAATTTTTCCTCTGTCGTGCTTCCGGCAAGACGTTCATGGATACGCTTATAATTTTGGAGTCTTGTTCACGGTTTTTGGTGAAGTATTGCTCTAAGATTTCAGCTTTCGCTATTCAGGAAGTTTTATTATTAGCTTAGCTAGCTTTTGGAATTAATTTGATTAATTATGGTGACGAAGAGAGTATGAACTCTCTTTCACCTTTAAATGGCCGACCCTTCCCTTAGACGGAAGTGTTGGTGTCTAAGAGAGTATAGACTCTCTTTCTTAATTTTGCTTAACAAAAGTTATAGATTTATTTTATATCTCTCCGCCTTTTATAGGCCTCTTCGATTAACTTCCTTTTTTATAAACTTATTAAAATTAATTTTTATATTTGTTTATATTCGACCTTTCCTAATAGTAGGCGGTCTCTTCTTGTACCGAAGTTAATTAACATTGAGCCCGTCATTTCGGTTTTACCTGTTAACATATTATGTTATTTTAATGTTTTTGAAAGAATTTCTTTGATAGTCTCGTACTGTTTTCAAAGTTGAACTAACGTTTTGTTTTGTCTCTGCAGTTGTTGACGTTCAGAACGTTCAACTTGCGCTCTATCGTTACGATAGAGAGAGAATTTTCACGGTGTCACGTTGCAGTAAGAGTAACCGTTTCTAACGTTTTGTTCATTCTTTCTTAGCTTAATGGTTTTAATTCTAATAAAGGAACTTTTTATTTGGGAAATATTTCAGTTTTTTTCCTTTAACAATAATATGTTTTAACGATATATATGATTGGGCTCTTCTCTCAGGTTCTAAGTAGAGAGAGAGAGAGAGAGAGAGATAGAGACGGAGGGAGAGAGAGAGAGAGATAGAGACGGAGGGAGAGAGAGCTGGATAAACGTTTCGTTCAAGCGAGTAACGTTGTTATCGTTTTTGCTCTTCTCCCTAGTCTCTTTAGGGGAAGAAGGTAAACGTTTCTAGAGTTTTATTCTTGTTCTCAAGCTTTATGCGGTGAGAGATTTTAAACGTAGTTTATTTGATCTAGTGTTTAGTCTCTTTCCAGCCACTGAATTATTTATCTTTCATTAGATTTTTCTGTTACATTGTAATTCTGTTTTCGCAATTACTAACTTTTAAGGAAGGATAGAATTGCGTGTTTCAGGTACAAACCACTTAAAGTTTCGAGTTCAGTGAAATAAGTGCAAACAGAAAATCAAAAGTGATAAGTGATTAGCGCAAAGTGTGTCAGTGTTGTGCGTGAGGGTACTTCTGTGCGTGCCAGTCGTCCTCCCAGTCCGGGACCTCTTGCAAGCTCCCAAGCCCAGGGGAGAAGCAATGTCGAAGGGCAAAAGGGTTCGGCAGGCCTTGATCGGCGCACAGAAGTATCCTCGGTGGTTGCGGGCGTGTCTTACAGAGACCGTCACTCCCACCCGCAGACGATTGAGCCCTTATTTTGCTCGTCTGCAGAAGAAATTTCGGGGAGAAAACGCTGGACTCAGGTCTCAAGACCTCTTAAACGTAAAGTCCAGACCTCTAGAGTTCAACAACCCGGATGCAGTCATTGGGTTAGCTCTGACTCTCCGCAGTCATCAGGTGACTGCACACCTCCTAAGAGAGGTAAGGCGATGCCTCAACAGACCTCATCTTCTGTTAAGGCTTTGCCTCAACAGACCTTATCGTCTGTTGCTCCCAAGATGACTTTGCTGCAGTCCATGCAGTCGCAGCTTGCGGTCTTAATGCGTGTGTTTCAGGCTGAGAAGGTTACACCTCCTCCTGCGAGCGCTCCGCCTCACCGCAGTCCAGTCTGCCAGGCGTACGAAGTTGAGGTTCCTCAAGCTACCTTACCGCGTTCGGAGTTGCCAGTTACCAGCGTTGTGCAGCAACCTCAACCTTCCTTAAGGCAACCTCAACAATGGGAGCAGGAGTCTTATGCCTTGAGGCAAGATTTTCTTGCAGTTAGACCATCTTTGAGGCTACAACCTTTTGAGGTACGACAACCTCTACCATCCTTGAGGCAGCCACCTCTGCTCTCGCAGCTGCTACCTCAACTTTCCTCAAGGCGAGAGCCTCAACTCTTGAGGCTAGCTCCTCAGGAACCTCAACTCGTGAGACAGGAACTGCGTTCTGCGCAGCCGCTACCTCAACTCTCGCAGCTCACACCTCAAGAACCTCAACTCGTGAGTCAAGAGCCTCTCTCTGCGCAGCCACCTCAACCCTTGAGGCAAGCGCAACTCTTGAGGCAGGAACCTCATGCTATGAGTCAGCCACCTCAACGCATGCATCTGCCACTTTCTCCTCAACTTGAGCCTCTTCCCATTCAACTTTGAAATAACAAATGACAATAATAACACCTCATTACTTTCATAACTTGCATTTGTTATCATATACATGTATGCCTACACAAACATTATGATAATGGAGGTTATTCGTATTACTTAAATAAAAAAATATATATGTTTTCCTTGCAATATATTTTTAACAAATCGCAAATATGGCAAAATATCTTCAAAACAAAAATGAATCATGAGTTATGAATGTAATGTAAATATTATGTTGATATTAAAACCCCATGCATCATGCATGAAGTAATGCAGTGTTGCCAACAGGGCGAGTTTCCCTGTCCTGAGGTGAAGTAGATTATAGATCGTATATTTAGTGCAGCTTAATTCTACGATTATCATGCCGGCTATCAAATTCATCAACAAAACAGTCTAAATCAATTCCCTCGGCACGTGCACTTTCAATGGACAGTAATGCGATATTACTCAATCTAGCACTGGTCATGGAATTTCTGAGAAATGTTACACGCCATGCAACATGCTCTGCTTCTCTTACAGCATGCTCTACATACAGCATGATCTGTATACAGCATGCTCTGCATACAGCATGCTCTGCATACCTTACCGCATGCTTCTCAGTCACACATCTTTGGTTGTTGCCAACTCACTAGACTGTCAAGCAGTTTCATAACGTTGCCTTCTAGTCTGCTGCTTTTGCACCAGTGAAACCCTCACTGAGAGAACTTAGCTTTTCTCGGATATGGTCCCTGTAGATGAGAAAGTGCTTTTCTCCCTCCTTCTGATATTCCCTTGAGGACTCTGTCATTTGGAGAGGAGCCTTTAGCTGCGTAGCCTCCTATGGACTTTTATTTAAGCATAACATGCTTCCAGGGAAGGTAATGGTTCCACTTCAGTCGCTAACCCCGTCTGTTACCACACCTGCTCCCATAGACCTTGAGCTGTGTTGCAAGACATGCAGTCCAAGCTTAGTCCTTGTTAGAGGATTTTTTTTTTTTGTTTACGGAGTCAGTGTGTCACTGGGAAGACGTTCAACAACCAGCAGAAGTGACTTGTTGTGACGCAGTGCGGCAACCTCAGCAACCCGATAAGGAGTTGTCTGTATGACCCAGACAGTCTAGACAGCTTCGGGTTGTCACTGTACTTCCTCGCTTCCCCATGGTTGACAGTTCACAGACTGTGCAGCAGTACCATGATCTTGTGTCCGGCTCCGTCAGACGACTGGCTTTTAAGAGCTCCCACAAGTCGTCGCTGTCTGGAGATTCTCAGATGGACTATGGATCTGACCAAGGAACTGGGCCTCCTGGTCAATTTTGAGGAGTCTCAGCTCGTCCCATCCCAGACCATTGTCTACCTGGGTATGGATCTTCAGAGTCGAGCTTTTCGGGCTTTTCCGTCGGCCCCAAGGATCTTCCAAGCCCTAGAATGCTTCCAGAGCATGCTGAGAAGGAACCGATGCTCAGTCAGGTAGTGGATGAGTCTAACAGGGATACTTTCATCGCTGGCCCTGTTCATCGTGTTAGGGAGACTCCACCTCCCCCCCCTTCAGTATCATCTAGCTGCTCACTGGATAAAGGACATGACGCTAGAGACGGTCTCAGTTCCTGTTTCCGAAGAGAGAAGGTCTTCTCTCGCGTGGTGTAAGAACAGCTTTCTTCTCAAGGAAGTCTACATTTGGCTGTTCAGAAACCCGACCGCCGTCTCCTCTCGGACGCATCAGACACGGGCTGGAGTGCGACTTTGGACGGACAGGAATGCTCGGGAACATGGAATCAGGAGCAAAGGACACTTCACATCAATTGCAAGGAGTTGTTGGCGGTTCTTCTGGCCTTGATAAACTTCAAGTCCCTCCAGCTTAACAAGGTGGTGGAGGTGGACTCTGACAACACCACAGCCCTGGCTTACATCTTCAAGCAGGGAGGGACTCTTTCGTGGAAGTTGTTCTAGATCGCAAGGGACCTCCTCATCTGGTCAAAAGATCGAAAGCTCACGCTGGTAACGAGGTTCATTCAGGGCGGTATGAATGTCATGGCAGATCGCCTCAGCCGGAAGGGTCAGGTCATCCCCACAGAGTGGACCCTTCACAAGAGTGTTTGCAGCAGACTTTGGGCCCTGTGGGGTCAGCCAACCATAGATCTGTTCGCTACCTCGATAACCTAGAGACTCCTGTTGTATTGTTCTCCGATTCCAGACCCAGCAGCAGTTCACGTGGATGCTTTTCTGCTGGATTGGTCCCATCTCGACCTGTATGCATTCCCGCCGTTCAAGATTGTCAACAGGGTACTTCAGAAGTTCTCCTCTCGCAAAGGGACACGGCTGACGTGGGTTGGCTCCGCTCTGGCCCGCGAGAGAATGGTTCATAGAGGTACTGCAATGGCTGGTCGACATTCCCAGGACTCTTCCTCTAGGAGTGAACCTTCTACGTCAACCTCACGTAAAGAAGGTACACCCAAACCTCCACGCTCTTCGTCTGACTGCCTTCAGACTTTCGGAAGACTCTCAAGAGCTAGGGGCCTTTCGAAGGAGGCAGCCAGAGCGATTGCCAGAGCAAGGAGAACATCCACTCTCAGAATCTATCAGTCTCAAGGGGAAGTCTTCCGTAGCTGGTACAAGAGCAATGCAGTTTCCTCAACCAGTACCACTGTAACCCAGATTGCTGACTTCCTGTTACATCTAAGGAAAGTAAGATCCCTTTCAGCTCCTACGATCAAGGGTTACAGAAGTATGTTGGCAGCGGTTTTCCGCCACAGAGGCTTGGATCTTTCCACCAACAAAGATCTACAGGACCTCCCTAGGTCTTTTGAGACCTCAAAGGAACGTCGGTTGTCCACTCCAGGCTGGAATCTAGACGTGGTCCTAAGGTTCCTTATGTCATCAAGATTTGAACCTCTCCAATCAGCCTCTTTTTAGGACCTCACATTAAAAACTCTTTTCCTCGTATGCTTGACAACAGCTAAAAGAGTAAGTGAGATCCACGCCTTCAGCAGGATCATTGTTTTCACATCTGAAACGGCTACATGTTCCTTGCAGCTCGGTTTTTGCTAAACGAGCTTCCTTCACGTCCTTGGCCTAAGTCGTTCGAGATCCCAAGCCTGTCCAACTTGGTGGGGAATGAACTGGAGAGAGTACTTTGCCCAGTTAGAGCTCTTAGGTACTATCTAAAAAGGTCTTAACCTTTACGAGGACAATCAGAAGCCTTATGGTGTGCTATCAAGAAACCTTCTTTTCCAAGTTCTAAGAACTCAGTTTCTTACTATTCAGGCTTCTGATTAGGGAAGCACATTCTCATCTGAAGGAAGAAGACCTTGCTTTGCTGAAGGTAAGGACACATGAAGTGGGAGCTGTGGCTACTTCAGTGGCCTTCAAACAGAACCGTTCTCTGCAGAGTGTTATGGATGCAACCTATTGGAGAAGCAAGTCAGTGTTCGCATCATTCTATCTCAAAGATGTCCAGTCTCTTTTCGAGTACTGCTACACCCTGGGACCATTCGTAGCAACGAATGCAGTAGTAGGCGAGGGCTCAGCCACTACATTCCCATAATCCCATAACCTTTTAACCTTTCTCTTGAATACTTTTTATGGGTTGTACGGTCGGCTAAGAAGCCTTCCACATCCTTGTTGATTTGGCGGGTGGTCAATTCTTTCTTGAGAAGCGCCGAGGTTAAAGGTTGTGATGAGGTCCTTTAGTATGGGTTGCAGCCCTTGATACTTCAGCACCTTAGAGTTGTTCAGCCTCCTAAGAGGAACGCTGCGCTCAGTAAGGAAGACGAACTTATTTAAGGCAGAGTAATGGCTCAAGTCGACTTCCTTACCAGGTACTTGTAATTTCATTGTTATTTTGAATAACTGATAATATGAAATACGGGATACTTAGCTTCTTGATATACATGTACACTGGTTTTCACCCACCTCCCTGGGTGTGAATCAGCTACATGATTATCGGGTAAGTTTAATATTGAAAAATGTTATTTTCATTAGTAAAATAAATTTTTGAATATACTTACCCGATAATCATGATTTAATTGACCCACCCTTCCTCCCCATAGAACCAGTGGACCGAGGAAAAATTGAGGTGGTGTCAACAAGAAGTACTGCAGTACCTGGCCACAGGTGGCGCTTGTGAGTACACCCCCCTCTTGTATAGCGATCGCTGGCGTATCCCTTCCGTAGAATTCTGTCGGGCAACGGAGTTGACAGCTACATGATTATCGGGTAAGTATATTCAAAAATTTATTTTACTAATGAAAATAACATTTATCAGTCTTGCTCCTCTGTTTATTATGTTTTGTAATTTCTCAAGTTGCACTTTTGGTAAATTGTAATAGATAGAGTTGCAGTAGTCAATCCTAGTAATAACACAGTTTATCACAAGTTTCTTTACAGAATTTTCATCCAGGTACTTTTTTTATAAACGCAATATTTCTTAGATGATAACCAACAGTTTTTATTACATTATTTATTTGGGCATTTAGAGACAGGTTACAGTCAAGAAATACACCTAGATCTCGAACTTTACTAGATATCGGCACCGAGTCATTATTTATGTTCCTTTGAATATCGCCTAAGTTTCTCACTCTGTTTCTCTTGCCCACCACCATGAATTCAGTTTTGTTCTCATTTAATTTTAGTTGTTTAAATGTCATCCATTCTTTAACACTATCAAGGATTCGGCTTAGAGTTTCAGTAGTGTCATGTATGTATATTATTTATGGAGAAATAAAATTGTGTGTTATCTGCAAATAGTTTAAACTTCATGCCATGCCTTTGTAGCATTTTCAATAGACCAATAGTTTAGATGCAGAATAAGATTAGGCCAAGTACACTCCCCTGGGGTACCCATCTGTTTAAGGGTTCATATGATTAATAAGAGTTTCCAATTTGTACACAGTAATTTCTACCAACTAAGTAGTCTTTTAGGTATTCAAAGGCTTGATCTTCAACGCCGATGGACCGTAGATCATTTAGTAGCAGTTCATGCACCAGTGTATCAAAAGCAGCACTGAGATTGAGTAGTATTAAGATACCACATTTATTTTCATCCATAATTTCTAGCATATCATTTACAACGGAGCAGATGGCTGTCTCCGTAGAGTATAGTTTTCTGTAAGCAGATTGGTTGTTAGGCTGATTAGTTGTTCAAGAATTACGCACTGTTACTTTTATATGCTAACTCGTTTCCTGTTGAAGGGTCATTTTACTCTTTTACCTCATATTTTTGGGTAGAAATTTAGTTTGTGTTGTATGTGTAATTTTAAAAATTAACTTTTAATCAGCAAACTTTGTTTACCCAAACATTGGTTATCTTTCATTCTACTTTTCCCTACCAGACAGTTCCTTCTAAGATTTTATTTGTATGATTTTTAATACACTATGAATAAATTTTCTCACATTAGTTTTTCCTCTCATTTTCTGTATTAAGCAGCACATCTTGTTGGTTAAAGGTTGCATAGTGTTATATTTCTTTATACAGTACTGTACTTGTAACCAGTTTTGATATTTTATGTATTCTGTGTAAGCAGTTAGTGTTTTCTTTTGTAAATCTTCTATGAAACCAGTAATTCAGTTTCCATGTAGCTTACCTTTTTAGTGAAGTATAATGTTGAATATTAGATGAGATAAACCAACATCACATACATACAACAAAAATCAATTGCTTTTCAGAATTGCATGAGGTATAAGTTTTATTGATCTTATAAGTCTCTGCTTGCCTTTCCCCAGCATTATATATTTACTTTGGTTAGAGATAAAATTATTTTTTAAGCTTTTCATCTCTTGTATTTACAATTGTAGAATGTATGTATGCTACTAAGAACATATTTTTTTTTATTTCTTTGAATACTGCAAAGCATTTTATTTGCTTTAAGAGTGAATTTTTTTCTTTACAATTCTGTAGTTTCATTTCTCTTTTGTTGTTTATCAGGATTCTGTATGACTGTTTCCTCATTTGCTTTACTCGAGTTTCGGTACAACCAGTTACTTTTGTCAGTTTAGACGCTTAATATGATTTGGTAGTATCTTTCTATTTATGACTTATCCAAGGGTAGAGTTCATTAGGAATTTCTGTTTACCACAAACTTACACGTTCCTATACAGGATAGGGCCTTGGTTCCCATTAAGGGAATCTGTTATGGATCATAGGAGAAATGGGATGTATGGAATTATTATTTATTTATATTTTTTGCATCTTAGTGCTATCTCACTTGCAAGGTGCGTAGTTTTAGAGACTAATTTTGTATCTTGTATTCACTGCTAGAACTCTTTTAAGCATTTTAATCCTCATTAATGTTTCAATTCACAGTACAGGTCACATTGAAATGTTTTCTCATGTGAGTTATTCCATTTCAAGCCTTTTCTAGACTACATTGATAACTTATGAAGTGTTACCCTCTGGAAAAGTTATCGTTTTCTTAACTTTCATGAAATTTGCCCTACTCCATGGTTCTTATCTTATGGCCAAATTTAAGTGTGGGGTTTAAAGAACAAAGAAAAACGTTAGGGAAAAGGCTATGTCATTGTAGAGCAAAAACATTATGTACTCTTAAAACATGAGATGAGTTTAGAAATGTGTAGTAGTAATAGGTGATTGCACAAATTTGACCTTGCCTCTCATTTTAACTAATACCCATGGCCACCAACCCATACATTCCTGACCTGATTATATCATCCATATATAGCAAAAGGTTTTCCTTACACACCTTTGCATTGGGTCCTTGAAATATGTAATCGCCACCTACTACAGGAGTTACGTAAAACTTGGAGAGAGGGCCTGTAGTCTTCCTTACCTCACAAGAAGTAGTTGAGTGGTACATTTTAACTAGATAGCAGTGTAACTATTTTCTGTGAAATTAAATTGCAAGTGATAAATTCCTAACATGGCTTGGAGGTCGTAGGCTTAGCCTTTCCCTCTGGTGCTGCAAATTCAAATTGGCAAACATGTTTATATGGAAAGCTCAACAACATAATGACTTCCTCATTTATATATGATTGAATTCAAATATCTTTGCTGAAAATGCTTGACCTCTCATTAGATATCCCTTCAACATGCACTCACTGTCAGGTAAGTAACAACAAACCACTTTGGAAAGCTCCATAAGGGATATGTTTAGATGGATTATTAACTTGGGAAAATATTTTTTTTTTTTTTTTCAAAAATGTCCCCATCAAAAAAAAATCCTTTGCAGTAATCAGTGAACAAACTTCATAATCCAGATTTTCAGGACAAGTAAGTTTACACAATTTTCTTCCTGGTCATTCATACAACCAAATATTTGCATGTAATTCTGCATAAAGAAAAATTCAAGAGAGCTTCTTTAGCAGCCAGAAGTGTAATAACGAGACAATTAACCTACCTGTGTATATCTTTTGACCTCTTTTAATAATTTTAGTTTACTGTATTTCAAAGAGCAATGATATCCCTATAAAAGTTGATGTAAAAGTAAGTTACACTTTGCTCCAAATTATTTGTCAAGGTAAACACAAAGAGTCTACTTGAAAGATCGCTATATTTTACAATACGGTAAATTATACCCCGTCCAGCGTTGTTAATTGGTTCCAAGAGACCTAACCTAAGTCAACTTTTGACGTAAGCTGGAATTTCAGTCTATAAAGTGATACATGTTCCCTATAGTATACACATAATAAATACCAAAAGGTATTTACAGCGCTATCATTGTACAAAAAGCAGATACAGTACCTAAGATAACCTTTCATGTAAATTATAGTACTGTAAATACTTTGTCATTAGTGTGGGACTTTAGAGACCTAAGTAATGTTGTGCAAAACATTGTAATGTAGATACTTTTGTATTTGATATTTAATGATGAGAAATACAGTTGGAACAAAAGACAAATTGGTATACAGTGTGTTACTCAGAAAGATTTTAGTCCCCACAGTCACAGAAACAATATGATTAGAATATGCAAAGTTTGAAAGAAGAAAATACTCTAATGTAAACAAGCGTTATTAGCATTAGTCTTATTTGGAAACTAACAATACAAGGTGCTATTCTTCTAAGGATCACACATTTAAAGGTTGAAAGATGTCTGGTATCAGAACGTCAGCCGGGCAAGCAAGCGCAGCCACAGCCCCCCCCCCCCCCCCCCCCCCAGTAAATGGCTTAAACTCATCGTCCCAGGCTGGGATCAATCTGTTGATATGCGAAAGCTAGGCAAGCATGTTACCAATGTACTAGCCAGTAAATCTTTGAGTAAAACTTTATGCAAGAAAAATACCAATTGCTTTCATCACCTCAAGGTGTACAGTGTTTCCTTTGAACCACTTGACACCGTCATTTACTATACTGTACATATATATTGTATTACAGTACAATGTATGATTTTCATATAGCAGCTTAAAGCACCTCGCTTGGTGCATCGTAGGCTTTACGTGAGGGTCTTTGTTCCCTACCTGCACCCCCTTTTTAGCTTTCTACTTACCTCTATTCTCGATTGCTTTATTCCATCTATCAGGTCGTGTTTAATTTTACTCTTTATGCACAACAGAATTCCTACCATTTCATGTGGTGAATGGCCTCCCAGGCCCCAATTCTTGTTCTTATAATAAACCACTGACAGTAAAAACAATGTTATACCGAATTATTGTGACAGTGTTAACGAGCAAAACATTACATATCTTCCAATTAGTTTTGAAAAGGTTATATTTCCATGATCTCGTTTATTTTCATAATATCCACTTCATTTAAACGCTCATATCTATAGACTTCAAATTTTTATAGGAAACAAGTTGGCTAGGGTTAAAATCTACGGCACTGTAGCAAAAACAGTTTCCATGGTAGAAACATATTGAAGCTTTTGAGAACAAGACACCTTGAAGTCTGTGGCAATAAACTGGATGAATTGGTGGAATTATTTCAAAGCAAATATTGCAACCTAATTCAAATGAAGTTTAGCATGGTGTCATTAAATACAAAGTACTACTAATTCTCATTGTAGAGAATTAAAAAAAAAAAAAGATAAAAAGTTAATACAAGTGAAATACGTTGTACCACAGCCCACCGTAAAGAGGGAAACCCCGTATGTTAGTAGACTACTGTGGGTGATCGTCACACTATTATTATTATTATTACTACTACTTGCTAAGGTACAATACTAGATGGAAAAGTAGAATGCTATAAACCCAAGGGCTCCAACAGGGAAAATAGCCCAGTGAGGAAAGGAAACCGGACAAAATAAAATACTTTAAGAACAGTAACATTAAATTAAATATCCCCTATATCAACTATAAAAACTTAAACAAGAGGAAGAGAAATGAGATAGAAGTGTGCTCAAATGTAGGCTACCCTCAAGCAAGAGAACTCTAACCCAAGACAGTGGAAGACCATGGTACAGAGGTTATGGCACTACCCAAGATGAGAACAGTGGTTTGATTTTGTAGTGTCTTTTTCCTAGAAGAACTGCTAACCATAGCTAAAAGAGTCTCTTTTACCCTTACCAAGAGGAAAGTGGCCACTGAATAATTACAGAGCAGTAACCCCTTGGGCGAAGAAGAATTGTTTTGGTAATCTTGGTGTTCTCAGGTGTATGAGGACAAGAGAATATGCCAGACTATTCGGTGTGTGTGTAAGCAAAGGGGGAATGAACCGTAACGAGAGAGAAGAAACCAATGTAGTACTGTCTGGCCAGTCAAAGGACAACTTGACATTACTAAAAGTTTTAACAGCGTTCCTTGCTTTATATACTCTAATTTCTTTTTGTAATGCAAATGAAGGACTTCCCCAATTTAAAAAAAATGCAGTTGCGCTCGACCAATTAACCCCTTTCACTGGGAAAAACAGTATATATTTCTGTTGAAAAACTATTCGACGTTTAAAGGTTGTAAAATGATATGTCCTGACCCAGAATAAACTTATGATATTATGAAATATTACATCACATTTCTGAAGGTTAACATTTATTCTATAGTTTCGTAGGCTAATGTCAAGGATAACAAGTGATCCCCCCAAAAATAATTTTGCATGCTTGGATTATTTTTGAGCTCATATAATTCCGTTATAAAAGTGGAACGTAACTGTTAAACATTAATGGGTTTAGTTAAACTCTTATTTTGTAACTTTAAATTTTTAAGAATAGAATAGAAAATAACCAAACGATGATGGGAGTTAAAATTCGGTGACTTCTCACCTAGGCCTAGTAGACAAAATATATTGGACAACGTCCATACGCTATGTAAACTAATAAATGTTTAAAATTTATGGTAGTCTACATACAAATGCCCTCTTGGTAGGCTATATTCTATTTTTTTATATTTATAATCTGGGAATATTATAATCTAGAAGAAACTAACAGTGGGATTAAGTAGTATCCAGAG
>NC_090741.1:65622802-65772802 GCF_036898095.1 Palaemon carinicauda
TAATAACGTTGCAGTGTCATTTTAGTTAATAAGTAACTTCATGAAGGTAGTTGAATCAAAGGTCTGTAGAACACAACCTTGGTTGAATCCATCTAGATAGCAATTTCAAAGTGACTACAAATTTGGCCAGTGTGATTAAAGGGTTTCACATTTAATGCATCAATATAATTCTAAAACTCTTTAGATTACTATTTTGGCCACACTATGCACGAAAGCTAGTGTATGGGAGTTTCAGTATTGGGCTGGTTGAACGTGTATGCAGACCTTGGGCCATTTCAGTAGACTGAATAGTTATAAGTTTTGATGGCATGAATTTAAAATCTATTATCCTTTATTTGGTTATCAGAAAAGCAGTATCACTTACTCAGAATCTAAGTAAAAGGATTTCCATTTATCCTTTATTAGGTTATTAGACAAGCAGTATCACTTACTTTTTAAGTAAAAGGATTTTCATAAATTTAATCAATCTTCTAATAGTTCTTAATTTTTTCCTACTTTGCAATGTGGGTTAGCTGCCCTAGAAAATGGATTTTGAAGCACTGAAAAATTTATTTTTGGGCGAGATAGCCATGCCGACCTGATCGAAGGTTCTTTTAGGCAGCGTTCTAAGGGATATTTAGCTAGTGATACTCCCAGAGAATTGACCATAGGTCTCCTGAATTCTAACTCCTGGCGCGAGTATCCTTTAAGAAAATTCTTAAGGATATCGCATAATATCGAGACGTATTTCTTGATAAGACACATGGCAATCTTCACCCCGAATAGTTTTCACTCTGAGGGGAAAGTGGCGAAATTGAAGGGGAGCCGTCAAGGTTACCCAGTGGATCCCCTTCCCGTACTACTACGGCGCCAGATATGGCGACCCATTCCTTGTTGCAATTAAGCATGGAAGGCTACAGTTTCGGGTGGTGATTGTTACATATGTATATTCCTTTTCTTAGAAAAGGAGGGCGGGTCCATCAGGACGACATGGCTATCTCGCCCAATAATAGATTTTTCGCTTTGCTTCAAAATCAGTTTTTTGGGCTCAGCCATGTCGTCCTGATGGAAGCTTACCAGAGAATTACTTGAAAGTACTGTATCTGTGGGTTTAAGTGCCTTAACCTTGAGTCAGCTTCTATATGGTCACCCAGACCACAAATATGACAGTACCGTTATTAGTCATATCCGCTAAGCTTGGAACAATCTTAAGGCTTCATGCCCCCTGAAGGGAAACTGTCAACTCTGACTGTAGAAGGGTAAAGGCATGTATATATGTCAGAACAAATTTAATTATCTTACCATAATTATGTTCACATGTATAGGCACCAAGTGTTTATCTTTTTTTAGGAAAAATAAGAAACTCTGGCTAGTTTTATTCAGCTACTTATGGGGCAAATAAGACTCAAATACAGACAGACAACATAAATATAACGACACTATTAAAGTAGAATCATATCCTATACAGCCAACATTCTAAAGGTACATATATTTATCACCTGTAAGGGAAGAAATATGTTAAACATTGCCACTGGAAATCATTGTGAAATTTAAGATAATTTTACTGTAAATGTTGGATGAATTTCAACACTGAATGTACACATGGCACTGGTGTTATTGGTGTGATTCTACACCTATAAAGAACAGTCTCGGGACACCAGGGTGACCCTTATACACTGAAAGGTGTTAACACCTTTTCACCCAAACTGTAAAAATCCCACAGTTCTGTTCATCGCAGCACTAGACGACAGGTTCAACACTACCTGCCGCCACCATGAAGTGTTTCAGCTCGTGCACTTGCTTCGCATAATGTTTATAGAAAAGACTAGAGTATTTCCAACCAGTGTATGAGCGGAGTCTATCGGTCCATATATAACGAAATAAGTTCAGCGAGGAAGCAATCTTTCTCGGATCATGACCTGCGGGTGTACTGTCAGGATTCGCTCTACGAATGAAGTAGGCGAGTTTCGCCCTTGGTTTCAGGGATAAGTTTGATCCTGAGGTTTCGCCTATGAAGAGCTGTCCTCTCTTGAAGTCTGAAGTTCTTTGAAGATAGACCTTGAGACACTACTGGACATAGAGAGACATCTTCCTTCAGAGGGCAGACTCTCCAGGGACCCCACCTTTTGGTGGGTAGCTCGTTTTTGGCGAGAAAGGTAGGATCGGGAAAAGATTCAGCTCTCCCACTTCTGTGAACTGAATATGGCCCTTGTCTCTTGGTAGGGCTATTTCACTAACTCTAGCCCCTGAGGTTATAGCGAACAAAAATGCCTTTTGTGTTGGATCCATTAGAGAACAATCTTCATTGTTCAAGTTTGAAGCATAGTGCAAGACTTTGTCCAAAGACCATGAAATGGGCTTCGAAGGGGCTGTTGTTTCAAGTCTAGCGCATGCCTTCAGAATCTTGAAGATTTTGTTCGACAGGTCCACCTGGAAGGCGTATAGAAGAGATGTAGTCAAAGCTGACTTACACGTAGTTATCATGGTGGAAGCCAAGCCTTGTTCGTGAAGGTGGATGAAGGACAGGCAGAAGTCTATAGAGATTTCCATTGGCTTTTTTGCTTTAACAAAAGCAACCCACTACTTCCAAGACGATTCATATTGTCTTCTGGTTGATTTTGCCTTGTATTCTTCTGTAAAGTTGATACTGTCTTTCGAGATCCCAAATCTTTTCTTTACTGCTAAGGCGAGAATATCATGAGATGAAGACTTTGGGTTCTCTGTGATGAAGTGAAGTCTAATTCTGAACCAGTTGGGATAGAACTGGGTTTGGTAGAGGAAACAGCCTCAACTTCAGTTCTACCACCATAGGGAACCAATTGCTCTTGGGCCACTTGGGGGCCACCACTGCTACTGTTCCCTTGAAGGATCTCGGCTTGTTGAGGACTTTCAGCAGGAAATTTGTTGGTGGGAACAGGTAGATGTGAGTCCATCTGTTCCAATCGAGGGACATGGCATCAGTCTCTTCTGCCTGAGGGTCCTCGTATGGGGCTACATATCGAGGTAGTTTCTGTTGTCGCTCATTGCGAAGAGGTCGATCTGCAGTTCTGGGACTTTTTCCAAGATGGAGAACTAGTCTGGATCTAGGGACCATTCTGACTCTTATCGGCTTTAGCCTGGATAGAACTTCCGCCGTCACATTGCGGAACCCTTGTAGGTGAATTGCTGATAAGTGCCATCTTTACTTGCCAAGCGAAAGATGGCAAACATCACGTGATAGATGTAGTGCGATCTCGGGCCTTGTCGGTTCAGACATCTCGCTATAACTTCGCTGTCCAAGACCAGCTTGATGTGGGCTGATCTGTGAGGGGATAGTTTCTTCAACGTCAGGAGGACTGCCATGGCCTCCAGAATGTTGATGTGAAAGGTCTTGAACAGGGATGACCAGGTCCCTTGAGCTTTCCTTTGATGGGAATGACCTCCCCATCCTTCCGTCGAGGCATCCGTGTGGATGATTACCGATGGTTGAGGTGGTTGTAAGGGAATAGTCCTTGCTAGGCTCTTGACCATCGACCACGGCTTCAGAAGCGATCGCAGTAAGGTCAGTACCTGTCTGTGCATCTCTAAGAGCGTTTGATGCGTATCTTCTCCAGACTCCTGACGCATCTTTAGCTGTGTTCTTAGCACTGGGTCTGTTACTGCTGCAAACTGGAGAGAGCCCAGTACTCTTTCTTGTTGGCATCTTGAGATCCTGTTGGATTTCAGTACTCTTCTTCATAGAATCTGCAATCTCTCTCCTCTTCTTTGGTGGAATGGGGAGGCGGTGTGACTGCAAGTTCCAATGGATTCCCAGCCATTGAAACTCTTGAGCTGGAGAGGGGTGAGACTTGTAGTTGATCTTGAATCCCAGATGTTCCAGGAACTGGATCACTTTCTTGGTTGCCTGCAGTCAGTCTTGGATGCTGCCCACACCAGCCTGTCGTCCAGGTATGCAGCTACCTGAATGCCTTTTAAGCGTAGCTGTTGTATGACTGTCCGCAAGTTTCGTGAAGATCCTTGGGGCTATGTTTAGTCCAAAGGGCATGGCTCTGAAGACATACTTTCTTCTGTAGCTTGAATCCTAGGTAGGAGGAGAGGGGCCGACTGACTGGAAGGTGCCAGTAAGCATCTGCCAGGTCTATTGAGACTGTGTACGCCCCTTTCGGTAACAGGGTCCTTAGGTGTTGTAGGGTTAGCATCCGGAACTTGTTGTTCTCGAACTTGAGTGGAGACAAGTCCAGAATGATCCTGAGTTTGTCAGTCCTTCTTGGGAACACAAAACAGCCTTCCCTGGAATTTGATGGACTTTGTTTTCCTTATATTTTTGTTCAAGAGTTCTAAGGTATATTCTTCCAGTAAGGGGGTGGAGTGTTGGAAGAACTGAGGAAATGAAGGTGGAGATCTGTTCCATTTCCATCCTAGTCTGTTCTTGATTAGGCTGTGGGCCCAGGGATCGAAGGTCCAACGATCCTGAAAGTGGAGGAGTCTCCCTCCTATCTCAAGCATCTCATTGCTTGGATGGTCCTGAGGGTTTGCCATCCTCCCCTACCTCGTGAGGGGTTTCTTGAGGAGCCCCGTCTAGATCCTCTTCCTTTCGGGCGAAAGGTAGTGGTGTGCTTCTCAAAACCTGGGTTAAAGGCTAGGTGGTTTGTGGTTGAACAACCACATGGGGCACTGTGGTCATGGTGACCGTGGGATTTTGTACAGGTCAAGAAGGTAGTCTTGGCTTCTTCGTCTTCCTCTTAGGTTGGGACCAGCATCAGGGGAAGGCTTTCTCTTAGTAGACTGCCCCACTTCTGGAGAAGATTCCTATTCTCTGTGGCGGTTTTGGCGACTACTACTTGTACTATTACCTTTGGGAAGAGGTCCTTGCCCCAGATACAGGAAGTGATCAGCTTCCTGGGTTCTTGTTTGACCATTGCAGTGGCAAACACAAACTCCCTGCAGGCACTCGTGGCCTTCACAAAAGCGTACAAGTCCTTGACTATGGTGGCCATGTGCATCTTGGCCAGGACTGTGTACATGTCTGGGGTGCTAGCAACGCCTGCACACATCTCGTGCAGTTCTGGAGGGAAAGAAGGGTGGCTAGTCTCTCCTTTGTCTCCTGTTCTCATCTCACGAGAAAGTCAGACAGCTTTGGGAGGTTCTCACTGAACTGCTGTCCTGCGATGTCCGTTAAGTTTAGAGACTAAGAAGGTTAGGTGGACTTCTTTCCAATCCTTCTAATCTGTGGGCAAGGCCAGAGACAATGGCCTACACTCCTCTATCGTAGGACATGGTTTGCCTGCATCAATTGCCTTCAGCACACTATGGAGAGCTTTCGACGAGAAGGGGAAAGCTCTTGATGGAGCAAGAGAAGTAGGGTTGTTTCTTGCTCAGTTCAGAAACTACTCAAGAGAGCCTGTGCCTTATCGTGGTCGAAAACCATGACTTCCTTTGGTTCAGTCTCTTCCTTAGATACCGGCTCACTCTTTAGCCGGATGGAACATTCCGGGTAAGCCACAAGGTTTGGCCGGGATTGGATGTCATCCACGGGGATGGGCCCCATCTTCTCAAAAATGTATTTCCCATTCATCATGGGCATGAACTCTGCATACCTTCAGGGATTGGTTTCGGAGCATTTTGGCAGGTCAGACACTTTAGGTCGCTTGAAAGACCCATGAGAAGTGACCATGCGGGTTGCTTCATGGAATTCCTTCCGCATATCTACGTTTTCCTTGCATAGAGAATCCACTAGCATTGTGATGTGGGCCATAACCGCTTGGCCCAGCGGGTCTAGTGGAGGGGTAGGAACCGAAGATGTTAACGGCACAGGCTGGAATGCCGACATAGACAGAAGGGGGTCCTCTGCTTCCGTCTACTCGAGATCTTCGTCTCCTCTAGGTGGTTGGGCCGCCTCTTCTTCAGGATCCTCTTGAGGAGATCCTTGTGTGTCCGAGGACACTTCAGACATCCTCTCTTGATGGATGTCTTTACCTTTCAAAGCTTCGTTGATGTCTGCCTCAGTTGCGAGCTGTACGCAAGGAGGCCCGGGTTGTGCCTGAGGTACGACGGCATCAGCTGTTGCCTTCGGGAACAGCATGCTTCTCATATGCTCGCTTGGTAGGTACGGTCCTGGAGAGTTCTTCTGGAACCCTCGTACCCATTTCCGAAGCTTTTCCCTCACAGCGTCCCTCGACTCAGTCGACTTGGGATCACCGAAACCCTTGGTCATCAAGGCCGAGCAGACGTTGCAATCCTTGGGATCCCAATATCTCAAGGTTTCAGTTGTGATGGAGCAGGGGGCACGAGACCTGCACATGGTGAGACCACAAAAGTTCTTACTCTTTTGGTTAATTACATCACCTCACATTTCACCTTGGTCTCCTCCTGTAAAGAAAGGAATAGTGAAGAGTCTGAGGTAATTTTATCACTCTGATAAATTTATATTCATGCATAAAATAGGCACTATTATCATTATAGCTTAGGATAGTAAGCTGGAAAGAAAATAGGAAAGACACAACTGTCTCCTGTCCAGACAAGTGCTGTGACCTCCCTCAATATTATTTAGAATTTCCTTATTAGGGTAAACTAGGGTGGAAGAGCTCTAATCTCTTAGAGCTAAAGTTAGTGTATACTAGCACTAATCCTTCCATAATGGAATATTAATATTGTAGGGTAAGAATATTAAGTTCTGATGACCTATGGCTCATCACGATATTGAAGGAATACTAGAACATTATAATTGGTCTCAAGTGTCCTGTGAAAGGACACATAGAATATGTTGGAAAATATAAACTACTGTATATTATATAAGTTTTTTAACTGCGGTATGTACTATACTGCAGAAATACTGGCTACTGTATAATCTTATACTGTAGTCCTGCTGGCATGCTACCTGCTAGGCTAGTACCTGACGATACTAGCCGACAGAGAGAGCATGGAAAGAAGGGCTACCTTATTATAGTTTAGTACAATAAAATAGGGTTGTAGGGAATACTGTCCCTACTGCCGCCTTCTGGAATGAGGATTCAAATGGAAGGGGGGAATGTAATCATTCTGGCTTCCATCCAGCCACAGAATCTGTTGCCGGCTGCTCTGCCGGTTCCAGGGTTTGTGGATGGCAGTCAAAGAGGGGACTGAAGAACACCCAATCATAATGGTCTCCCACTGGCAGCCGTCATGGCCGGCACAACCTTTCCTGGAGCCTTGTGTTCATTAGGGGGAAGGTCGAAGCGGCAACCAAGCTGCCCTTGTAGAAGCCCGCCCGGCATCGCAAATCCACCCGGCAAGCGGGGAGATTGTAGAATACCGGCCAAAGATTTTGCGACGGCTAGGCCATCACTTAGGGACAGGGGAAGGGAAAACTCTTATATTTTGTGCCGGAAGAAGGCAGCACATTTGCCTCCCACTTTCGGTCACAAACTTAGAAACTTAGTTTCTATACCGGCGTCGTTTTGGGCGGCAGAAGAATATAGATTCCTCAGCCTAAGACCTTGCCGGATATAAGACGTGTCTTCTAGACCACAAGGGAGAAGGTGGCAGCAATTGTACTACCACTTTCGGTTGTGGACTAGGGAAGCTGGGCTTCCTATGTCTGCAACTGTAAACCAGCAGGGGGTTAACTAGTCCCCCGTAAGTAGAGTTGCCGACATCGAGACTGAATACTCTTGAGTTACTGTCTTAATTCAAAGCCGGGATACTCGCCAGCAAAGAGGGAAGAAGGGAAACACTAACCTAGTCAAGCCAGAGAGTACACTACTCTCTGGCAAGACCAAGATAGGGTTGTCGCCTAATGGCGACACAAGGAGGGAAGGTAAGGTTTACCCTTAAATCTCGAAAAGACAAGTATCGAATTATATAAGTAATTTTAGGAGATATACTATCTCCTTCTGAATTGATAAAACGATACAAGAGGGTAAACGGGGATAATGTACGAAAGTATACTAAAACGCATTAGGCTAGCCTAGCGAGAGTCGAGATCTCGGCTACGCTACGTCAAAGACTATCGTATACGATCGAAACATTTCATAGAAGAGAAAATATACAAGCATGAGCTTATCTTCACTAGTATAATTTTGCCTAAATAGCTATAATTCATTAACGCTAAATACCAAGAACGTTGTTCTACTGACTAAATAAGATATACTGTATATGGCGAACGACAGCATCCAAAATGGCGCCTCCGGTGAACGGCTATGCTCCGATACACATCTAGATTATGCTAATTTAAATGAGAAGGGAGCTAAAAATTATATACAGGAAAGATTAAATACTCAAGCTTTCCAGAGACTTTAGATGCTGGAGAATGCATGATAAATCCCAAATATTAGTAACACAACACTAAGAGCAAGCGGGAGATACACCGTGCTTAATTTGCTACTAACAAGGAATGGGTCGCCATTTTTGGCGCTGTAGTAGTACGGGAAGGGGATCCACCGGGTAACCTTGATGACGGCTCCCCTTCAATTTCGCTACTCTTCCCCCTCAGAGCAAAAACTCTCTTCAGGGTGAAGATTGCCATGTCGTATCAAGAAATACGTCCCCTGATAATATGCAATATCCTTAAGAATTTTCTTAAAGGATACTTGTGCCAGGAATTACGATTCTGGAGACCTATGGTCAATTCTCTGGGAGTATCACTGTAGCTAAATATCCCTTAGAAAGCTGCCTAAAGGAACCTTCCATCAGGACGACATGGATGAGCCCAAAAAAATTGTACTCAAACTTACCCTTCTTGGTTAATGTAGATGCTAGAACGAAGGTTCAATATTGTTGTTAGCATTTTAAAGAAAGTTACTTTTCATTATTAAATAGTTTTATATTGGTATCTATAGGTTGATTTGATTTAGTTAAAGCCATGGACATGAGTAGTTTTAAACTTTATTTCCGGATGCATATTACAACTTATCGCTAATCATTTAGCGGTCTGTAATAAAGTAATCTTCCGTAATTTTGATATCTCTACTCCTAAGATTGCGATAGTTGTATATATGGGGAAAGCCTTAAAGGTTCTTAGGTAGGGCAGTACAATGAATTTTATAAGATGACTGCATTTTAAGGTTACTGCCTGAAGCAAAGCTTAGCATGTTTGGTGTTGATTACTATGTAGTGGTACTATTTGGCTACAGTATTTATGGAGACTTCCGTAATATTTGGTCTAGATTCGTAATGTGTATTTGAAATATTAAGGTGTGAATATTTAGATTTAATATTGTGAGGTGCTCTTTTGGCTATTTTATAGGTATAAAAAGATATATATAGCTAACTTTGTAAGGTCGGGAGAATTAACATTAGTCCCCTGTAAAAATAACTACTAAAATTACTTTAGAGCTCTAGCTAGGCAATTCGTTTCGTTGAAATATGGAAGCGAGGGAAGTACACAGCAAGGTATATTGATAGGTTACTAATTGTTCATTATTAAAACAAAAGTTAAAGCTGCAAAAAAGTTTGCTCTGTAAAGTGTAGAGAATAAATACAGCATCTTTAAATATTAGAAGTTACCAAAGCCTTTCATACGCATTGTAAGTCTTCGCCAAGTTTTCCTAATTGAAGGTTAGTTCCAGTAGGAATTGGAAGTATAGTAAAGGTGCCTGAAGGAGTTTTCAGTATAGTCTGTGGAAGGGGACCCTATTAAAAAAATAGGAAAAAGTAATAGGCTTGTAAATGCAACTTGTTTTGTGGTTTTGATGGCACAGGTTTGGAAACCTTGTGCCCCACAGATCCTAAAATCTTTTGTATATATTCCTGGGCATTTGAGTATAACACAACGTAATCTACGTGAATTCTCAAATCCATGTTAACGAAGCACCTGAAAAACAATTATATAAAACTGTTTACTTTCCTATTATGATGAGATTAGAATATCCTTCGAAAACAAAAAGTCGACCCCCCCCCCTCCCAGCATGCCTTACCTCGGAATATGCAAGAAAAGCAGAGAGCTTTGTCATTTAGTGAGTTTGATACTGCTAATGTAGAGATTACTAGTTAGTAAATATAATTTTAAATTTCTATAACATGCATTTGAATACAGGTATTTGCATAGCTGCAGTTTGTCATTATCTCACAAATGGCTAGGATTAGATTTATCTAGTAAGTTTTCTATCTTTAAGCAGAAATAGCTGTCATGTAATGCGCTTGATAGAAACTTCAGTTTGTGAAGCTTCTTAGAATGTGCAAACCTGGTGCTTGTAATCTGTAGTAAGTGAAAAAATTTACTAATTTAAGATTAGAAATGGAATTTTCAAGTTTTAATTCTAATACATATTTGCCAAGTAGGGCCTGTGAAGTTTTTGTTAATTTACTATATAATTGTATCACATAATGGTACAAATAATTTCAATGGAATATTTAGGGTAGATTGATTCATATTTTTATAGGTCATTTACAAAGTTTTCTGGTGTTACTGTCCTATTTCATATTAGGGGGGTGACATGAAGATTTTTTTTTTTTTTTTTTTTTTTTTTTGGTCCAATTCCAACAAAGGTTTGGCGCCCTATGGACCCCACGAAATTTGTCAGCCTGGGAACTTCAAAATATTTATAAAATTCACACTAAAACTCAAATATATGGGTTCTGATTTGCCCGGTAAATGGCGGTTAAACTTGAATGGGCATGTGAATTACACCTTCGCTTTGCAAGTTTAAACTTAACGTGTTGTATAGGACATGCCGAAACTGTTAAAATGCGAGACAGAATACTTATCTGTATAGGTGAACTAGATACCGGAAGTTCAATGGGATGCAGAATACTTATCTGTGACTTATCTGTAAAGGACATTAAATGAGAGGGTTTTAGAGAATCTGACTATCAAATCTTTGTTTCAGATTAACTCGGTGCACTCAATATAAATGTAG
The DNA here is from genome assembly GCF_036898095.1 of Palaemon carinicauda. Taxonomy (NCBI): domain Eukaryota; kingdom Metazoa; phylum Arthropoda; class Malacostraca; order Decapoda; family Palaemonidae; genus Palaemon; species Palaemon carinicauda. The sequence goes on from NC_090741.1 coordinate 65,633,596, forward strand.
GCTAGTGTTCTCGAAATGTCTAAAATTTATATTTCATATTAAATTTTGTCTTTTCAGTTTACAAATAGCTGACCTAGGTCTGTAAGGTTGTGGTGCCCTAACTTTCAATGAATTCGTCAAAAAAATTAAACGTACGTAATACCCACCGACAAATCGATGTTACCAGCATGGCTGGCGTTTGTTGGCATTATGCTGTTACTGCTATGGAGAAATTGCTTTGAATCATTGTAAATAGAGGGAGCAGATATAAATTTTTAGAATTTTTTGGAAAGGGTGACATGAATGATTAGAAGTCAGTTCTGAATTTATGAAACAAAGTATGTTGACGTTACGTGTTTGGCTAAATACATTAAAATAGCTATGGTTGAACAAAGCTTTAATGAAATTTTAAAGGTTCAAGATCTAAGGCATTCGCCAGTGGAATAAAATTCTGTAGTGAGAAGGAAGCGTAGTTGGAAAATAGGAGGGAACATAATTATCGAACTATGCAACAGTCCTTGGACTCGACAGTTCTTGGCTATAGTTGTGGAAGGTGGTGGAACTACATATTTTGGCTAACGTCTGTTGAGGTCGTAAGTTGCAAGCTGGATATATCTTGAGTACAGATTGAATTATCCATTGAATTAGTTAACTTGGTTTCCTTGCCTTAGAGGTCCTGTAAAATTTAACAAATCTGAAAATTAGAAAAAACTAACCCATTGTTACTGTTGGTCCAGACTTTTTGAAGTGGTCTATTGCTTGGCCATAAGCATCTAAGAATAGTTGTATGATTGAAAAAATGGAATTGATTGCTTTGGTAAACTAAAAAGGCATAAATTTGTATATCTCTGTAATGTAACTCTAATCATATGCCAACATCGCATCTAATTGGCCGGAATCAATTGAACGTTCTACTGACCCTGGCACGAATGGATTTTGGCCCCAACGACAGGTCATGTGGCCCAATTCACTTAACCGAAGGGTTAAACAATTTTTACTATATTTTTATGTGTATGTAATGCAGTATACACTGGCAATAGTATTTATCCTGAAATTATAGAAACTTTCTTCTGTAAGATTAGAAAACTCAAGAACTACTTGTTTAAGTAAAATCTATCTGCTGAAATATAGCAGAGCGGTTGTCATTAGTTATTAATGTTTTATGAAATAAGCATGGCAGATCATATCTACTATATTAGCCCAATATTTCCGTATGCATATACACCTGTAGTGGTTTTTAATGTTGGGCAGTGAAGGGTTCACACAGTGTTAGAGCAAGGTACATGTGGCATTTTCACCATTCGTTAACAAATGGAATCCATCCTAGGACAAGTGTTCATGGAGTAAATGCCACATGCTTTATCATAGTAATTCTTTCAGTGAATAAATTGTTACAAATATTACAGCATTAAACTTAGTAAATATAGCAAACCATAGTCACTAATTTGACACACTTGCCCCTGTAAACCAGAGGATAGGGTAGATTGTATTGTTTGAAAAATTAGTTTAGGTTAAATTGAAAACGTATAGATTGTATCGGTTGTAAGAAAGTTCGTGCTAATTGATAGGTACGCAGTTATTACAGGTATTGGAAATGGGGTGCATTAGCTGTCAAGTCTGTCTGAGAAGGCCTACTATAATACCTGCCAATAAAATGATTTAAATTTTGAGTTGGAATTTATTGTGGAGAAAGGGGGTTTATTCGGAAGATTTAAAATAGTAAATGTAATTAGATTTAAGCTTTAGTTAACTCAAGGCGAGGCGGTGGCCACGGCTGAAGTCATTAGTGAGGTTAGCAATGTCTGTTAAACTGTTATTAAATTTGCCCTTAAATTTTTAGGTAATGAGATACAGCTACTCTAAAAACGTTACTATAAAAGTTGGTCTAAATTGCTATTCTGGTTGATTACTAACTTTGTTTATAATAATTTCCTTAGGTGTAGGAATCTTTTATAACTTTTTTCTAATTTAATATATTATTTTTAAAGATGCAAATATATTTTGAAGAGTTTTACATGTATTCACACGGTCATTAGGTTTATGGTATTTAGTGACATTAAGATTTCCTTTCAAATGCATAATTAAACAAAGCAGAATGGTAAAACTAGGTAATCTTGAATTATGGATATGTAATGACAGCCTTGAATTATGCTTTAGTACCTGATCAAAACAAATGCTTTCAAAGACAACACAATAAGCTCTTTAGACATTTGAAAGACTGAAGATATTAAGGCTTTCAAGAAGAAACTAAAGACTTTGTTTTATAAATACTTCCATAATGTAGATTTGATAAACTTGCAATATGAAATGCCTAGTGCATACGATAGAATTACTAAATACCTAGTGCATACGGTAAAGTTGAACGCTAAGATTCGTGTCTAGTAGGGTTCGTGTGCAGTACAGTACCAGAAAAACTGATATTTAGTTCATTAGTAGTTTGTTGGTTGGATGAAAGGGAAAGATTGAAAAATATGAAAGGTATTGCTACTTAGTTGCAAATAGTATTTTGAGTCTTCGGAAGTTTTCTTTTCCTATATTTAATTCATTAGTTTAGTAAAAACTAACTAGCTGTCGCAGTCACATGACTTACTCGTTACTTAGGAATGGGATATGGAAAAAAAGGTTCTTATAAGTTTTGTATTTTGGTGGGAGAATGGGAAGAACGTTATAACCATAAATTCATAGATTATTGCATTATAAAGGTACAATTGGTTATATTACACTTGTCAGCCAGGTTTGAATTTTCTTGCATGGGAGCCTCTTTTTCATGTAAGTGGTCTTCGGATTAAACTTCAATTTTTCATTACGGGTTATATTTTGCTGCAAGGTACACGGTCATGGTGTAGGCTACTTACTGTATGATGGTTTTTGCTTAAATATTCTTATAATCTAGTCATCGGTAAATTAATTTTATGGTTAGCTCGCTATTTTAGGAAAATTGGGAATTTTAGTAAAAGTTCTAAGTTTACTAAAAATTGAGGGAGATCTTAAATGCTGTTATTAATTGCTGAAGGCTCCTTAGTTTCAATTGAAAGCTCTATTTTAGTGTTATCTAAATATTTATTTGTTTAAGAAAATTAGTCCCGGAAAATGTCTACTATTTACAGCTTAGGATTGGATAGTTATTTTCAAATGAAAACTTCAGAGTATATTCCGTATTTCTGCTTGGAACTAAATTCACCAAGATTTAATTTGTAGGTTGGTGGTTTAATGTTGTAATTTACTAAAGATTGTAAATGTAAATTGAATGAACAGATTTCAGAAGTTAAATCCATTTTAGTACGGATTATCCTTTAAGTGCTTTATATTACCACAATCCATTTTTTTTTTCTTTTAATTTCCATACCAGCTGCTTGTCTTGCATTTTGCAAGTACATACCAGCTGTTTGTCTTGCATTTTGCAAGTACCAGTTTTTCCCCTGTTGCAGTTTGGCGCTGAATTGGCCTCCCAGGCCTTAATCGCAGTCATTATGAGTCAAGTGCTTTAGTTCATTTGTTTAAAAACTCAACTGATAACTAGAGGGGGCTGTATATCTTGAAAGTAAAATTTGCTTTAAATTATTGGATACAGGTATTTTGTGAAAGCCTTTGGAGGGAGATGTAGTATAACTAACAGTTCTGATTACCATTGGGTCTGGAATTTCAAGTAATAACTAATTTTTTTTTTTTAAATAAAGAAAATTCATCATAGGCTGGTGGTGGTTTAGGCCTTTAGATCTAGCTGGAGTTGTGGTTATACAAATTTTATATACTGTACTATTGAAAGGCAACAATATGGACTATGGAGTGTCGTGTACATTTTAAGGTAAATTGATAAAATAAGTTTTGTAATTAACTAGCACTTCGTGGTTCAAAGTAGTTGTTAAGAAGTCTCGGTGAAAATATGAATGATTTTAAATTACTGAACTTTTTCACTTATTCCAAGAGCCTGTTCCAGGTAAGGTGTGGCAATAATAAACGAATGAACGATTCCTTTTATTGAAAACAGCTAAATTTTAGAAAGATTATATCACAAACTATAAGAAGCCAAACTAGAATATTTAAGTGTAGATTACAGGACTTGTGAATGTTGCCTTTGGTCTGTCGAGTTTTAACTGGTACTTGGTAGAATTATTTCAAATTTAAGGTCACCACATCTAATCAAATTAAGGTAGTTTATCCAAGTTAAAGGAAAGTTGTTGGTCGTATTACCAGGTGAAAGTAAATAGGCTTTAAGTAAAGTTACTACAGTGAGCCCTCGCTACTTCGCGGTTCGACCATCGCGGATTCACCACTTAGCGGATTTTTTTCATAACCCATATATATAAACATATCGCGGATTTTCCGGAAATTTCGAAAATACCGCGATATATGAAGACCCCAAATACGATACTTCGTTACCTGTAATTCCATTAATACTGTAATTAGTAATATCTGCTCTTACTGATTGTTCATTGCATTACATATGACATATAATTCAGTACAGAAAGAAATAAAACACGAAAAGAGAATGTGATCATACGATAATTCAGTATACAGTACGTAGTAAAATTAAATCGAACATGAAACGCAAATCAGATGCAGTCATACCGTATTAGAATGGTGTAAGGCTGCTGATGGCTACTACTGTACTACAAATGTAATGGATGTGCATCTTTTCCATGAATCTTTTGTATGTATACGTACGTAGTACTGCATCCAATAATATTCTTTGTTGCAAAAATCACACCTCAAATAAGCGTACGAGAGAGAGAGAGAGAGAGAGAGAGAGAGAGAGAGAGAGCGAGAGAGCGAGAGAGCGAGAGAGCGAGAGAGCGAGAGAGCGAGAGAGCGAGAGAGCGAGAGAGCGAGAGAGCGAGAGAGAGCGAGAGAGCGAGAGAGCGAGAGAGCGAGAGAGCGAGAGAGCGAGAGAGCGAGAGAGCGAGAGAGCGAGAGAGCGAGAGAGCGAGAGAGCGAGAGAGCGAGAGATCAATAAAACACACAATAGGACAAGAAACAAAAACAGTGATAGAGAGACATATCCTACAACAAAACAAGCGTAAAATAGCGTACGTAAAGCTGTACTGTATACTGTACGTAGGGTACCTTGTACTTTGAATTGGTAACTACTATGTAGCATATAAGACGGATTGTGATTGGTTCAAGCGCTGATAGATGACGAATCACCACCCAAGTTTTGTAATCTAGCCTGTGATTGGTGTTTGACCGCTTCTCCAACCTCCAGCATCTTTTCGCAGCCACTTTGTCTGCCGCTGTGTAGATGTTGCTACGTTATTGTGAACTTTAATCTGTGCTGTGCGTGACTGTTTTAAGTTGAACTTTTTGTTGAACTTTCTGATAAACCCTACTGTACAATGGCTCCCAAGCGTTCTGCTTCTACTAAGGCTGGTACTGAGCCTAAACGCCACCGAAAGATGATGACGATTGCAGAGAAGGTGACTCTTCTCGATATGTTAAAAAAAGGAAGAAGTTACGCGGCCGCAGCCCGCCATTTTGGAGTGAACGAATCCACTGTTCGCTATATCAAGAACGAGGCGAACATTTGAAAGACGGCTGCCATCACCTTTAGCAGATCAGCGAAGCGAGTCGTTACCACGCGTAATAAAACTATCGTACGCATGGAAGGTGCTTTAGCAGTGTGGATTGCCGACTGCCGGAAGAAGAACATAGCCTTGGATACGAACACCATCCGAACCAAGGCTTTGAGCTTGTATGAGAATTTTGCGGCAAAGGAACCTCAAGACGACGATGGCGACCATGCCGAAGATGATGATGATGTAGATGAACCTCAACCAGGGACATCCACTGATTCCCAGCCTCAGAAACAACGTTTTTCCTCCAGCAAAGGATGGTTCGCGAAGTTTCAGAAACGCTTCGGCCTGAAAAGCGTTTCCCTGCATGGCGAGGCTGCTTCCGCTGACACTGCCGCTGCTGAAACTTACGCGAACGAGACTTTCAAGAACATTATCGCTGAAGGTGGATACAAGCCGGAACAAGTGTTTAATATGGATGAGACCAGCTTGTTTTGGAAGAGAATGCCGTCGCGAACTTTCCTGTTCAAAGAAGCCGCCAAAGCCTCTGGCTTTAAAGCGTTCAAAGATTGCGTAACCCTCGTGATGTGTGGCAATGCTGCTGGATATTTGCTAAAGCCGGGGCTTATTTAAAAGTCGAAAAATCCTCGTGCTTTGAAAAATAAAAATAAGAATCTCCTTCCCGTGTACTGGATGCATAATCAAAAAGCATGGATTACGAAGATGCTGACCTCCAACTGGTTCCACCAGTGTTTTATCCCGCAAGTCGGCAAATATCTCGTAGAGAAGGGCTTGCCATTCAAGATCCTTCTCCTTATGGATAACGCTGGTGGACACGCAACTGACCTGTCGCATGAAGGCATTCAGGTTGAGTTCCTGCCACTCAACACCACGTCATTAATTCAACCGATGGACCAGGGGGTTATCAGGGCGTTCAAGGCCCTCTACACGAAGAATACCTTGGCGGACCTCGTTGCGTGTGTGGATGCTGCCCAAGAAGATGAAGATGAAAATTTCAATTTGAAGGCGTACTGGCGGAAGTACACAGTAGCCACGTGCCTGCAGAACATTCAGAAGGCACTGCAAGAAATGAAACCTGCAACCGTTAATGCGACCTGGAAGAAGTTGTGGCCCCAGATTGTTTACGACAACGAGGGATTTACACAGTCTGAAATTCAACACTCTGCAATACGCAAATCTGTGCAGTTGGCTGCGATAATTGAAGGTGGCGGGTTTGGCGACATGACGACTGAAGACGTCGACGAGTTGTTGGACTGCCATTCCCAGCCGCTAACTGACGCAGACCTAGAAGACCTGACGAAATCTGCCAGTGAAGAAGACAGTGAAACGCAGGAAGAGACCCAAGAAAATGTCGAAGAAACCGGCTTAACATTAGAGCGGCTTGCCAAGCTCTGCAACCATGTGAAGGTGGTGAAAGAAATGTCGCAAGAGTGGGACGAGGATATGGTTCGGTCTATGCAATTCTGCAACAAGATCGATGACATCATGACTCCCTACAGGATGCTCTTCGAGCGAAAAAAGAAGCAGCGGCAGCAACTTCCGATCACAATGTTCTTCCAGCCTCGCAAAAAAGAGCCAGTTCCTCCTGCTAGTATGCCTTCGGAAGAAATTGAAGAAGTTTCCCAGGAAGAAGTTGAAGAGGTGTCCCAGGAAAAGACACCTCCGTCTGAAGAGACGTAAAATACTATCATTGGCTGCACAGTAGAAGACATAATCAGCTTCATCATCATCATTTCTACTGTGCAGCAAATTCATCGCCATCATCATTCAAGTTTTTCTTCAACTTCTTTCGTGGCGAGTACAGTAACAATCTTTATTTTTTACTTTAATATTCTAACATTTTAATATTTGTGCCTGTTTTAGTTTAGTATGCATTAAGTTAAAGGGAAGGTTTTAAGTCTGAATATAATGTTATAACCTATCATATTTTTTTGTTTAAAATTTACATTTACTGTACGTACGTAAAACTCTCTCTCTCTCTCTCTCTCTCTCTCTCTCTCTCTCTCTCTCTCTCTCTCTCTCTCTCTCTCTCTCTTTTAAATTTTTTTCCTGCTTTGCTACGTATGTACTGTATGATTTTATCTAGATACGGTAAATAATATTTGTAATAACACATTTTCTAAAAGCTTTTACTGTAATATCATTATTTATCACTTTCATCATGCGCGTTAAATGCCTTCGTTTGTTTACTGAGCGTGGTTGTTTACTGAGGGTACTTTGACGCCGTCGTTTCAGGCGGCGTCATAAAGAAAAACATTTCATTTGGAAGTCCTAAGAAAAATTAGGTAAAACATTGGTAAATAACAAAATCAACATACTGTACTGAATAATCAATATAATCGATGCAAAAACTAACCTATACACAGATGTGTAAATGCGTTTGTTTCTTCATTAGGATCAGAGATAAACGTAAACAAAACATTGGTTGCCATTTTTTATCGTGCTTTTTGGCGTGTTTAGGAAACGCATGATATAAAATCGCCTTTAATATTTGTGCCTGTTTTAGTTTAGGGTACTGTAGTACATGCATTAAGTGTTCTGTACATTAAAGGGTAGTTTGTTAACAGTACTACGTACAAGGGAAGGTTTTAAAAGTCTGAATATACATGTTAAATAAATACGTAAATATGGTGTCACTACTTCGCGGATTTTCACCTACCGCGCTCGGGTCTGGAACCTATCTACCGCGATAAACGAGGGCTCACTGTAATTCAAACAAAGGTCAACCTCAAATGGCTTTGTCTCAAATTTTGATGAAACTAAAATACAAAAAGAATATATAGCATGGTAGTTTCTGCAAGTTACATAGAACGTGTAATGACATAATTAGTGCTATAAATACAGTAGTTAGCAGGTTGTCCACGGTGGATTCACGATTTAAATCTTAAAAGGAAAAATAACTTCAATTTCTCTAATGGAACCCTAAAATGTGGCTGTGTAGATCACCGTGATATAGAGCAAGTAATTTGTCACCATGGATTGTTGAATTTCAAGATAGTAGAGAACTCTTACTGAAACCTAGTGTATTAGGAACCTTTTTGGTTATGCAAAATTAGCAGACATCTTATTTCAATGTTCATGAATGACAAGTTTTAACGTACAGTATGTCGACTTACAATTGACAGTGGTCGTTGTTACAGGAACTTTTATATTACAGTATACCACTTCAATCATTCAAGGTTGTGGTGGTGATGAATGACATTTAGTTGGATGTGTAGTGGTACAAAGATTTTATATGATTATCCTGTGGTGCTTTGTGGCAGTATGGGGAAGTTTATAAAATAAAATTTGAAAACTAAATGCCCTAGGGGGTTCACAATTAAGTGTTTTATTAGGCAATTGTATCCAGGAACAGATTTCGACATGACTCAAAAATTTTTGTCAAAGGAAAATTTAGGGACTGCTAGGTACTGGTACAAAAGGTTGAATACAAAGCAATGTTGGTAGTGGTAGGTGGGGATTGTGGAAAGTCTAGAAAGGAACTTTTGACCAGTAATGAAAATTTCAGCCCCAGATTGTGGAAAGTTTAAGTGCAAATACCTTGGCTGTTTAGTGTCAAATGGAGTACAGTATTATAAATTTCCTGCAAATTTACTAAAGATACTAAATTTTACTTGTACTCAGAAGTCAAATGGAAACTGGGGTATTATTTTACTGTATTACAGGGAAATGTAACCTAGGAAAAAACTATTTTTTTCTATAGAAAAAATTTGGTCAAATCACATTTACTACAGGAAAACATATATTTTCTGTTCAAAATCAGTTTAATACAGTAAAACTTTACCGAAACTGGTTTTTAGATTTAATACTTAAATTTTATTTGACTAATGTATGCAACCAGTCAAAATTGACTGCTAAATATTTAGATATGCATCCACGCACACCCGTTATCACCAGTGTATGACTACTCCCTGTCCCTCTATCCTAAGGAAAGGGAGACCAGAGCATGAACAAAATGTATGTATTAATATAATTATATATCGTATATAGCCAGCATTTGTTATAGGAGAAATGTTGCCTCTAGACAGTAACTTTTACTCATGGGGTATGATTAATCAGCCTTGGAGGTCTGGTCTCAGGTCTCCAAACAGATACTGTACTTTTCTCTACTAGGACATGAAATGCGGCAACAAGGTAGCATAAAGTAGGTTAGTATAGGTTATGCCAATTGGAATTGAGATCAACAATTGTTCATGATCAATCATTGACTGCAGTACAGTATTTGTCGCAAAGCAAGATTTGAATGGATAGGAACACGTAACTTTTTTTTTTTTTATTTCAGAATTGCTGCAAGTGGTGCATGCTCTGGCTGATCAATATTAATCTTGAATGGCTAGGACTAAAATATCCTCTTGGAGCCAAACTGTAGGTAAGTGGAGGAAAGTAACTTTGGTTATATTGTAATAATCTCCAACCAGACCGCCCTTAGCATCGTATGATAATTTATCGATAGTTTTGGCAGGTCTTTGGTAAAACTTAGTATTAGGGTATAAAGATTTGATAGTTATATATTTTGCATGTTAATTTTTTTTTTTTTATAGATGACTGACATGGATTGGAATTTGGTTTTATTTCGAGTTAAGAAAACTAGAAAAGGTAAATTGAGATGGTGGTAGATTAATTTGTGAACAAAAAGTTTAACACCCTCCATAATTAATGGAGAACACGAGTTACGTCTAGTTGTTACTATTGGCACTATATACCTTAGTATAGTGTGGTAGTTATATTTTGTAGGTTTCAGAAAGTGGGGTTACATTACCAGAGCGCACAAGTTGGCAGACGTGAGGAAATTATATTGCAATTGGTAAACTCAATCAACAAGTAAATTTGGGGATAATCTGGAGTTGAGAATCTTTTGGTTTTATCAGATGAATCAAACGTTACCTTTTAAAATGATAAAAGCTTTTTAAGAAAATTTATAGTTAAATGTCATATTGAAGTTGTACCATAAATTATGGGATATAAGTTATTTTGAAACCCTCTAGTATGTATTGAAACCATGTACAGTATTGCAGTGCCAGGGGTGAGGAAACTTGGGTAATTGGTAATAGGGAATTGAGTGGCATTCATAGGTTCTTAACCTAATTCCAAGTGACTTGTCAGTTCTGTTGATTTTTTACCCAGGTCCTTTTAAGGAAACCTATGAAAGTAGGTGATTGACAATTTTCTAAAAGCCATAACTAATACGTACCTTACATTTGTGTACCTGAATTTTGTAAGTGAATGAGAAGCTTCTGTACATTTATGATAGTTAACTCTCTCCTCCCCCAGACATTGTATGAGACCTTATTAGCTTCTGTATGATAAGTCATTTTCAAACAGATCTTTAAAATATATAAAAGAACTAGTACTCAACTCAAAAGATGGAACAGAATAGGTTCAATTGTTATTGGAAAGTTTTTAATAAATCTACAGATTACTTAATTCTAATGGCTTTAGCTAGCCCAGTCAGTGCCCCTGTTTCAAATTAGGAGTGAGACTGACTTAAGACTTTAGTATTAATTGTGAAGTGGTAGGCTCACCTATTGGGTAACATTGTCTAAAGCATAACATGGTATAGAATGAGATTTCTATTTGATAGATAATTTAATTGGGAGGTAACAAAAAGGTTTTTTAACCAGTTGTAGGGTAGTTTTTGTCTTAGGTAATGAAGTACATTTTAAGTTTCATCTTGTATCATTGGCAAATTTTTAAGACTGCAGTAATTAAAAATCTTGTATAAACTAATTAGTTCATGATTTTCAGATACTTCCACAATGGTATGGATGCAGAGGGGTTCGTGGTGAACTGTTTTTGGTACTACACTTGATCACATCTGCAGATGACAAGCTGATGATTATTAAAAAGTATAGACTGTAGCCTTCATTGCTGTTTTCAGCTGAATTTTTAAAGTATCTTCAGGATGACATGCAAGGTAAAGGCGCAAGTCTAGGTAGAAAAATATGGTTAGTTATTTCATTTCAAGACTTGTATGGTACTAAATAATGACACTTCTTTGTGGATTTAAGATGTGTAGTATAAGTGGTGTCTATTTCAGATATGCAGTAGTTATATTGGCAGGTTAAATTTCAGTACCAAATATTTTCTGACAATATTCTAAAATCCAATAAGAAAAATAATCCTAAATTATACCTAAATTAAAGGCATGTTAATAATGGTAACCTTTTTACTTTAGTCTTTGTAGCTCAGTAGGCTAATTTTGATGATTGGTGAAAGTTTATTGCATAAGAAATTTAGTCATAAGGCTTTCAGAAGTTATCTTTGATTCTAATATTGATAATCTTATAGCTATAAAGTTAGTGTCAAATATAGGTGGAAAACTTTTCAACTTCAAAGGTATTGCAAAATCTGATGCTTCCAGAGGTTAGTGGGAAAAAAAATGACAAAATTAAGTGCATTTTTAGAGATGAAAGCACTGCAGTTAGTGTAGACCTGGGACACTTACATTAGGTATATTTTTTAAGGTAACTTGGGTGCTGCTAAATGCTAACTTTACTTCTTGGAGTAAGATTGAAGCCCGTGTGTGGTCCCATTGTTAGTTTCATGAGAATTTTCCACATTTGTAGGAGATCCTCAAAGGGGAGGTGTCATGGAGGTTAGGTTGTCTTCATGTGTGGGACTTAACAAATTTATGGGAGGATTCATGATAGAAAATTTTATCTCAATCTGTGGGAGATTATGGGTTGCTTCTATTTACTAATGGGATGGCCTTAATCTGAGTTTCAAATTGGTTGCTTCTGATGAACATTCACACAAGTCACCCTGGTTAATTCTTCTTAATGAGATTAGGCCTATTAATTTTCAATTTGTTGAAGTGATGAAGGGGTTAAAGGCTAAAAATGTCTCTGCGGATGTAACTGAAAACTCGCACAAGTTTATTCAATGAATAAGGAGAGAATTGACCAACTATTGAATTGGGAAATGTAGAGCTGGGAGAAGTGCAGAGGGTGGAGGGGCCAGTGGTGGAGATATGGAATAAAAGGAGTAAAGCAGGCATTGAAAGACTAAATTGTAAGGTGCCAGGTCCCTCGTTTAAATTGGAATGGTCAAGATACCAGCTACACAAGTGGGAGGAATGGGTGCTGAATTTATTTGGGATGACTAAATGCTATGGATGCTGCAATATAGGAAGTTTCAATAATGTCTTGTCTGAGTGAGTTGAATTTAATCAGAAATCTCTCATGGGGTGTGGTAACTAGAGAGAAATTTGACTAAGCATGGTTTGAAGGCTTTCAGAGGGTACTAAATGAGCTTGTAAAGATTGGGAAACTGCAGTATAGATTGAGGGGAAAGTTCATAGGATACCATCTTTATAGTAAAGCTACAGGATTAGAGGTTAGAGGAGAACCAGAGACTTCTGTGCCTTTGTAGATACAAGAAAGCTTATGACAATATAAAGAGTATGTTCTGGTGTTGTAGTGGTTCACGAACTGTGGCCAGATGTAGCACCCAGACTGCCTAGTGTCTGAATTCTAACCACACTCAAACGTTCACTACACAAAAAGTGGAATACCCTTTGTAGTGGTTTGCGGACTGTGGCCAGAGGTAGCACCCGAACTGCATAGTATCCGAATGCCGACCACAACCCGATGTTCACTACACAAATATACAACGGTGGAATACCCAAAAATCTAGGTAACAGGTCAAGAGAACGGAGCACTGGGCACCACCCCTTGATTTATACTGGGCAAGGGGACCCAGCTAGAACCTGACTTCCCCCTTTGCTTCTCTTGCCTTTTGCTTGTTGATTATAAGTAAAAGTATAAGAACATTAGGTGAAAGGAAATATTATAATTAAAAAACTAAGAAAAAAATGTGGCTGAGAAGGGGAGCACGTTGGTGTAAGGAACTGGAATGAAATTCTGTATTCATAAAAACAAGCAAAAAATTATTTGTAAAGGAAAACTAAAAAAAACTTATGAATACATTAAAATTTCTTTGTCAATTAAAATAATCAAAGGCAAAATTTATCATCCTTTACACTCCAGCTCCAGGATAACAAGAAAAAAAAAATTCTGATTATATAAATTCACATGCTGGGCACTCAAGTTTTCTAAGCCATCTCAAACCAACCACCCATACGAAAATATAAATCTGTGAAAATACTGTACTACAATAATTTTCCTTCAAAGCAACACTGTCTGCCTCAATATTCAGTCCACCATCAGGCTGCAAAGTCACTTAAACTGTCCTAAATTCTGAACTGTATGGCCGCATATGATGTGCAGGTCACTGTGGGCCCACACTAGCAATGTCTGAAAATCTCCAATTGTAAACCTGTACTGTGACAAGATTCCTTTGTCACCGAAAACCTGTCAACAGCAGCAGAGCCCCAAATCTCTCATTCTCGGACCAAACTCGAACGCAGTCACTCTCCTCCTAACATCTGAATTCACTTCTGGGGCCCAAGACCAGATATGCCATTTCAATAGCTCCTGTTAACTATTAATGTTTGACACTTAAAAGTTTGGCTATCTCTGCCAAAAAACTGTTCTATGCCACTTTGTTCACTTGGTTCTGGGGCAAACATTTAAAAAAAAACTGTCCATCACTAAGTTCAAGTATGGAATCACATTTTGTGATCTGGTGATGTGGAGTAGCAATATCTTGAGCCTTGTTGATGTAATCTTGGATACTCAAGTTTTCCAACTGTCTTAGCTCTTTTACAACTGACTGAATACTGACGAAGATCAGTGTCTAATGTCAAAACTTCTCTAATGACATCATCTTCAGTTAAGCCTTGAAACTTGAGTTTATATCTTCACTTTCTCCCGTTTCACCCATTTTGAGCAATGCATCATTTATTTCTATCAAGCGAGATAATCATGTTTTGCGATACATTGAATTCCAGGGACGGATGTACTCTCACTTTTCTATATACTGTACATAATGTACTGTGAAGAATAAACTTCCCTTACACTCCCTACTGAGTGTAGGGGGCTGCTGTCAATATCTGTAAATAAGATAATAACTGATCAAAGGATTTTTTATGCGGACACAGGGATATTTATAAAAAAAAAAATGAGTTTCATAAGACACAATCCACTAAGCTTTCTTAGATACCAAACTAGTTTATTCCACCATAAATCTGGGCAAAAGTTAGTCAAGAGAACTGGGCACCACCCCTCAATTTTTTTTTTTATACTGGGCAAGGAGTCAAAGCTAGAACCTCAAATTTCCCTTATCTCTTCCTGAGTTCCCAGTCTTTCTGCAGTGCTTATACATGGAGTCCTAAATAAGAGGAGCAGTATGCTTTCTACGAAAGATGCATAATTTTTTTTTTTAAGGTAGTTGAACATTAGGAGAGGAAAAAACCTTAAAACTCTAGGCTGGGGGATAGGACGTAGTGTGAAAAAAAAATATATTGAAAGATGCTCATTAGAAACAGAATTAATAAAAAAAAGTAATTAGGTTGACTAATATTTGTGTAATTTTAATAATTTCTCTTGTATATTAGAAAAAAAATCCCTTGACACACTCCAGCCTCTTGAATAACTTCAAAAAACAAAAAATTCTTGTTGGACATTCATAAGAGTTCCATATAAAAAAACATACAATATGGATGGATCTGTAAATAAAAAAATTGTGGGCTGTGGCCCAGAGAACAGTGAGCATCTGTTAACTTGTAAATAATTCTTAATAAGAGTTCTTGGTCAAATGAACAAACTGTTTTCATGTCTAGGCTTCTCTATCGTGAACTAGTTTGTCCTTTCTTGGCTGATGTTCCAACATCTTGCTTTTCTTTAATTGATGGCTCCATAGTGTCATCCTCAGTTGACGAGCACAGTTGTCTCCTTTCCCCATATATTTTTTTTTTTTTTTTTTTTTTAAATTAAGTGTCCTGCACTAATATCCTAAGAATCCTCTAAAGTCGGTCATTTCTTGCCCTCACCTAGCTCTTTAAAAAACGGAAGTGTCCAAACTGCTCTCGCGGCCTATCTTTTCTTTAACAGGCCTCGACACAGGATTCTTAAATTCAGTGTACTAAAGTGACCCAGACTTTCTTTTTTGACAATCAAAACCCTGAAATAAATTTCTAGCACATGATCTGACAAGTGTTGAGGGTACCGGTACTCGTGACAAGATTTGGGTTTATCACATCACCTGGGCATAGCCAGTTATAGTCTGACCAGCAAAGTAAACTGGTGCAGGATTACTCTTGATACTAGTTGGTATTGTTCCCATATTCAAATGCTTGTAAAAGCTGTTCTCTCACACTTCTACTAGACCCCCTACTGCGTGTACGATATTGTTGCAATTACCTTTTAAGAGATTATTTTTTGGGGGGGGAACACTTGAGGCTTACTAAATTTTACCGTTAATATAAATGTCAGTTTTGAATGTAACGTAATTTTCATAACGCACCATAGTTTTTTTTTCAAACATTTCATTGTTGTGTTTGAAGAGGGGACCCTCAATGGCAAGTCGGTTTGGGCAGCAAGCTCGGACTTCGTAGAAGTCTGTGGCGCAGGTTCAATTCCGCACCGGACCAGTCAGAAAGGCGGACACTTTACTATCCGTGTACACCTCAGGATTTTCTGTAATAGACGGATAGGTTTGTGTAAAGCAAATGGGTTTTAAAGAATAATGCACACAAACACGGCCATTCCAACACCTTTTAAAAACATAACTCCTCGCTTGTTTCGAACTGTTGACCTAACTACGCTATGACTCTTCACTACTGGGAGGAAGGGCGATCGTGGCTAGTACAACACAAACATATGCTACCAGAGTCGACGCGATGTCAGGCGGGGCAGCCGGTTGGGACTACGGTCCACCCCCAAAGCCAAAGCAAAGTCATTCAAAAGGTAACACTAAAGAAGGCAACAGTGTTACCCCATACGAATGGGAAAAAACCACGCTAATAGAAGTTTGAAGAGGAAAGCCCGGGAGGGGTTGGGTAGGATTTGTGCACAAAAGATCAACTTGGGGGTGCAGAGTGACAGGGCGCTAAGGAGAGAATAGGCTTAAGGGTAAATATGGATGTGATAAGCTATTCCGAGCAGTAAAGAAGGTAGGGACAGGATAACTTTACATGAAAGCAGAGGCCTAGTTATAAAACCGGTGGAACAGTTTAGGTACTTGGGATTTAAAGTCAGGAGGATGTGAGGCTGAAGTCGAATAGTTTAAGTTGCTGTCAATGAATGAATACTGTAATCCCAATATTAATGGTTCGTATAAACACTTAAATCTAAATTTTAGGGAGCAGAATACTTGGGTAAGAACTGTATAGTATTTGTCGCTGAAGTTAATTTCATTGCCAAAATTACAATGTTCCTACTGATTGTATATATCATAGCAAGTAAGAAATTTTAAGTTGAAGAGCAGATTTGGCATCAACCAAAAAATATATTTTTACTGGAAAAGCCTTTTATACCTGAAGTATTTTACTTTCCGTATAATATGTCACTGCAGGAGGGTTAGTTTCTTTGTTGCAATGAAAATTTTGGTCAAGATTGCTTTCAAATAAGTTTTGTGGTTATGCTATTTGAGAGTTTTAATTTATTTGGCAATTACATACATACATACATACAGTACACCAAGGCACTTCCCCCAATTTTGGGGGCTAGCCTACATCAACAAAGAAACAAAAACAAAAAGGGGACCTCTACTCTCTACGTTCCTCCCAGCCTAACAAGGGACTCAACAGAGTTCAGCTGGTACTGCAGATTATAAAGTTTAAAATGGCTAACCATGTAACAGATGACTTTCCATATTTAATTTTTGTATTAGGTCCTCAAAATTTTGGTAAGTCATTTGGTAAGAAGATAATAGGCTATCTTTATAAAAAAAAATCCATTAAACCTTGGACTGATAACACGAAATTTTTAGTAAATTTTCTTTGTTCCAAAGGCAAAAAGTCATTTCTTGAAGTGAACATGGGTGTAAATAGACTCCATCTCAGACAAAAAACTATCTTGAACATTACTTGTAATCGCGTGATTATAAAATGTTTACCGGTACTTTGATTTTGATTTCAAAGGTATTTCTGAATTTATATGCTGAATGTTTTTGCCAAATGTCTTTTAAAAAGTAAATTTACATTTTTTTTTTTCTTAAAGTTTTCCTTTTATATTTTTAGGACTGCTTTGACTTGTCACAGAATTTTTTTTTCATCTGACTACCTTTTTTTTTTTTTTTTAAAGTTTTCCTTTTATATTTTTAGGACTTTGCTTTGACATGTCACAGAATTTTTGTTCATCTGACTAGTTCATTAACTAAAATGTTTTACCCATTTGCAGCTAGAACGTTACTAGAGTACTAGAAATTTAGGATGGGTAAGTTAGACTACAGGCAGGTTTAGGGAGCAAGCTTGTAATAGTGATCAAAATGCTTTTTTTTATAGGTTTTAGTTCCTGATAGTAAGGAATTAACTTGGATCAGGTAGGCAGGCAAACTAGAAAGTGTATTCTGGTAGACTGCTCTGGTTATGTTAATCTAGTTGGCATAGTTAAAAAATTGAATTGCTAAGTTTGTCCTGTTTATAGAATTTAAGTTTAGTTTGGGCATAACCAACTTCAATGAGTGTGGAATTTGGCCTGAATAGTGAAACTTCTAAATGGCACTGAAAATTTCTGTAAATTTTTCAATATTTTTTATATTTAATCATATTAGTACATATTGATACTTGTAAATCTGATAGTTAACATGTTTGAAATTAATCTGGTTATATTTGGAATTTTTTCAATGTAGGCACAAAAGTTGAGGGGATAGTAATTTCTTCAAATTTTATTTTAGAATGGAATAAAGGGTGGGTTTTTTTTTTTTTAAATTGTAAATTTCAAGTGTTGAGTATAGGTGAACTTGTATGCAATTTTTTTTTTTTTTTCTAGTTTGTTAGGTGATGCTGTTAATTTTTTTTTTATAAGTGTCAAAGGACTTGTAAAGATTGTGATCAGTTGCTACTTTGACATGATTACTCTGCAAATTTCCTTATCAAAAGTTGTAACTCATTGCATTAAACATAAGGCCATCAAAGTACAGTATTCTGTATTTTCATATGAAAAATAATTTTGATAGACAATTTTACAGTTTCTCACTAGCTTACGTTTTAGTTAATCTCCAGCTTTCACTCCCATGAGCTTTATACTGGAAAGTTTAACTTTCGCTAGTATGTGATAAAGTTGTTAGGTAATTCATCTTTTATGCCAGAAATGCTAGGCTTAATTTTCAACTTGACGCTGTTTAACTTGTAATTTCAATTGCTAAAGTGTGTTCGGATGAAATTTGAGTACTTGATTTTTATAAATGTTGCCCCTGTGGTTAAGTATTTTCTGCAGTTTTTTAGTTAGTGCAATATAAGATTAGCTCAGGCTGGAAATATTCAAGCTAACTATATTTAATTGGTATGATTCCAGTGGGACATGTCAGCTTTAAGAAAAATCTTTATCCTAAATTAATTGAAAACTTCATAAATTGAAATTGAAATGTAAGCATTCTTAGGTAATTCATTCTGAAAGGGAAATATTGTTGAATATTTTTGTATCAAAGTGCTGGCATACTATCTTGTCCATAGGTTGAACAGAGCTTTGCTCATGAAAATCATTAGTGGGAACTGCTTGGTATGAGTATATTGGGTTGAAACTTAATTGTCTTGTCTTATTTTAAGTTTTATGTATTGTCTTGTAAAAGGGTAAAATGACTGTATAATTAGTAAATAAAAGAATATCTCAAATGGTTGTTTGCAAAAGTTCCTTGGGGTTCAGATCAATCTAAAGTAAATATATACTGTGACATGTATAGATAGACATTTGGAGAAAACTTCCAATATATGTATTCAGAAATACTGTAAATGAAGGACAATTGGTTTTCCAAATATGGCATTAGAAAAGAAAAATGTTTTTGCAGCTAAAGATTATGAATTCTATTTAAAGCCCGATATCACACATTGAATGTCTTGAAAGTAAGAATGGTTAAAACTTTTTCTTTCAATGCTCATGAAACCTAACAAAGCCTTAAACATAATAAAAAATCAAAATCTGGTGATAAACAGCAAAGATCCTCTTCTAGTAATGTAAATTTTTGGAAATTGAATAAATTTTATTAAAGTTACTTAGGTTATTGACCAGTCAGGCTAGGTTACCAGTAGCCTACACACTGGAGCAACTACTGTCCTAGATTTGAGAAATGTGGAGCAAAAATAAGCTTGTGTAAGAACCTAAAACTGGCACACTTACGGTTGGCAAGGACCAATAGGATACAGTACTCTCAATGTATGTTTCACTGCCATCTAGCCGTCTATTTTGTGCCTTCATCCCACAACTTTATACATGGGTGTTATTATAATCAATGTAAAGATTAAGTGATATGGTACAATTTAAATTAGCACAGTACTGAATTATACCAATCTTTGTTAAAGATTAATGTAATTTGGGTTCCCCTTGCATTTCTTTCAAATTGTTTCAGTAGTTTTCTTAATCTTGCTGCTTGCCATGGCAGTATGAGACTATACTGGGAGTAGGAACAATCTTGCTTCAGAGCCAAAGTTAGTTGCGTACATTTTATTTTATTTCGGATAGACTTAACAGGAAGCTTGAGAGGTCTAAATATTGTAACAGCTCGTTTTATGGTTAGTTTTTGTTCCATACTAGTTCGAACATTCAAGTAGTCTTAACCCTAAAGAATTACTTATTTAAAAATATATTATCTCCACTCATTCAAATTTTCAATCCAATTTTAATTATTTAAGAAGAAAGGTCCTAATCTCTCAAGTCTGTTGAACACTATCAGCTTGAGGTAACCAAAACTAATCTTACTAGGCATTAGTCTGTACAGTACCTTGTGTCCATTTTCTCTTGCTACATTTTACTGGGACCAATTTACCAAAAAAAAAAAAAAATTATCCAAACTAACATACTTTGTCAAATTCAAATTAGAAATTAGCATTAAATTTCAACTCCTGGTGCTCCGAAGCAGGGTCGGAAAATAAGTTGTACAGTATAATTTAAAATTATATCAAACCTTAGTACCTTTAAATGTATAAAACTGAAGCGATAGATTTTCTCATTGGTGGCCCATCCCCTCCAGCAAATCAGGCCTTGCTTTCTGCTGTAGGTGTGACTTTTGGTTGCCCACATGTTTCTAGCTATGCCTCAGAGAATTTCTCTGAGTTGGTTAAGTGGAGCATTTAACTATACTACTCAATAATAATAATGTTTCTTCTACCACCATTTTTAAGGTCGGGTGTCCAACTTAATAGAAAATTACATAACGTATGTAACCTCTAATGGAGTAGCATAGCCTTTCAGGTGCACAAGGTAGATTGGGAAATATTAAATTTCTTTTAATATTTTTATATAGTTAATTATAGACAATAGGATTCTGAACGTTCTATTTTAAGTGCTGCGATATAATTTAAAGTTCTACAAAACCTGTGTAAGTGGCCTTAAAACTCAGAATACAGTACTGTTGATTTATTCATAAATTAAACGAGGAAATTTACCTTAAGCTTAAACATACTTTGACAATAAATGCAAGCTATATAAAACTGCTCAGTTAAATTTTAAATGCAGCTATAATCTGCTTATAAAAATTTAAATATTTTGAAATTTATTTAAACTTTTCTCCATTACTAAAATTATTTCCTTTTTACCTCAGATGTACATACTAGGAGAAAGAAATTAAAAGTAAACAGGAATTTAGAGAGAGCTGCACAGAGACCACAGACTGCTTGGAGAGGAAGAAAGAACACAACTAGGATTGCTGCAGTGTCGAGAAGAGAACGCACAACTGAGATTGCTGCAGAGAAAAAAAAAGTTGGAGATTGCTGCAGAGAAGAAAGAGAACCCAACTGAGAGAATGCTGCAGAGAGAGGAGAACCCAACTGAGAGAATGCTGCAGAGAGAGGAGAACCCAACTGAGAGAATGCTGCAGAGAGAGGAGAACCCAACAGAGAATGCTGCAGAGAGAGGAGAACCCAACTGAGAGAATGCTGCAGAGAGGAGAACCCAACAGAATGCTGCAGAGAGAGGAGAACCCAACAGAGAATGCTGCAGAGAGAGGAGAACCCAACTGAGAGAATGCTGCAGAGAGAGGAGAACCCAACTGATTGCCAACTGAGATTGCTGCAGAGAGAGAAGAGAACAAGAAGAGAACAACCGAGATTGCTGCAGAGAAAAAAAAAGTCGGAGAATGCTGCAGAGAAGAAAGGAGAACCCAACTGAGATTGCAGCAGAGAGAAGAGAACTAAACTTAGATTGCCAACTGAGATTGTGCATTCCTAGTCATGTTCTTTCTTCCTCTCTTAAGCAGAGTTGAGAGAGAACACACAACCAAGATTGCTGCAGAGAAGAAAAAGGGGAACACAACAGAGAGAATGCTGCAAAGAGAGAGGGAGAGAGAGAGAAGAACAATAGTGATTAATTATAGAGAGAGAAGAGAGCATAGAGAAAATTGTAGAAAAAGTCTATATAGATATTGCTGTAGAGAATAAATTTAAATCTTTTTATAGTAGTAATATATTCAGAAAGTAAAAACAAATTATATAATCTTATTTTTATTTTTCCCAATATTATTACCATTACGATACAGTAATTTTCTTAACATTAGAAGAAATTATTTGACGGCTTATAAAGTAACCTGACTGAGGAAAATGGTTTTACTCAGAATAATTTCAATACCCACTTCATGTGAGCTTCAAACCCACTCTCACCAGTTTTCTTCTCCTTCTCACCAGTTATTTTCTCCTTCAACTTCTTTTCATTGCTGATCTTCTCCTTCAACTTCTTTTCATTGCTGCCAAATTCCCCCTTTATCTTGTCTTCCTCTCGTCTTCCTCTCCTATTCACAATCTGCAAAGAAAGAACATTAGTAAAATTAGTTTTAAATTTACTAAAATAAATCTTTGCAATCCTAGTATTTTACCTTCACTCTCCCTGTTCCTGAATATTTTAATGTGCATGGCAAACAATTTGACATGCTCTTTCTTACTCTGATGTTCTTAGTACTTCAGGTTTTCTACCCATAACAAACTAGGATCTTAGACAAGGAAAATTATGTCAATGAATGAAAAATTAACATTTGCAAAGAGCATCTAGATTTGTTACTCAGAAAATGCAAGTCAAAATATCTCGCTAAATGAACAAGAAACTTAAAAGCCCTAAACCAATATTATATTCCAGATTACTATTAAAGCTGGCATTTACCACTTACATTAAAAGAATTGAAGCTAAAACTGTATATATCCCAAAAAGAATTGAAGCTAAAACTATATATATCCAAATCATCATCAACAAACTGGAGTGAGCAAAATTGCATAATGAAAATGGCTATAATATATATAGTAAAGGCAAGCTGTCCAATTATTTATGTTACTTTTTCAATTGATGCCCTGAAACTTAACCCAAGAACAATTAGTCTATCACTTCTTGAAAACAGGTGTTTGAACTTGCTTGAATAAAAGGTTGCTCGCTAAAGCATTATCTAATCACTAAAAAAAAGTCCAGCGAATTCTCAAACCACTTGCATACTGACACCTTTTACAATCAAGATAAGTTAACTTAACTTGAGGAAGATGAAATTCTTCGCAATTACGGTATTGAGTGCCAGATTCATATGGCTTTAGGTTCTTCGCTCACACCAATTATCTGCTTCAACTACTTTCATTGCTGCCAAATTTGAGTTTTGTCAGTCAATTTCCCCTTATATTTTGTCTTAATATATCTCTTTGCTATCCATAACTGGCAAAGAAAAAAAAAAACATTGGTAAAAACCATAATCTACAAAGAAAAAAATAATCATGGGTAAAAACACATTTTAAATTTACTTCCATACATTATCCTAGTATTTTCCTTCCATTTTCCCTATATATTTTTCATGTGCATGGCGAACAATTTAACATGCTCTTACTCTGATGCTCTTAGTACTTCAGGTTTCTACCATACATAAACTAGGGGCTTTGACATGGAAATTATAATGCTGTCAATGAATGAAAAAGTGACATTATTTGCAAAGAGCATCTCTGGATTGTTACTCAGAAGTTTCATATCAAATAGCTCACTAAATAAACAAGAAACTTAAAGCCCTACACCAATATGTATGACAATTCAAAATTACCATTAAGACTTGCAATTACCACAAAAGTTACAGAATTGAAGCTAAAACAAAATATCAGAATCTTCAACTCCAACAACCTCGATTGAGCAAAATTTCGTAGTAAAATGGCTAAAGTTCTCTCAACCTTGCAAAAAGTAGATCTCTCTTTATTCGATCAATGCCATGAAACTTGGCCAAAGAAAATTAGTCCTTACTACTTTTTGAAAACAGGTGTATATTTGAACTTAGAAGGTTGCTCGCCAAAACGGCTCAATAAAGCATTATCTAATCACTAAAAAAAAGTCCAACAAATTTAAGCCACTTGCATACTGTACCGTAAGAACCTTCCAAATCAAAGAATAATGCAGCATGACTTGTGTTGTACAAATTACCTTTACCTTTGTAACATGCTTGACGGAAGCAATTGGCAACAAAACTTTTGGATACTTTCAATAGAAAAAAAAAATACTAAAAACCAAATTCAGGGTCTGCCTTTGAAAAACTAAATCATAACTTTATTATGAATCAGCAAAATAAAAAAAATAACCAGGTCCTGTTTAAGAGTCTGCTATTCAAAATCTAACTCTGAAAAATAAGTCCTGCTTAGAAGGGTCTACCATTGAAAAAATAAATCACAAAATTACTGTGAATCGTGAATCAGCCTAAAAAAGACACAAGTACACCTTGTAGCCCTTAGAGGCATACTAGCAAAATTTTGGCAGATTCGCCATTTACAAAATTTATCCAAATTGGCCAAATGAAACTTGGGTAAAAAAGTCTATCACAAGAACTTTTAAAATTCTAGAAAATATGTATTAACACTTGATGCACTTACTTGACTCATTCACAGCAGCTGCCCCAATGCTAGTGTCAAATGACTGGGGAAAATCAAACTAATGAAGCAAATTCCTCAGAAAATACATGAAAAGCAAACCTCTAACCAGTCATAAGGGAAGGCAGGGATGAACACAAAATTCAAAACTGTTTCGTAGCAAGAAATTTTCATCCTTGGGAAACCTAAGCAACAATGGAAAAGCAAGTGGAAAACCGATGTACTTTACATGGAAGCACCTGGAAAACATGTATGGTACTTTATACATAACTCAGGGGCCCAGGAATTAATTACTTTAATATTCATAGATTTGCCCATTGACAAAACAACAAAAATAGAGTGAGAAACAACTTTAATCTTGTTTAGGTTAAGGAATTCAATTCCATAACCAAACTGAATTCAGAAGAGAAAAGTAGCTTTAAAAAAAATCTTTGACCTAAAGTACTGAAAATACTAAATCAAAATTATCTGGAATTTCTCTCAGATGAACAAATAAAGTTAATGGTTTCTTTATATTTAATCCAAAAGTTAAATACTTCTCTTAGATTTATGAGTTGCCCTTGAGCTTAAAATTTAATTAAAAACCAAAAATTAAAGACATCAAGAAATTAAACTTAGAAACAAAATCAGTTATATCAACCCTTATGGTACGATAAAATATTTAAATAAAAGGGCCAAACTTAAGAATTACTTTACAGTACTGTACTCTGTTCAACCTTCATAACTGATTACATTACTGTACTTAAAGAGATGGCATACAATTCTGACAATCTAATAAAACAAACCTTCAAAGAAGCCACACTTTAACAAGCACAAAAACTTACCTTCTAAGAATTTCCATTAAACACTTCATGAGTACTTAAACAGTGAGCATCTTTATAAGGATATTTAAGTTTTTCCTAATTTATCCTTACTCATGATTTTCACCATCAGCTGCAGTCATCTGTCAAGAGGAAATATTAAGAATCAAAAGGAAATCTATTTAATCTTTAGAACACATTTATTTTTTACACCAAGACTTTAGTTTCAACAAATGAAAAAAGTAACCATATCCAATCAGTTTATCAAAAATTAATTGTCAACACTACCAGTTAAACACCCACTTCATTGTACTGTAGTTACAAAACTGAATAATTAAAGGTCAGGCCATAGAATTACTCAAAGGGATTTTTGGCTATGTGCAAGGAAAAACAGCACTGCTACCAAGGTAGTTGGAAGACTACACTGAACACCTTCAACCTTGTAATAACCTTCAGTATTTGACTAGCTGCCCATTGTTCACCTTCCCTTTATTTCCCCTATAGTCCAAAGGATATACTGTAGGTGAGAAACGGTTATGTAAAACAAATGGCAATAGTTTCGTTAGTAACAATGTCTCTAAAGTGGGACAAATTCCATATCCTAAAATTGGAATACACACTTTTAACCTTTTCAGAAGGTATATTTTTTCATATTTTTTTCCTCTTGAAAACAGTGCATCTTATGGAGAAGAGTTACAGACTGAAAAAGTAGGAAATTAATTTCAACATTTGTTTACATCAGGAATTTTCTTGAAAATTGACACCACAAATTCCAAAATTGAAAGATTTTTGGAAATTAAAATGGAAAAATCTGTCTAATTTCCTTCATTAGGAAAGATTCTACTTAATTTTGCATATATATATATTTTCTTTACATTATATTTTGCACATTATGCTAAAAAGAAAACACAGTATACCCAATTTCAAATTTATGCAAAATAGATGAAAATGATGTGTTCTGTCAAATAAATTGCAAGAGTTTGCTCTATTGCATGAATGTATTAGTAGCAACCTTTAACAACACCATAGTAAAAAAAAACTTACAGTATATATATCAATTCTACTACAGTACCTAGAATTGCTATCATTCCATATTCAAAATGGAGGACGATTTTATTGTGCAAGATGGAATCTGAAAATTCCTTTTTCAATACCTGTATTGGAATATATTATTTGGATCCTCCTAATAGGAAAATAATTAGAATTACGAGCAATTCATTTTTCTGAGTCGAACTGTGACGCCCGGTGAAAAGGGTCCTTCTTTACACTTTTCTGATATAAATACTTCCAAATATACCAGAGAAAGTTGAAAGCATGGAATGCAGAGGTTACTACCCTCGCGCGAGCATCCTGAAGGTGTCGTGTATAAAGCAGAGGCGTGTGAAAACCACTATTCACAAGCTGTCTTCCATTTAGCTAATTCCTTCGTCAAAAGGGATGGGCCAATACAGAGGCACTAGCTACGTTACCTGAACCACACCACCGACGCCCGACGCGAGCGCCATCTGAACGACATCCTTCTTTTGGACGTCGTAAGCGTTGTCTGCTTCGTGTTTTGAGCTTTTTTTTCGCCATGGCTGAAGCTCTTCTTACTGCAGGACCAATGTTAAGTACCAAAGATTGTTTTGACAGCTAATTTAGTACCGGGCTATTATTACTTGAGCTTCAGGATTAAAGTAATTCTTTTCTCAGTCAAAGAGGGGGGAGTAATACCATGGTAGTTGGTCCTAGAGGAGGAGGATTACAATCAATATTTATTTGCTTACCTACTTTTTTTTCTAATGTATAAGCTTGATTTTTTAAATCAATATCTTAAGATTTGAAGGCAAGATTCATGGAAAGGTAAAATTCTTATTTTTCCCCTCACATCCTCACATACAATATAATAGTTTTGAGACAATGCCATTTCCTAGTTCAGACTCAATATCAGTGTAATCATAGTACTGTACTGTATAGTTAAAATAAATTAGGATTTTTATTTGAAAAAACTTTTCATAAAAAAATGAAAATAGCATGACAATTCTTACTACCTTTACAGTAAGGTATTTCAATAAAAGTATGTAAATATCACCCACGAAAGGCATTTAATACCGAATTCTATCTTGGGAATATATATCCACTCGGAATTCCTTTTATGGTAACAGCTCCTGGCCGGGTGGAGATTCGAACCCCCACCTGTGGGCCGGCAACCATGCCAGCACGACTCTAACCGACTGATAGCTCGGTCAGTTAGAGTCGTGCTGGCATGGTTTCCGGCCCACAGGTGGGGGTTCGAATCTCCACCCGGCCAGAAGCTGTTACCATAAAATGAATTCCCAGTGGATATATATTCCCAAGATAGAATTCGGTATTAAATGCCTTTCGTGGGTGATATTTACATTGATTGAAATCATGTGTGCTTGTGATATATGTTCATTCAATAAAAGTATATCTATCTACCAAGACACTTCCCCAAATTTTGGGGGGGTAGACGGCATAAAAAAATAGAACAAATGGGAACTTTTCTTCTCTCCGCTCCCCCCAAACCTGAGGAGGGATTCAGCAGAGTTTGGTTGGCATTGCTAGGATGCCACAGCCTACCCTCCCCTGTTATCCACCACAAACAAAGCTTCATATACCGAGTCCCCTACTTCCGTTACCTTAGCATTCACCAGGGTGATGACCAGAGAAAGCAGCACATTCTTTTGCCTCTCTCACATCTATCCTCCTATCGCCTAGAGCTTTCTTCACTCCATCCATCCACCCAAACCTTGGCATTCCTCTTGTCCTTCTCCCATCAACTCCTGCAATCACAACCTTTATCAGCAGACAACCTTTTTCCATTCTCTCTATACATGGCCAAACTAACTCGCATTTATAACCACTCTCCTGTTAACTAATTTCTTACACCTGTTCTCACTGTCACTACTTCGTTCCTAACACTATCTAATCAAGATACTGTACATCAGCCATACTCCTCAGACATTTCCAACAATCTGTCTCTCCACCATCATTCCCCACAACTCCAATCCATACATCATAGTTGGTAGAATCACTATTATATAGAACTCTCTATACATTCATCCCTAAACCTCTATTCTTTACCACTCCTTTCACTGCCCCAACATTTTACGTCTTTCATTCACTCACTGATGTACACCTGCTTCCACACCATCACTTGCAGCAACAACAACAGACCAAGTACTTATACTGATCTACTTCAAGTAACTCTCTATTCAACATGACATTCAACCTAGTACTATCCTTCCTTCTCATGCATCTCATAACCTCACTCTTACCCACAATAACACCTTCTCCCAACACACCCTCCCAAACTCTATCACTAATCAACCCAGATTCTCCTCTTGAGTCTGCAACTAATACAGTATCATCCACTAAACAACTGATTCCCCTCCCATTCATGATCACTCTCATCTAACAGTTTTAATCCTCGACCAAGCAGTCAAGCATTCACCTCTCTTACAGCTCCATCAACAAAAACTGAAAAACCATGGTGACTTCACACATCCATGTCTCAGGTCCACTCTCACTGGAAACCACTCTCACTTCATTTCCTATCCTAACACACACTTTACTGCCTATGTGTAAACTCTCTACTGCTTGCAATTCCATATAACTCATCACATTCCACATACCTTCCCTATCAACCCTATCATAAGCTTTCTCCAGATCCATAAATGCAACATACACCAACTTACCTTTTGCTAAATATTTCTCGCATATCTGCCCGACCGTAAAAATCTGATTTATACAGTATATCCCCTATCTCTTCAAAATCAACCTGTACTTCTAAGATTGCATCATCTGTTTTATCCTTAACCCTATCAATTAACACTACCATACACTTTTCCAACTACACAACAAACCAATACCCCTTGAATTACAACAATCATGCACATCTCCCACACACCCAGTCCACTGGTACCACTGACAACATAAAACAATATGTCAAACAATCTCACCAACTATTTAAGTAGTCACACTGCCTCTTTTAACATCTGAGCCCTCACATATCCACAACAGGTGTTTTTTCTGCTCTCGTTTCATCTAGTGCTCGCTACCCTTCCTCTCTAGTAATCTTTATCATTCTCATCTCCCATCACTGGCACTTCAACACCAACAGCAATTATATCTGCTTCCCTATTATCATCAACATTCAGAAACCTTTCAAAATATTCAGCCCACCTCTTCCTTGCCTCCTCTCCTTTTAACAGCCTTCCATTTTCATCTTTCACTGTCTTCATTTCTTGATCTACCCTTCCTTACTCTTTTCACCTCTTTCCAAAACTACTACAATACTTATTCTCTTCATACGAACAACCCAATTCCTGACCCCACCTCTAGTCAGCTGCCCGCTTTGCTTCAGCTACCTTACATTTTACTTCAACATTTTTCTCTATATTTTTCATATTTCTCTACACTATAACTCTGAATCCATTCTTCAAATGCCCTCTATTCTCTTCCACTTTCATCTTTGCTCCTTCATTCCACCATTCACTACCCTGCCTTATGCCGTCTCCTAATATCCTCTTGCCCCACACATCACTTGCAATCCCAACAAAATTTTCTATTACTAATTTCTACTTCTCCTCTAGATCACCAGTTTCTCTCACTTTCACCCTGTCATATGATGTTTCCAACCCTACTTGATATTCACTTTTTACCTCTGGTTTTCTCAACTCTTCAACCTTCACTTCCTCCCTTTTACATCACCTCCACTATTTACCAACTCTTGCTACAACTTATTTTCCTTCAACCAAAAAATGATCAGACATATCATTAGCCGAACTCTACACATTTGCACATCTTTCAATCTTCCAAACATCTTTCTTATTATCAACACAATCCATTAGCGCCCTTTCTACCACTTTCCCATGTATACTTATTATCTTTTTGAAAAAAACTACAACTTATCACCAGCTTTTGTTCAACACATATCTACCAGTCTCTCACCAATCATTTTCATCTGGTACGCCATACTTCCCAATGACACCTCCTACCTCTCCAGCACCCACTCCGGAATTTAGGTCACCCATTACAACTACATATTTCCTTCCATCCAGTCCTTCCAGACAGCTACTTAATTTATTCCAGAATTCATTCTGCCCTTTATCACTTTTCTCACAACCTGGCCCATACACACTAACAAAAGCCCAACATTCCCTAGCCAACCCACTCCTTACCCACTAATATTAACCTAGATGATACCACCTCCTATTCCACTACTTTACCTGTCATCCATTCAATCAGCAATAAAGCCACACCCCCTCTTTCATATTCACCCTCCCGCTCATAAGGAGGAAGGTGGAATCAACATTTCTATTTAACACCAATAGAAAATCTGCTAGCTAAAGGGGAAGCTTACCCGTATCTATGTCCATCCAACTACATAAGATTCCCACAACTATACCCCAAGGGATGAGAAGAAGAGAGGACAAGGCTAGACACACACACTACTTAGAATTACGTTGTAACCGCTAACTTATACATGATACTTTTGACCCGGTAAAGGAGTTAAAATCCCTACACCACTTCCTGAACAGTAATCACAGATCCAAGTGAAAACATGTCTCATGACCTGTAAGTGTATTCCCGCAATGTGTCTAGTAAAGGTGGTTCGACAATTCTATTTCCAAAAGTCTCAAATCTCCCATATTTTTGGCGGCTTAACTCTACCTGTGCTTACAAACAGGTTCTGTAACCTGGGTCTGGCAGCCTGGGTTCTTTTAAGGTAGTGTCAGAGTCCTTACAGGACACAAAAGTAACTCATCAGGATCATCAGTTACTTCAAGTAAAGACACTGCAAAGGATGAAAACCTGGATTCAAAGGTAGACTGCAAAGGATGAAAACCTGGATTCAAGGATAGACTTTGTTAAAAAGACCTGTCACCAGTGCTCAGAATGAAAGAAAAAATACATGAGTCCGTGTAATTCGCTTATCTACTTCATTGAAGCAAAGGCATGCAGGAAAAGTTTTCAGGGTAAGGTCTCTATCTTGAGGTTCACCTCAACAAATTTGAAAAGAGCTCTGTTAAAAGACCACAACACCTTGGTTATATCCAAAATTGGAGGTCACATTTCACAGGGAGAACAGGTTTGTTCCATACTCATGGTAAGTGCAGATAATACCAACAAAGAGGATATGTACCCTTTTACCGCCGAGACCGAGAGGGGTCTTTCATTTCATAGGCAAGTTAAAACGTCTGCTATTAGTGGAAAGAAGACTCCATGAGAAGTATTCCTTTGACAGCACCAACCAAAGAAGATGGCCTACATCGCTTGATACATATTAGTGGAGGATTCCCTGAGGTATCGCAACGTCTCATGCAGTCTCGTTCAAAAAGCCTCTCGCTCTGAAGAGGTGTTGGATAACCTCCACCTGTGAAGTGTTAGGGATTCCACAGAGTTGTGGAACCTCTGCAAGTGGACCCAACTGAGCAGACTGTGCAACAGGGGAAGCTCCGAAGGAAAGAGCGTAGATACTTAATTGAACGATATATGGGGATTTGAA
Organism: Palaemon carinicauda; assembly: GCF_036898095.1. Classification (NCBI taxonomy): domain Eukaryota; kingdom Metazoa; phylum Arthropoda; class Malacostraca; order Decapoda; family Palaemonidae; genus Palaemon; species Palaemon carinicauda. The sequence continues at coordinate 65,665,282 of NC_090741.1, forward strand.
AGTACTGTATGCATCTTAATACTGCTTGTCTGACCGTGCAGGGCATATCCATCCTGAATTGAATTTGATGGATGATCTCATTCAGGGCTAAGAGGTCCATTATGGGTCTCCAACCCTGAGCCCTTCTTGACCAAAATAAGACAGCAGAAGCAGCTGTCCTGGACTTCTTCCAATGCTCCTTTTAGCAGTATAGTCTGCACCTATGAATGCAGAGCAAGGTATTTTTTCATTCCTGGGTGATAAAAATTGCCACGTCCTCTGAGCTGGAATGAGAGGAGGGGGGAATGCTGGTGAACAGGAGGCAGTAACGAAAAGAAGTAATTCCACCGTCCTACGCTCTGCCCCATGAAATTTCCACCTCATTCATTTTTATGCCCGGCATCTCCAAACTAATGGTGGCTGAGTGAAGGAACTGCTAGCCCTAGCATGACCAATAGCATCGCCTACCTCTCCTTAAGAGCTGGTCTAGAAGTTTGTCTAGGAGGGATGGATAACCTGGAATGAATGCTCGAGGGAGATGTGGCCTCAAACAGCAACGCTTGGTGAATAAGCAAATCATGATTCAATTTTCTCTACTCACCATCTGTCATCTCTTCCTGCTCCAAGGAACAGAAGAGGTCCTTATGTCATAAAATGATATTTTAATTATAAAATAAATTTTTGAATATACTTACCCGGTGAATATATAATAGCTGCTGCTCCAGCGGCTCGACAGAAAACACACACAAAAACTCGCGAGCGATCGCTATGAAGGTTGCGGGTGTGCCCACCAGCGCCAACTATCGGCCAGATACCGCATATACATGTAAACAGACCCAATTTTTCTCATCCCGCTGGGTCTCTATCGGGGAGGAAGGGGGGGCCTTTAATTTATATATTCACCGGGTAAGTATATTCAAAAAATTTATTTTATAATTAAAATATCATTTTTAAATATTTAACTTAGCCGGTGAATATATAATAGCTGATTCACACCCATGGTGGTGGATAGAGACCAGAGTTAAGTTTACAGCGTATATGCTTAGATTTTTTGACAGTTATATCATAACAAAACCCAAATATATAAAGGTACCTGGTAAGGAAGTTGACTTAGACGATTACTCTGCCTTATTAGTCTGTCTTCCTCACGAAGCCCAGCGATCCTCTTAGGATGCTGAAAGACTCCCAGGAGCTGAAGTATTAAGGGCTGCAACCCATACAAGAGGACCTCATCAAACCCCTAATCTGGGCGCTCTCAAGAAATGACTTTGACCACCCGCCAAATCAACCAGGATGCGAAAGGCTTCTTAGCCTTCCGTACAACCCAAAAAACAATATTAAAAACATTTCAAGAGACAGATTAAAAAGGATATTGGAATTAGGGTAATGTAGTGGTAGAACCCTCACCCACTACTGCACTCGCTGCAACGAATGGACCCAGTGTGTAGCAGTCCTCGTAAAGAGTCTGGACATCTTTTAAGTAAAATGACGCGAACACTGACTTGCTTCTCCAAAAAGTCGCGTCCATAATACTTTGCAGAGATTTATTTTGCTTGAAGGCCACGGAGGTTGCTATAGCTCTAACTTCGTGCGTCTTAACCTTAAGCAAACATCGGTCTTTCTCATTCAAGTGAGAATGAGCTTCTCGTATTAAAAATCTGATAAAATATGACAAAGCATTCTTTGACATAGGCAATGATGGTTTCTTAACTGAGCACCATAATGCCTCAGATTTACCTCGTAATGATTTAGTACGAGCTAAATAGAACTTAAGAGCTCTAACAGGACATAATACTCTTTCCAGTTCGTTGCCTACGATCTCTGATAAGCAAGGAATATCAAAAGATTTAGGCCAAGGACGAGAAGGCAGTTCATTTTTGGCCAGGAAACCAAGTTGAAGTGAACAAGTGGCTTTTTCTGTAGAAAAGCCGATGTTCTTACTGAAGGCATGAAGTTCACTGACCCTTTTAGCCGAAGCCAAGCACACTAGGAAAAGTGTCTTGAGGGTGAGATCCTTCAGGGAGGCTGAATGTAATGGCTCAAACCTGTCTGACATGAGGAACCTTAGGACCACGTCTAAGTTCCATCCAGGAGTTGCCAAACGACGTTCCTTAGAGGTCTCGAAAGACTTAAGGAGATCTTGGAGATCTTTATTGTTGGAAAGATCTAAGCCTCTATGTCAAAAGACCAAAGCCAACATGCTCCTGTAGCCCTTAATCGTGGGAGCTGAAAGGGAGCGAACCTTTCTCAGATGTAAAAGAAAATCTGCGATTGTGCTACAGAGGTACTGGACGAGGACACAGATGCTGACTTGCACCAGTCTCGAAAGACTTCCCACTTCGACTGGTATACTCTAATGGTAGAAGCTCTCCTCGCTCTTGCAATCGCACTGGCTGCCTCCTTCGAAAAGCCTCGAGCTCTTGAGAGTCTTTCGATAGTCTGAAGGAAGTCAGACGAAGAGCGGGGAGGCTTTGATGGACATTCTTTACGTGGGGCTGACATAACAGATCTACCATTAGAGGAAGACTTCTTGGAAAGTCTACCAGCCATTGAAGTACCTCGGTGAACCACTCTCTCGCGGGCCAGAGGGTAGCAACCAACGTCAACCTTGTCCCTTCGTGAGAGGCGAACTTCTGCAGTACCTTGTTGACTATCTTGAATGGTGGGAATGCATATAAGTCCAGAAGAGACCAATCCAGTAGAAATGCGTCTATGTGGATTGCTACTGTATCTAGGACTGGAGAGCAATAGATTGGTAACCTTTTGGTCAACGAGGAGGCAAAGAGGTCTATGGTGGGTTGACCCCAAGTAGCCCAAAGACTCTTGGCCACGTCCTTGTGGAGGGTCCATTCCGTGGGTATCACCTGACCCCTCCGACTGAGACAGTCTGCCAAGACGTTCAAGTCCCCCTGGATGAATCTCGTCAACAGGGAGATGCCTCGATTTCTTGACCATAAGAGAAGGTCCCTTGCGATCTCGAGCAGTGTGAAGGAGTGTGTGCCTCCTTGCTTGGAGATGTACGCCAAAGCTGTGGTGTTGTCTGAGTTGACCTCTACCACTTAGTTTCGAAGAAGCTTTCGAATATCATCAAGGCCAAGTGGACTGCTAATAGCTCCTTGCCGTTGATGTGCATGCTCTTCTGACTTGAGGTCCACAGACCCGAGCATTCCCGACCGTCCAGGGTCGCACCCCAACCCAAATCCGACGCGTCTGAGAACAACACGTGGTTTGGGTTCTTGACTGCTAGGGATAGTCCCTCTCTCAGACTGATATTGCTGTCCCACCATTTCAGGCATGCCTTTACTGGTTCGGAGACTGGGAATGATACCGTCTCTAACGTCTTGTCCTAGTTCCAGTGAGAGGCTAGATGGAACCGGAGAGGCAGAAGGTGTCTCCCTAGTGAGACAAACTGCTCCAGGGATGAGAGAGTCCCTACGAGACTGTTCCAACTCCTGACTGAACAAACGTTTTCTTTTCAGCATTAGTTGGACTTCGAGCAGGGCTTGTTCTATTCGGTGGCAGACGGAAAAGCCCGAAAAAACTGGACTGCGAATCTCCATCCCCAAATATAGAATAATCTGGGATGGGATCAGTTGGGACTTTTAGGTTGACCAAAAGTCCCAACTCCCTGGCCAGACTCAACGTCCAATGTAGATCCTGCAGACAGCGAAGACTGGACGATGCTCTGAGAAGCCAGTCGTCCAAGTACAGGGAGGCTCGGATCCCCGATAGATGGAGGGATTTTGCCACATTCCTCATGAGCCTCGTAAACACGAGAGGAGCAGGACTGAGGCCAAAGCACAGGGCTCGAAACTGGTACCCCACATTCCTGTAAACAAACCTCAGAAACGGTTGGGAATCCGGGTGTATAGGAATGTGGAAGTATGCCTCCTGAAGGTCGAGAGAGACCATCCAGTCGCCTTCCATTAATGCTGTCAAGACAGCCTGGTAGACTTCATCGTGAAGTTTGTCTTGACAATGAACACATTGAGCGCACTTGCCTCTTACGTACTCCTGCAGTGAACATGGCTGCCAGATCATTGGAGCCATCCCTGAGGGACTTGTTCCTGCAGAGAATGTGGCTGTCAGATCATTGGAGCCATCCCTGAAAGCCTTGTTTATGCATGACATAATTGTACAGCAAAACTTCAAACGCTCGAAAAAAAACTCCTAACAGGAGATGGTCTAGCTCTGAAGCCGACCATAAAATCTTGGAGCGTCTCATGGCCAGGCGCCAGGGAGAGTCTATGAGGTTTGAGAAGTCTATCTGGGCAGAGGCAGGAACTCCCAAGCCAAGAACTTCTCCCGTGTCATATCAGACTCTCGCTCTATAAGCCAGCTTAAAAGTAGGGAAAGCAAAGGCTGTATCCCCCAAACTCCTCCTGGTGATAAACCAGTCGCCTAGCAAACGTAAAGCTCTCTTAGAAGAGCGAGAGAGCACTAGCTTATAAAACAACGGCTTCGAAGTAGCTAGGCCTAGTGTAAACTCTGACGTTTAGGCGAACGAGGAGCAGCAGTTACAAAAAGATCCGGACAAAGATCCTTAAAAATCAGCATGATTTATTTAAAGTCCATAGAGGGCTGAGCAGCTTTAGGCTCCTCTCCGTCTGACAGAGTCCTCAAGGGAATATCAGTAGGAGGGGGAACAGCAACTTCCTCATCTGAAGGAACCTTGTCCGACAATAGCCGAGTCTCAAGCAAGGGAGAGACCTGCCGTGGTGGCAATGCTTGACAAGCAGAGTCCAAACGCAAAGGAGCAACAGTAGCAGTCAAGGACGCTATGTCATGTAACTGCTTAAAGGACTGACCAGCAACAACCAACAGGTGCGGGAGGACGCTCGACGTCAACTCGAGACTGCCTTGACTGCCTAGACTGAGCAGTCAAAACAACTCTTAACTGCGGTGCTTGACGCTCAACGTCAAAACAAGTCAACTTCGCTGGTTGGCGAACGTCCTGAACGTCAACAAGAGCATGCGGCAGCGGCTGAACGTCCACAAGCGGCTGAAAGTCAACACTGGACTGCATCGAGTGAGGCTCTACAAAACGTGACTGACGTGACTTTGTAACGTCAACGTCAACAGGACGAGCAAAGGTTCGTTTGGGCGGCTGACGGCCAGGATCTCGATCAGCTAAGCGGCGAGGATCATCGTGAACCTGCTCAGCAGAATAGTCCTCCATAAGAGAGGCAAGCTTATTCTGCATGTCTTGCCGTACAACCCATTTAGGATCAACGGGAATGGTTGCGGTAAGAGACGAGGGTAACGTCTGTGACTGCAAAACCTTGCCTACAAAAAGACTCTCGGAGCCTGTGTTACGCTTTTGTTTAGGCGGCGAGCAGTCTTCCGATGACTGCATAGGGTCAGAGCTGTCCTAATAGTTAAAACCAGGACGCTGGACCTGTCCTGAAAGGACTGACTTTCGCTTAAAGGGCCTCGAAACCTTGTTCCACGGTTTCTTATGCGAAAAGCCTTCGGATGACGAGGAGAAAATCGTCTCGGTCGTCTTATGGTAGGGGCGGTGTTGATGAGACACGCCTGAAACCATACAGGGAACGTCTGTTCGCTGATTAAGTCCTCTCGAACCCATAAGTCGTACGACATTACTTCTCCCCTGGGCTTGGGAGCTTGCAAGAGGTCTCGGACTAGGCGAACGACAGGCACGAACAGACGAACCCTCGGTCGCAACACTGATAACACTTTGCGCAATAATCACTTTATCACTACGATTTTCTGTTTTGCACTTATTTCACTGAAATCGAATTTTACAACAATTCACATTAGGTATGAATAAAACTGATTTCTACCTGAAGCACGCAATTCTACCCTCATCAAAAGGTTATAATTGCGAAATCAGTCGTATAATGTAAGCACATTAATACAAGCAAAAAACAGTAAACATATTTTAAGATAAAAAGATCAGTGGCTGGGAAGGAGACTAAACACTAGTTCATTCAAAACTACGTTTTTAATCTCTCACCGTACAGTGCCTTGGGACGAGAATAAAAACTAAAAAAGTTTTATCCTTTCTCCCCGTACAGAGACTAGGGACAAGAGTAAAACTCGAGAACAACGTTACTCGCTTGGGACGAGAATAAAGATCGGAACGTTCTCTCTCCTCTCTCTCTCTCTCCGTCTCTATCTCTCTCTCTCTCTCTCTCTTGATTTCGCACCGAAGAGAAGAGCCCACTTACCTTTCGTCAATAAACAGGTTATTTGACCAAAGGAAAAAACTGAAAGGTTTTTCAATTAAAAAGTTCCTTTAAAATAGTATTTAAAACATTTAAGCTTTGAAAGAAGAATGAACAAAACGTCAGAATCGATTTACTCTTTCTGCAAAGTGAAACCGTGATACTCTCTCTCTCTATCGTAACGATAGAGCGCAAACTGCGTAGCATAAATAAACTAAACGTTAGTTCATCTTTTAAACAGTACGAAGACTATTCAAAGAAAATCTTTAATAAAATATCTACTAAAAAATATTCATTTAATAAGTTTTAAATCATTTGCTCTGTAAAAGTTATTTACGATTGAAAGGGCTCAACGTTGTTTAACTTCGGTTTCCAAGTTAGGACCGCCTACTCTCAGGAAAGGTCGCATATAAACAAATCATTAAAATTTATCTTGATGTTTATTATAAATGGAAAGCTAATCGAAGAGGCCTAATAAAGGCGGTTGAGATATAAAATATATAGAGGAAAATCTATAATTAATTTATAACGTGATAAGATAATTGCTAAAAGCCTAAAACACACTTCCGTACTAAGGGAAGGGTCGGCCATTTAAAAGTCAAAGAAAGTCCAAAAAACAATCCAAAGTCATCAAAAATTAAATCTATCCAAAAAAGAGTTCAAGATTTAAGTTGAAGATAAAACACCTGCACTGCGAAAGCTCAAACCAAAAGGAAGTACTTCACCAAATATGTTGAGAAAACTCCAGGTTATACAGCGAGTATTGATACGTCTTGTCGTTAAGGCCGACAGAGAAAAAATTGGGTCTGTTTACATGTATATGCGGTATCTGGCCGATAGTTGGCGCTGGTGGGCACACCCGCAACCTTCATAGCAATCGCTCGCGAGTTTTTGTGTGTGTTTTCTGTCGAGCCCCTGGAGCAGCAGCTATTATATATTCACCGGCTAAGTTATATATTTAAAATTTCCAAGTCCAATACCTCTATCTGATCCACTTGCCTTGTGAATTTGGAGGCCACCACATCTTATTTCTTTAAAATCCAATTGACCCACTGGTCAGCTGCTTGAACCAAAAATTTTACTATTTTTGCCACAGACTAAGCGAGGTCCTTGCACAGCTGATCCTTTTTTTGTGTCCGAGAGGTCTTCACTCGAGGCCGAATATCTTGCTGCACTTACCAGTGGTCAAACCAGGATGCCACCTCAAGGGTACACATTGCTTTGGTCTTCATGTTTGAAGCGACCAAAGCTGTAATATTGATTTGCTGAGCTGCCAGCCTTTCAGCTGACAGACAAATCCAGGGTAAAGACAGCTGGATGCAGAGCCAAGGGAGAGGGATGAGAGTCCTGCGTTACACAACGCTTCTGCCTCAAAAATGCTGGGGGAAAGTCTTGAAAGACCGGCCTGCTGTTAGGGAGTCTTCATGAGCTGAAACCTACATATCGTCCTTGACAAATGCCTCTTTGGCTAGCTTGCACCAAGGGAGTTCAAGTAATCTCAAAATTTGGGGGGCATGGCAGCCATCCGACCTTTAATCATAGATCTAGGGCTTTGCCAAGACCGTTGACCCTCCTGATCGAGGCCAGGATGACAGACTCGGCCGCCTCAGATTTGGTAACATTCAAACGAATCACTTGGAGCACCAGTCCAGCTGAACCTGGAGAGTCATAACCTCAGGAGGGTTTACTTCTCTCTAGAGAGGAATCATACTGTGTCTTCATCTTGTTTGGACACTGTACCTGAGGAGGGTCGTAAATTAAAAATTTGTCTAGGTTTTGCTTATCCAAGGAATTATAAGATCTACATGGTAAAATTTTTCCCTTCACTACAGAACCCCTACCTCTATGAGAGAACCTTGGGCCAGAGGATCTCTTAGGTGCTGTCTGAGTTTGCTTTTCCTCTACTTCAATTCCATCTAATAGGGTGAACTAGTGTCTTCTGTCACTCTTATATGAGAAACACTTTCAAGAGACTGAAACAGAAAGTAATCATCTGGAGGAGAAATGCTCCAAAGAGTCAGCCTTTCTAAACAAGTCTCAAGACAAACTCGATTAGTGACAGACTGTAGTCGTCAGAATAAGAAATACACCAGCGTCATTCTAGACTGTCTGTGCATTTGAGAATGAGGATCTAGTGAAAAAGTTTTTGGTAGTGAATTCCTACAAGAGTCATGTTGCTAACACTCTGGGTGCAACAATACAGAAAAGATCTGATGCTCTGTAGATTGAGACCCCTGAATCACATTATGATCAGGTAATGCTCCAAGTTTCTGAACCTTTAAAGTCATCTTCTGACTCAGATCCCTTCACTGAAGATCAAGTGTGCTTAAAGTCATGAATAGTCAATCGTACTGGGGTAGCTTCCTTCCTTTCAGAAAAAGTTCAGGGTCCGCAGCCTTCGCGCGCTTGCATTCATCTTTATTACATATCCTCTGTCCGCCCGGGAAAGGAATAGTACAGCAAGTATCACTAGCATGCTTGATCACTGTGAGCCAGAAATTATGCTCCATGATGACGAATATGCTGTACCACCAGACAAAGTGCCTGTAATGCTCTTTACCACATTATACATTCACCTCATTGTCATCACATATATTGTTCAATGCTTTACAGCTTATCATCATCATCAATCAAGTGTAGGCCTCTTCACTGGCTAGAGTTGCAAATTAATTTTTTTTTTTAATATGTATTAAAATGTTATTTTTATTAGTAAAATAAATTTTTGAATATACTTACCCGATAATCATGTAGCTGTCAACTCCGTTGCCCGACAGAATTCTACGGGAGGGATACGCCAGCTATCACTATACTAGAAGGGGGTGTACTCACCAGCGCCACCTGTGGCCAGGTACTACAGTACTTCTTGTTGACACCTCCTCAATTTTTCCTCGGTCCACTGGTTCTCTATGGGGAGGAAGGGAGGGTCAATTAAATCATGATTATCGGGTAAGTATATTCAAAAATTTATTTTACTAATAAAAATAACATTTTTCAATATTAAACTTACCCGATAATCATGTAGCTGATTCACACCCAGGGGGGTGGGTGAAAACCAGTGTACAAGACTAAAGGATAGCTAAGTATCCTGTATTTCATATAATCAGTTATCTCAAAATAACAATGAAATAATAAGTACCTGGTAAGGAAGTCGACTTGAACCGTTACTCTGCCTTTATTAAGTTCGTCTTCCTTACTGAGCGCAGCGTTCCTCTTAGGAGGCTGAATCAACTCTAAGGTGCTAAAGTATATAGGGCTGCAACCCCTACTAAAGGACCTCTACACAACCTCTAACCCAGGCGCTTCTCAAGAATGAATTGACCACCCGCCAAATCAAAAGGATGCGGAAGGCTTCTTAGCCTACCGTAACAACCATAAAAACAACAATAAAAGCATTCAAGAGAAAGGTTAAAAAAGGTTATGGGATTAAGGGAATGTAGTGGCTGAGCCCTCACCTACTACTGCACTCGCTGCTACGAATGGTCCCAGGGTGTAGCAGTTCTCGTAAAGAGACTGGACATCTTTAAGATAAAATGATGCAAACACTGACTTGCTCCTCCAATAAGTTGCATCCATTATGCTCTGCAGAGAACGGTTTTTATTAAAGGCCATCGAAGTAGCTACGGCTCTCACTTCGTGGGTCCTTACCTTCAGCAAAGCAAGGTCTTCCTCCTTCAAGTGAGAATGGGCTTCTCTAATCAGAAGCCTTATATAATACGAAACCCCGTTTTTGGACATGGGCCTCGAAGGTTTCTTGATTGCACACCATAAGGCTTCTGACTGTCCTCGAATAGGTTTTGACCTATTAAGATAAAATTTCAGAGCTCTGACAGGGCAAAGAACTCTTTCTAGCTCGTTACCTACCATGTTGGAGAGGCTAGGAATTTCAAACGATCTAGGCCAAGGACGTGAAGGAAGTTCATTCTTAGCTAAGAATCCGAGCTGTAAAGAACATGTTGCAGATTCGGATGTGAACCCAATGTTCTTGCTGAAGGCATAACCTCACTGACTCTTTTAGCTGTTGCAAGGCAGACGAGAAAAAGTGTCTTGAGGGTAAGGTCCTTGAAGGAAGCTGACTGAAGAGGTTCGAACCTAGGTGACATAAGGAACCTTAAGACTACGTCTAGATTCCAGCCTGGATTGGGTAGACGACGTTCTTTAGAAGTCTCAAAAGACTTAAGGATGTCTTGAAGGTCCTTGTTGGAAGAAAGGTCCAAACCTCTGTGGCGGAGAACTGAAGCCAACATACTCCTGTACCCTTTAATCGTAGGAGCTGAAAGGGATCTCTCATTCCTTAGATGTAATAGGAAGTCAGCTATTTGGGTTACAGAGGTATTGGTAGAGGAAACTGCATTGGCTCTACACCAGCTCCGGAAGACTTCCCACTTGGATTGGTAGACTCTACGAGTGGATACCCTCCTTGCTCTGGCAATCGCACTGGCTGCCTCCTTCGAAAAGCCTCTAGCTCTAGCGAATCTTTCGACAGTCTGAAGGCAGTCAGCCGAAGAGCGTGGAGGTTTGGGTGCAACCTGTCTACGTGAGGTTGACGTAGAAGGTCCACTCTTAGAGGGAGAGTCCTGGGGACGTCGACCAGCCATTGTAGTACCTCTGTGAACCATTCTCTTGCAGGCCAAAGGGGAGCAACCAGCGTCAGCCGTGTCCCTTCGTGCGAGATGAACTTCTGAAGGACTTTGTTTATGATCTTGAACGGTGGGAATGCGTAAAGGTCGAGATGGGACCAATTCAGCAGAAAAGCATCCACATGAACTGCTGCTGGGTCTGGAACTGGGGAACAGTACAAAGGAAGTCTCTTGGTCATGGAGGTGGCAAAAAGATCTATTGTCGGCTGACCCCACACGGTCCAAAGTCTGTTGCACACGCTCTTGTGGAGGGTCCATTCCGTGGGGATGACCTGATCCCTTCTGCTTAGGCGATCTGCTGAGACGTTCATGTTGCCCTGAATGAACCTCGTAACTAGGGTGAGGTTTAGACTTCTTGACCAAATGAAGAGGTCCCTTGCTATCTCGTATAGGCTCCTCGAATGGGTCCCTCCTTGCTTGGAGATGTAAGCCAAGGCTGTGGTGTTGTCGGAGTTCACCTCCACCACCTTGCCTAGCAGGAGGGACTTGAAGTTCAATAGGGCTAAATGAACTGCTAGTAGCTCCTTGCAGTTGATGTGGAGCGTTTCCTGTTCCTCGTTCCACGTTCCCGAGCACTCCTGTCCGTTCAAGGTCGCGCCCCAGCCCGAGTCCGATGCATCCGAGAAGAGATGAAGATTGGGGGTCTGAATCGCCAGCGATAGGCCCTCCCTGAGAAGGAGATTGGTCTTCCACCACAAGAGAGTGGTCTTCATCTCTTTGGTGACCGGGATAGAGACTGCTTCGAGCGTCAAACCCTTGTCCCAATGAGCTGCTAGATGGAATTGGAGAGGGCGGAGGTGGAGTCTCCCTAGCTCGACGAACAGGGCCAACGATGAAAGGGTCCCTGTGAGACTCATCCACTGTCTCACCGAGCAACTGCTCCTCTTCAGCATGCTCAGGATGCAATCTAGGGCTTGGCTTATCCTTGGGGCCGATGGAAAAGCCCGAAAATCCTGACTCCGAATCTCCATTCCCAGGTACACAATGGATTGGGAGGGAATGAGCTGGGACTTTTCTAAATTGACTAACAGACCCAGTTCTTTGATCAAGTCCAAAGTCCAGTTGAGACTCTCCAGACAGCGACGACTCGTGGAGGCTCTCAACAGCCAGTCGTCTAAATAAAGGGAGGCTCTGATGTCCGATAAGTGGAGGAATTTTGCTATATTCCTCATCAGATGCGTAAACACCATAGGAGCTGTGCTTAGGCCAAAACACAGGGCTTGGAATTGGTAGACAACCTTTCCAAAAACGAATCTCAGGAAAGGTTGGGAGTCTGGATGAATAGGAACGTGAAAGTAAGCATCTTTCAGATCCAACGAAACCATCCAGTCCTCCTGCCTGACCGCTGCTAGGACCGACTTCGTCGTCTCCATAGTGAACGTCTGCTTGGTGACATAAGCATTGAGCGCGCTGACGTCCAGCACCGGTCTCCAACCTCCTGTCTTCTTGGCCACCAGAAAGAGACGGTTGTAGAAGCCCGGGGATTGATGGTCCCGGACTATAACCACTGCCTTCTTCTGTAACAGGAGCGACACCTCCTGGTGCAACGCTAGCCTCTTGTCCTTTTCCTTGTAGTTGGGAGAGAGGTTGAATGGAGAAGTGGTCAGAGGGGGTTTGAGGCAGAATGGTATCCTGTAACCCTCCCTCAGCCAACTGACAGACTGGGCGTCTGCCCCTCTCTTTTCCCAGGCTTGCCAGAAGATCTTGAGTCTGGCTCCTACTGCTGTCTGGAGAGGAGGAGAGTCAGTGTTTGCCTTTTGAAGTCTTGGAACCTTTCCTAGACTTGCTCCTGGAAGAGTCTGGACGGGAGCTTCCTCGGCTGGGGGCTCTACCACGAAAGGGCGGAATAAACCTCGTAGCAGGAGTATCAGCCACTGGGGTGCGATAAGTCCTGGGGACTGAGGGAGCAACCTTAGTCTTACGAGCTGAAGAGGCCACAAGATCATGGGTGTCCTTTTGAATCAGGGCCGCAGACAAGTCCTTAACAAGCTCTTCGGGAAACAAGAACTTAGAGAGCGAAGCGAAAAGGAGTTGAGACCTTTGACAAGGTGTGATGCTGGAAGAAAGGAAGGAACAAAGCTGCTCCCTTTTCTTAAGCACTCCTGACACAAACATTGAAGCAAGCTCGCCAGATCCATCCCTAATAGCTTTATCCATGCAGGACATTAAGAGCATGGCTGAGTCCTTGTCCGCAGGGGAGGTCTTCTTGCTAAGGGCCCCCAGGCACCAGTCTAGGAAATTGAACATCTCAAAGGCTCTAAATACACCCTTTAGGAAGTGATCTAGATCGGAGAAGGTCCAGCAAACCTTAGAGCGCCTCATTGCTGTTCTACGAGGAGAGTCTACCAAACTTGAGAAGTCAGCCTGGGCAGAGGCAGGTACTCCCAAGCCTGGTTCCTCTCCTGTGGCATACCAAACGCCCGCTTTAGAAGTGAGCTTAGTCGGTGGGAACATAAAGGAAGTCTTTCCTAGTTGCTGCTTAGACTGCAACCACTCCCCTAAAATTCTTAGAGCTCTCTTAGAGGACCTTGCAAAGACGAGCTTAGTATAAGTTGACTTGGCTGGCTGCATGCCCAGCGAAAACTCAGATGGCGGAGAGCGGGGGGTAGCAGAGACAAAATGGTCTGGGTATACCTCTCTGAAAAGAGCCAGGACCTTACGAAAGTCAATAGGAGGAGAAGACTTGGAATCTTCCACATCTGATGAGGGATCCAGGTGTGCAGCCTCATCATCAGAAACCTCATCACCAGAGTGTAGCGAAGTGAGAGGTAAGGTATGCTGAACAGCAGAATCTGCACGAGCGGGAGCAAAAATGCTTGTGGTTTCATCCTCAAGTCTCTGTTGCTGAGGCAAAACCTGAGGTTCAGGCTGCAAAGGCTGGTCAAAAGGAGTAGCAGAAGGTAGGCGCATGGGTTGAGGAGGCTGACTCCTGGCATGAGTGTCTTGACTCAAGAGTTGCGCTTGCTGTAAGGTTAGCGGATGCGCAGTAGCAGGTTCCTGAGGAACGAGTTGAGGTTCCTGAGGTGTGAGCTGCGAGAGTTGAGGTAGTGGCTGCGCAGAATGTAGTTCTTGTCTCGCGAGTTGAGGTTCCTGAGGCGCAAGGCTAAGGTGTTGAGGCTCTCGCCTTGAGGAGGGTTGAGGTCGCTGCAGCGAGAGCTGAGGTGTCTGCCTCATGGATGGGAGAGGTTGTTGTACCTCAAGAGAGTGTAGCCTCACTGGTGGAACCGCAAGTGGAAGCGGAGGAAGTAAGGTATAAGCTTCCTGTTCCCATTGCTGAGGTTGCCTTAAGGAAGGCGGAGGAAGCTGCACACCGCTGGAAACTGGCAACTCAGTACGTGGTAAGGTATCCTGAGGAGCCTCAACATCGTACGCCTGGCAGACAGGACTGCGGTTAGGCGGAGCGATCGCAGGAGGAGGTGTAACCTTCTCAGCCTGACACTCACGCATTAAGACCGCAAGTTGTGACTGCATGGACTGCAGTAGAGTCAACTTGGGGTCGGCAGACACTAAGGTCTGCTGAGGCAAAGCCTTAACAGAAGAGATCTGTTGCGGCAGCACCTTACTCCTCTTAGGAGGTGTGCAGTCAACTGATGACTGCGGCGAGTCAGAGCTGATCCAATGACTGCAGCCAGGTTGTAGAGCTCTTGAGGTCTGGACTTTGCGTTTGATAGGTCTTGAGACCTGAGTCCAACGTTTTCTCCCTGACAATTCTTCAGCAGACGAGTAAAAGACGGGCTCAATCGTCTGCGGGTGGGAGTGACGGTCTCTGGAAGACACGCCCGCAACCACCGAGGATACTTCTGTGCGCCGATCAAGGCCTGCCGAACCCTTTTGCCCTTCGACATTGCTTCTCCCCTGGGCTTGGGAGCTTGCAAGAGGTCCCGGACTGGGAGGACGACTGGCACGCACAGAAGTACCCTCACGCACCACACTGACACTGACACTAGCACTTGGCACTGCACTGACACTAGCACTTGTCACAGCACTGGCACTATTACCCCCCACTGCACTCTTGACCTTAAGTTCCTTGACTTCGGCCATAAGAGACTTATGATCACTAACCACCGATTCCACTTTGTCACCTAAAGCCTGAATGGCACGCAAAACAACAGACATATCAGGTTGAGGGCAAATAGTAGGTTCGGGGGTAGCCACTACAGAGGGAGGAAAAGGTAGGGGATCATGAGGTGAGGAAAAAAGTGAAGAGCGAGAAGAACTCCTCCTAACTCTCTCTCTCTCTAACTTGGTTGAATATTTAAGAAATCGGACAAATTCAAGTTCCGAAAGTCCGGCGCATTCCTCACATCGATCTTCCAACTGACAGGGTCTTTCCCTACAGTCAGAACAAGCGGTGTGAGGATCTACCGAGGCCTTCGGAATACGCCTATTACAAGACCTACATCGTCTATGGGGTGGGGCTTGTGAAATGTCAGACATCTTGAATCAAAGAGTTAGCCAAGTGGGGATTCCAAATCAAGCAAAAAGATCGTTAACCATTAATCAGAACTAAATAATAGCTATCTAAGCTAATATAGAAGTTTTCCAGTAAAGCGACAGCCGAAATCTGAGAGAAATACTTCACCAAAAGCCGTGAAAATACTCCAAGATCATAAGCGTATCCCAGAACGTCTTGCCGGAAGCACGACAGAGGAAAAATTGAGGAGGTGTCAACAAGAAGTACTGTAGTACCTGGCCACAGGTGGCGCTGGTGAGTACACCCCCTTCTAGTATAGTGATAGCTGGCGTATCCCTCCCGTAGAATTCTGTCGGGCAACGGAGTTGACAGCTACATGATTATCGGGTAAGTTTAATATTGAAAATTTGAGTTTAAAAAGTTTAAGAATGCAGAAAAGTTTGATAAGCACTGGGAGACTTCACAAAGGCCTAAATATATAAAAAAAAGTCCATAAACATTTAAAAGATAATGAAAACAAATATAACACAGTAGTTTCTATTCAAGGGTTTTTCACCTACTGCTGTGGGTTGAGAATGTAACACCCACAACAGCAAAGGGATTACTGTACTATAATTAGTGTCCTTTTTTTTCTCAAACAAGTCGCTTCAAATCATAAGAAAATATGTTTTTCCATACTTTGAATATATTTGAATTTATTTACTAGAATGATAGCAAAGTTCAGCTATCTACTGTGGCTTACAAGGTGAGCAAATGGTTTTGTGGAGGGGTAATTCATAAGTTTTTTCTTGGTTGGGAACCAATGACAATATGAAGTATGAAGACTAGACAAAAAATCACCTACATTAAATTCCTTCTCCTCGCTTTTGTACGGTTTCCAAAGCTCTGCATGAAAATGACAGCAAAAAGATAGATCAGTCACTTGAGCAGGGTTTCTAGTAGTTGCAGATTACCCTAATTCTGATATAGTGAACTAATTCATAGAATGGTTTATTCTTCAAGATATCCACCATTATCCTAAAATAAAAAAAAAAATAAAAAAAAAAATCAGTTGTCAAGAAAAGTTTTGAATACGGCAAATCATACACCATAGAAATTTGGGCATAAATATATTACAGTATACAAGTGTAAACTTTCTATATGACAAAGTATTGTAATACAGACTTGTGTCAATTTGTAATATACACCAGTACATGCATTCTATAAGTTACCTTCGGCAGCAGAATTATTGCAGTCATCCATCCTATAACCATCAACCAAACTACATAAGGAACTTCTGTTCTGATGGGACATTACTCTTGAACCATGCCAACACCTGAAAAATAAATACTGTACAATACCTTCAAAAACTAAAATACAGGCAGCAACTTCAAAACAGAGTATTTAAAGTGCATAGGAATTTAAAGCAAATTAGGAACCCTACAAATAATTGTTTTTGAAAATTATAGAGTAAGCAAGTTATCAAAAACTAGGTAGTGTAACAGTCAAATCTTCTAAGGAGCACATAACACTTGGATTATTGATATAAATTTCTTTCGACACAAAGTCACACTTCTAAAACACTTCGCCTAATCATTTACTCTAAACAGGTGAAAATTGGAGCAAGGTACAGTGGAATAAGGATAAAGTTTTGTGATGGATTAAGCAAACCTTTTAAAAATCAATATGAAATTACCCTAATCATACAAAAATGTGCTTAAATCTGTACACTAATATTTTCTATATTACTTACTGGCCATTCATATTATGGTTAATCTTTACATATAGCCCTAACTTCACTACAGCCACTTAGCTGTATTTAGTCAACTACAACTTATAAGCTAAAGACAGCTCACACTTCAAGGACTGTGAGGTCATCAGAAACTGCATGATCATAAACAGATGAGAAAACACAAGTCTCTTACAATAGATACACTAGTTCATAAATGCGTTTTAAACACTTTTAGGCCAGCGAGTGCGAACTGACCAGTCTGGTCAAGCACTAACTGTTGTGAATTCATGACACGCAGAGATGTCAGTGTGTGATCGCAAGCAGAGAAATGTGCTTTAGCGAGATCCAGCGATTGCTTGCAAGTGTTTCAGTGATCAGAAGGAAGAGAGCGCGCGACCCCGCAGGAGCAAGGGAGCGCGCGACCCCGCAGGAGCAAGGGAGTACTTAAAGTATAATACTGTATTAACCCTTTTACCCACAGTGGACATACTGGTACGTTTCACAAAACTCATCCCTTTACAGTACCCCCATGGACGTACCGGTACGTCCTTGCAAAAAACTGCTATTTATTTTTTTTTGCATATTTTTGATAACTTTATGAGAAACTTCTGGCATTTTCCAAAATAATGAGACCAACCTGACCTCTCTATGACGAAAATTAAGGCTGTTAGCGGAATTTAAAAAAAATATATTGCAAAATGTGCTTGAAAAAGAAAATGCCTGGGGGTTAAGGGTTGGAAAGTTCCAAATAGTTGGGGGTAAAAGGGTTAACCGCTCAATTAAGCTAGGAGGTAGCAATAAGATGAACAATATTACGAACGACTCCGTAGAAAATGGGATGGAGTCATTTTCTATGGGTCAGGAAATCCTGGCAAATAAAAGCTCCAGTGTTTTGACTGGATTTCCTTAATATTACTAGGTAGTTGACCCACCATAATTTAAAACCTATGGATTTCTGCCAGAAATCATTATCATATACATTCAACAGTAATGTTTCGGTGAGAGTCCCACCCAGCGCCACTACATAGGAGCTTGAAGTTTTTTCCACAAGTGAAAAGAGTACACGGCGGTGCAAAAACCATTAGATTTCGGTAATATTTTGGTAAATGTCCATAATATGTCCACCCAGCACTTTTGTTGTTATATATATATTCTAGTCAGGTAAAACACGTGAAAAAAAAATAAATTCTTCTCAATACAATATCCTCGCAAATACGTAATAAGAGAAAAAAATTAAATTATCTTACAGTACATGAAGATTTTTTCTAAGTCCCTTGTTTATCTTCACAGCGACACAGTAGCTCCTGTTACTTCGTATGTTCGTTCTTATTCTACCAAGCTCCATTCCTTTGCGCACTGTGATTGCGCCGAAGTTGTGACTATCCTTGACCTTACTGCGTGTGCGTGGAAAAAAAAAAAACCTCGTGTTTTGCAGGCTCTGTAATATGAATTGGCCTATCAGAATTTAGATACATTATAATCTCACCATTTCAGTGGTCCTTGACGATAAACTTTATTCATGCATATCCATGAATCCCGCTCATTTTCAAATGACAAACCATTCCTTGGCCTCTAGTGACCACTTGGCCGTTCATTGTACTAGTTGTGAATTTACCCCACACGAGGCTATTAGACTATTTTTAACAAATAACAAAGAAACTTTAAAACTTTTGCGTTATTACGGTGTGCTTCCTTCAGAAATAACTTGCCCCAAAGTGTTTCAAACCGTGTTCTTTGCGACCTGATCGCCATTCTTGGCATTATCATGGTAAATTTAGAAAACCGAAGAGTAAAAAGCATATCCAATCTACATTCTCTGTTAGTGATTTTAAGAATACCTTTTTGTTAAACTGTCATCTTGAACCTTGGAAATTAATCCTTTTCGTTAACCTGTGGTTACAGAAAATTTTACTCACTCTGATGTTCTCAGGAACCAAAGTTTGGGTCGTGAAACCAGTGTTAATTGGAGGAGCTATTGTTGCGAGGTACCTGAACATTTTGTTGAAAACCAAACAGCAATAGGAGGGCCAGACATTTTTGTTGAAATAGAAGAGTCGAAGTTTGGCAAGTCCAAATACGGAGGTGGTCGAGAAATTCCTGGTGTGTGGGTTTTTGGTGGTATAGTGTGTCTAAGAGATTTTTTGTAGTGCCACTAATTGAAACTCCACATAGATGCTGCAATATTAATTCCTCTAATTCACAAATATATACGGCCAGGTAGCATCATAGTCAGTGACGAGTGGGCCGCATACAAGAAAAAAAAGTGAATACGGTTACCGGAACCTGATTATAAATCATAGTAAAGCCTTTGTGGATCCTGAAAATTCAGAAGTTCATACCCAGAACATTGAATGCTTATGGAGGGACATTAAGTCTTATGTTCTCAAGTCTGTTGTTCGGAGACAGTACTATAGGCAATATATCTCTTGTTATATATTTATAAGGTCTGTCCCTAACTACAAGGAGTTGCTGCACCGGTTCTTCTTGCTGCTGGAAAATTGTACCCGCCATTCGGACATACAACCAACCCAGAACCCAGTAGCGATAACACCGAATCAGGACCAAGTTGTATTGACCCACAACCGGGAGCGAGTGGCCTTACCGCAGAAACAGGACTAAGTGGGGCATCACAAAACATCGAGATGGTTTTCTCTCCTGATTTGAGGGATTCTGACTCAGACTCGGACTATTAAGGTAAACCATTATAGATTTAAGGCACAGTGAACAAAGGATACACCACTAATTACTGGAATCCCCAGGTAAATACTGGAATCCCCTTTAAAATTACCGAAATCCCCTACAATATCACTGCAAACCCTTAGAAATCGATAAATGTTTTTATTAAAATACGTTATTTTTATGTTTTTAGCATTTATATCTTTTTATATATTTGTAGGTAGAACCTTGGCTAGGGGTTGTGACCTGGGAAGGTTTGTGACCTGGGAAGGGGGTCCGGGGGCTTGCCCCGCCTAAGGTTTGTGACCTGGGAAGGGGGTCCAGGGGCTTGGCCCCGGCTAGGGGTTGTGACCTGGGAACTATTAGGTTAGGTTAGGTGGGTTAGGTTCTCTGTACCCTTTTATATATTGTGTAAAGGGTATAGAGAAAAGTACCTTAAAATACAAATTTTATTTGATTTACTTAAAAAATAATATAAATTAATAAAATCATATTTATCGATTTCCAAGGGTTTGCAGTGATATTGTAGGGGATTTCGGTAATTTTCAAGGGGATTCCAGTAATTCGTGGTTCCCGTGTCGCACAATATATGGCTGAGCTAAGATCAGCTGAACATTCAATAGAAAACAGGACTTGGAAGGAAACGGGCCAATGATAATTTTCGTAAACTGTTGTTCCTCTTTATTTCATGAAAAAAAACTTATTATTCTTGTTGTTTTGTTGTGTATTGCAGTTATTCTCTTCCGCAATTCATTATTTTTCAGTACCCAACCTGATGATCTTCAAATTACTGTTGGGTGGTGATACTTGGAAAACGATACATTTGCGAAAGTTAACATCAGAACACAAAAGAAAACAAATAAAATATTTTTTCATGAAAAAAGCGCTGGGTGGGTTTATTACGAAAAATTACCAATATTTTGATAGTCTAATGTTTATGTTCCACCTGCCCTCACTTCACTCACAAAAAGGAAAACATCAAGCTCCTACGTACTGGCAAACGGTATGGTGCTGGGTGGGATTCTGAAATATTACCCAAAACACTACTAAATACAACTGGTCTTTCTTTTTCTAAAAACCATTCAGTGTGCTATTCAATAATTTACCCTAGATTGTTTGAAGGAGAACTTTAGGTCAAGTAATTTTCTGGTGTCTTCCTTATAAAGTTTTTCCTTTCTTTTTCAGACTTTTAAAATTCTAAAGTAAAATTTGAATTGGGGTTTCTGCCCTCCACCCCCCCCCCCCCCAATTACCTACATCAGACCAGTAATTCCCAGTTCAAAGCCCCTGTAAATACAGCAAAAGGAGCCTTTGTAGGGCGACGGCCAGATCCCATAGAAAACGGGAATATTCTGAACTGTGGCCGTCGTTCTAAAAACGATTTTGGCGGGAGAAGCTAACTTAAACAACCCACCTAACCTATGCTAAAAGCCGTATCCTTACCCAGGGGGGGCTTCGCCTCCCAGACCCCCCCCCCCTTACACAACAGTTTCCGGTAAATTTTTAGTTTCAGCCAAATTTGGAAAAATGCAATAAAAATATATTTGTTGCATCAGAAATAGTGTGGTTTCAATGAATTTAACGTTTATTTTGACTGCAAACCAACCGATTTAGAGATTTACTATGTATACCCTAGTTCATCCCACCAATTATGGGGGACACCCTTTGGGAACCGGGGTTTTTGGTGGGGGAAGGGGGGGGAGGGTGTTGGGGCATTGAATGATATTTGCAATAAATGAATAATTAATGTTCCAGCACCCCTCCCCCATACCCCTAACTAGGCCTACCGGGGGGAGGGGGGTAGGGCCCCCCAGCGACCCCCCCTTAAAGCCACAGTAATTTTCAGGGCACCACAGAACCTAACAAACCCACCTAACCTAACCTAGGGGCCCTGTACCCCTACCGGGGGGGGGCTTGGCCCCCCTTGCGACCCCCCCTTATGGCCACAGTAATTTTCAAGGCACCACAGAACCTAACAAACCCACCTAACCTAACCTAGGGGCCCTGTACCCCTACCGGGGGGGGCTTCGCCCCCCCTGCGACCCCCCCTTATGGCCACAGTAATTTTCAAGGCACCACAGAACCTAACAAACCCACCTAACCTAACCTAGGGGCCCTGTACCCCTACCGGGGGGGCTTCGCCCCCCCTGCGACCCCCCCTTAAGGCCACAGTAATTTTCAGGGCACCACAGAACCTAACAAACCCACCTAACCTAACCTAGGGGCCCTGTACCCCTACCGGGGGGGGGCTTCGCCCCCCCTGCGACCCCCCCCTTTAACCAGGGGTAAATTTGAATATATATATTTTGTTAAATCACTTCTTACCTTAAACGGAAGATGACGATGAAGATGTGGAAGGTTGTGGTTGACCCTCCTTTACAGATTTGGTACAATACCACACATGTCTATCCTCACGAAAATGTAAAGCCGAATCACATTTACCACACTGGACACTTAAAGGTAATACGGAATGCTCCCTTAGAAAACGATTCACTACTTCAGGAGTTCCATTATAATTCCCATGAAATCGGCCGATCACATCAAAATAGGAATAACGACATATTTCACACAACCGTACCGGAGGATCCATGACAGTCAAGTGACGTGTGAAGAAAATATAGAAACCAGAACTTTTGAAAACCGAAAACAAACGACAATCACGGGTTTCTCCCATAATGAAATAGGGAAAAAAACAGAATACTATCGTTTACAATGTTATATTGCACGAAAAACAGATCCTTGAAACAAGACTGAGACCAATGAATCGTCCAATAATAACCCTTGAAAAGAACCCAGTAGTATTTAGATTGGAGGAGCGACATTAGTGGGAGGAGCAAATGCGCATTCAAGTAAATATTGTCACATTGCGCAATGGGGAGGAGCCAAGTAAGATGAAAACAGATATACAAACGAACAAGAGCTACCTTGCGTGCCCATGGAAAGATAAACACTAAACTTAGAAAAAGTCAAGACCTTCAATTCCTGAAATATTTTTTTTCTCTGTAAGTATGCATTAGCGACAATAATGTATTGAGAAGAAGTGTTTTGTTATCACGTGCTTTACTAGGAAAATATATTAATATAATACATTTCCCAATTTGGTTGAATCCAAAACTTTACCCAGTTTCCTTACCTACAAGTACGACGGGAGAAGCTAACTTAAAAAACCCATCTATGCTAAAAGCCGTGTCCTTACCCGGGGGCGCAGCCCCCCGGACCCCCCTTACACAATATATTTAAGATCCGTAGACCATTCATAAACATTTTTATTCTATACAAGATAACAGTTGGAGCGATAATAAGCAAATTAGGACGCTTGGCCGTAGGGCTACAAACTACCCCAGCAAAATAATATCTTATTTTCTTTATTAGGAATACTGTGACCTCTGCAAAGAGGGTGAGTTCAAGCTGTTTACTGGGGATAATACTGCTGTGGTTGGGCACCAATGTTAGGGTTGTCAGGCTGACGTTCTGGTCGAGTATCTATTGTGATAATACAATCACACACATTAAAGTTAACACAATACAACCTCGAATATGGCATTAAGTATAAGGTCAACATAATATAACCTCTAATATCGCATTTAAGAATAAGGCCAACACTTTCCCCATACAGAAAAACATTTTGACAAGCAATAAGAAATATGTTGGCCCGAAAAGAAAAATCACATAAAAACCCAGAAATGAACTTACGATATATATAATACACCTTTAACTCCACAAGTCGAAGAGCCAAATACGTAATGTCAGTAGGACAAGACAAATTTAGTGTTACCAGATGGGTGTGTAAAAATTCCCAAAACTCATGATAAAAAAAATCCCCAAAACAATCCAAAATTCCCTATTTCCACAAATATATTCTCTTCTGATCATGTAGGCTTTACTAATATAGAAATTACTCACTATAATTCATATAAGCGTAAGCAAATTAATTGCAACAATATAAAGGTTTACTGATTTTTGTTTCTTATTCATAGAAATTTGTACAAAATATCCTCATTATACACCAAAACTTCCCAAATCTAGGGATAAATTCCTATATTTGGCAGTCTGGCACCACTGTAAATTCTAGCTTCTAACAACGCCAGGGATCACTGAGAACGTAAAGAAATGAAGACAGCACAAGTGTTTTTAGGGTCGTTGAATTTTAATCATTTCCAGTGAAAATTTTTAAAATCTGAAAATATGGTGTATTGGAAAGGGAT
Source organism: Palaemon carinicauda (assembly GCF_036898095.1). Lineage (NCBI taxonomy): Eukaryota > Metazoa > Arthropoda > Malacostraca > Decapoda > Palaemonidae > Palaemon > Palaemon carinicauda. The sequence goes on from NC_090741.1 coordinate 65,689,092, forward strand.
GTTGACGGTAAAAATGAAACAATTGTATAAAATAAAACCGGAAATTATCATAGAGAATGCAACTGTGAAATTTTACTTGAAGATTTCTAATTTACTTGCCTTTCAATTTTGACAGATTTTTCCATTGTTTTGCCTTTTATTCATGACACCATTGATTATGAATACAGTGCAGTATTTGATTACTTTAATTTTGGGTTTATTTTTTTCATATTATTTTACCTTTTCTCCACACCTGGTCTGAAATTTCTTTCTTCCTTCCTATATTTCTTTCACTAAATAAGAATGGCCATATTATTTTCTTTATGTTTCATTCGTATGGTTTTGTTGTTCTATTAATTAATTTCCTTCTTTTCTATATTCCTGGCAAAATAAAAAAAAAGGTTAAATCTTCTCCCATAAATTCACAAACATTGTGCAGGTAGCACTTCAAAATTTGTGTCTATCTGTAATGTTTAGCTTTATCATATTTGTTCTCGCTCCAAGGTATATATTGTCACATATTTGTTCTTTAATTTATTTCTTCCACTTCCTATGTATTCCTAAGCTCGCTTTACTTTCTATTTTTTCGTTCCATTTTTCAATATCCCACTTTCTGGTTTTATATCTGCCTTAATTATTCTTCTTATTTCCTTAGATTCAGGTTTAATTCTTGCAGGTATTTTGCTTGTTCTTCCATCTTCCTTCTTTTTCAGTATGTTCAGAATACTGTTGTTTTCAGTATTTTTTTTTTTTTATTCAGGGTACTGTTAATGCACTACAGCTTCCAATCTATCACCCTTGTTTTCATAGAAGGTCTCTCTCTCTCTCTCTCTCTCTCTCTCTCTCTCTCTCTCTCTCTCTCTCTCTCTCTCTCTCTCTCTCTCTCTCTCTCTCTCTCTCTCTCTCTCTCTCTCTCTCTCTGACATTCTGTTAGATGGTAGTTCGAGACCCTCTCAAGCCTGGCGTTAGCGTCCTTGCCTGGTGATTGCCAAACTGGGTTTCGAGTCCCGCCCAAACTCATTAGTTCCTTTTGGTCGCAGCAACCTCGCCATCCTTGTGAGCTAAGGATGGTATTTTTGGGGGAGCCTATATGTCTATCTGCTGAGTCATCAGCAGCTATTGCCTGGTTCTCCTTGTTCCTAGCTTGGGTGGAGAGGAGGTTTGGGTGCTGATCACATCACATGTGATATGGTCAGTCTCTAGGGAATTGTCCTACTTGATAGGTCACTGTCCCTTGCTACTGCCATTCATGAGCGGCCTTTAAGGCCTTTAATGTGGCCATTCTCTAGAGTATTGTCCAGTCCCTTGCCTCTGACATTCAAGAATTAGCTTTCATGTAGTATCAGCTGTACTTTCAGTGGTACCTAATAGTTTTCTAATACGCCACATTTATTTCATTCCTTCCCTCTATTCCTCTTTTTATTTCAGCATTCATCTAGGATTGCTCATGTATCTTTTCTTCATCAAGTAAGCATACTCTCCTTTTGTACACTTTGGGAAATTTCTATTCTGCTGTGTCTTGTAATATTAGGTCCATTTGTTCTATCATGTCTATTTATCTGTTTCTTACAAGTTTCTGTACTCTTTTTAACTATTTTCATCTGAAGTATGTTACCTCTTCCCACATTCTCTTATCAAAGTTTTTTTTTCTTTTATTTAGTTCGAAGGGAATCAAATATATAAAAAATAAATATTTCGTGACCTATAATCATTCCCATAAATGCTTGTAACTTTTCTCATATATTAGCGCGTATTCTATTACACTTTTTAACATGCATCGAAACACAAAGCCGTTATATAGGTAACGTTTTACCCATATTTCAACTTCAAACAATGATACCAGCACAAATTTTTACAAATAATGAGAAACTTGATAAATTATAATAATTTTAATGTAAATTGTTAATTATTTACACTCTTAGTAAAGTACATATACTTTTAATATAGTAAATACTAACTTTAGTAGTGTTTATAAATTAAAATTAATAGATTTTCTTCCAATCACATCAGTTTACTATCTGGTAACACGGACCTATTTGTTGACATTTATAGTCACTTGGATTGCCATCACGCGGCCAAGAGTGTTTATTAAACCAATTGAACTCTTTTTACCCAACAATTATTAGGCATCACGTGAAAAAAGTGTTTGTTGTGTGGATATTGCTATAATCAAGCAATCCCTCAAAAGGGGAAACTAAATTCCCGTGCCGTGGTGTAAATTTAACAGGATGGAAGACTGTCCGGAGAATGTCCAGGGTTTTAAGGGTAAGAAATATTATCGGTGGATAAAGATATCTATATATTTCTGAAAATATTAATTTCCGACAGGAACGTGTGTCATTTTCGAAGAGAACGGATCTTTTTGTATAGAATAAAAGTAGTTTTTTCCCTAGGTTACATTACCCTGTAATAAACTACAATACCTTTTATTTTGCATGCATTTTATTATGTAGAATGAAATTCTCGTATTTCGAGATAAAAGTCAAATCTATCTGATATGTAGTAGGTTATAAGTAGGTACCAGGCGTTGTTTTCAGCAAAATTATACCCCTATGCCAGTTGTATACGTACTATTAAACTGTATTTCTTTATTGAAACTTTATTTCCATCTAATGCAACCTGTTATGGTGTGTCCATGCTTATCAGTGGAAAAGAGTTGGCTTAGGTTAAGTTAGGGGTGCGTAAGGTTTTGGTGTATACCATTGATGTTTCACGGGTAAATATTTACCAAAGTTTCAAGGGAAATGTGGCTGAGCTACAATATTGCATACAGCATGAGAGGGACCGCCCATCTTATTACAAGATTCGTTTTATGATTTATGGAACTCTGGGAGCCTTTGTATAACAACGGACAGGACCTCCCATGGCCATAGAACACCATCTAACCTAACCTACAGGCAGTCTCTTTACCTACTTACCTAACTGGGGCCTAATGCCCCCCTGCAACCCCCTTGGACTACCATATTCTCAGTGATAGGGTTGAATATAAGGGATTTATAGAGCATGGCCATCATCATACATACACCCCAAGCTCTGGGTTTTCAGGGGAATGAAGCATTCATCCAGGTTAGGACCAGGCACCTATCTTAGATTTTGTGGAGGAGTGGTCAGGTTAGGATGTAACTCCGACAAAATAGAAGTACTGCTTGTTTCTTGTACATTGTGTTCATCTGTTGTACCTGTTTACCTGAATATGATATTTTTACGTTTTATGGTTTCTGATCAGTATTAACTCTAATTTATATTGGAAATATGGTGGCCTTGGTCATGATAAGAGGGTCCTCTGGGGCCTTGGGGATATATTGATTGGTGACCGTTGTTAGCAAAGCTTCATATGCTTAGGCTACCCTAGCTATCATTGCTAAATTTTTTACGAAGAGCTCATAGATGCTTTAATTATTGATGTATTCATGTTTCTTAAATCTCTTCCATTTTGAACAAAATTTTATAGTCTTTATCACCTTTGGTGTAATTTAATACTGTAATTAACTAGATAACGTCAGCCATTTATGCATCAGTTCTAATTGATGTTTGATTACTTAGGCTATGACACTTAATTACATCTTAGACAACAATTGTTGAGACTAATGTGGGGCCATCGGTGTATAGTTTTTTAAATGATAAATATTTTATATTAACCTGGTATCTACCCAAGTATTGTAGTTTTAAGATTATATTTAAAACATTAATTGTTGATTTAGATAGGTAACCTACGCTAGCATAAATTAACTTCAGTTATTTGGTAGTTATGTTTTTAAAAAGCAAAACTACACATTCTTTGCAGATTAAATTCTTGGTTTTAAATATTTAACTTAGCCGGTGAATATATAATAGCTGCAACTCTGTTGCTCGACAGACAAAAAACAGTAAAAACTCGCCAGCGATCGCTATACAGGTTGCGGGTGTGCCCACCAGCGCCAACTGTCGGCCAGATACCACTCTCTCGATGTAAACAAAGACTCAATTTCTTCTCTGTCGACGTGTCGACAAGACGTACTTTTACTCGCTGTAGAACCTGGAGTTTTCTCAACATATTTGGTGAAGTACTTAATTTTGGTTTGAGCTTTCGCAGTGCAGGTGTTTTATCTTCATCTTAAATCTTGAACTCGTTTTGGATAGATTTAATTTTTGGTGACAAAGAGAGTATGGACTTTCTTTGACTTTTAAATGGCCGACCCTTCCCTTAGACGGAAGTGTGTTTAGGGTTTTAGTAATTATCTTATCACGTTATAAATTAATTATAGATTTTCCTCTATATATTTTATATCTCACCGCCTTTATTAGGCCTCTTCGATTAACTTTCCATTTATAATAAACATAAAAAATAAATTTTAATGTTTTGTTTATATGCGACCTTTCCTGAGAGTAGGCGGTCCTAACTTGGAAACCGAAGTTAAACAACGTTGAGCCCTTTCAATCGTAAATAGCTTTTAAAGAGCTAATGATTTAAAACTTTTTAAATGAATATTTTTAATAAATATTTTATGAAAGATTTTCTTTAAATAGTCTTCGTACTGTTTTCAAAGATGAACTAACGTTTAGTTTATTTATGCTACGCAGTTTGCGCTCTATCGTTACGATAGAGAGAGAGAGTATCACGGTTTCACTTTGCAGAAAGAGTAAATCGATTCTGACGTTTTGTTCATTCTTCTTTCAAAGCTTAAATGTTTTAAATTCTATTTTAAAGGAACTTTTTAATTGAAAAACCTTTCAGTTTTTTCCTTTGGTCAAATAACATGTTTTTTTGACGAAACGTAATTGGGCTCTTCTCTTAGGTGCGAAATCAAGAGAGAGAGAGAGAGAGAGAGATAGAGACGGAGGGAGAGAGAGGAGAGAAAACGTTCCGTTCAAGCGGGTAACGTTGTTCTCGAGTTACTCTCGTCCCTAGTCTCTGTACGGGGAGAAAGGATAAAACGTTTTTAGTTTTATTCTCGTCCCCAGGCAATGTACGGTGAGAGATTGAAAACGTAGTTTTGAATGAACTAGTGTTTATTCTCTTCCCCAACCACTGAATTTTTTATCTTAAAAGATGTTTACTGTTTTTTTTGCTGGTATTAATGTGCTTGCATTATACGACTGATTTCGCATTTACTACCTTTTGATGAGGGTAGAATTGCGTGCTTCAGGTAGAAATCAGTGAAAGTTTCGATTTCAGTGAAATAAGTGCAAAACAGAAAATCGTAGTGATAAAGTGATATTGCGCAAAGTGTTACAGTGTTGCGTCCGAGGGTTCGTCTGTTCGTGCCTGTCGTTCACCTAGTCCGGGACCTCTTGCAAGCTCCCAAGCCCAGGGGAGAAGTAATGTCGTACGACTTATGGGTTCGAGAGGCCTTGATCAGCGAACAGACGTTTCCCTCTATGGTATCGGGTGTATCTTACCAAGATCTCCCCTACCATAAGGCGAGAGAGACAATTTTCTCCTCGTCATCCGAAGGCTTTTCGCATAAGAAACCTGAAACAAGGTTTCGAGGCCCTTAAGCGAAAGTCAGTCCTTTCAGGACAGGTCCAGCGTCCTGGTTGCAGCCATTAGGACAGCTCTGACCCTATGCAGTCATCGGATAACTGCTCGCCGCCTAACAAAAGCGTAACACAGACTCCGAGAGTCTTTTTGTTGGCAAAGTGTTGCGGTCACAGACGTTACCCTCGTCTCTTACCGCAACCATTTCCGTTGATCCTAAATGGGTTGTACGGCAAGACATGCAGAATAAGCTTGCCTCCCTTATGGAAGACTATTCTGCCGATTAGTCCGTTGAGCCTAGCCGTTTATCTCATTGAGATCCTGGTTTTCAGCCAACCTAACGTTCCTTTGTGCGTCCTGTTGACGTTGGCGTAGCTAAGTCACGTCAGTCAGGTTGTTTAGAACCACACTCGATGCGGTCTCGTGTGGATTTTCAGCCACATTTGGACGTTAGGCCACTTGCTGATGCTCCTGTTGACGTTCAGGACGTTCGCTAACAATCGGAGTTGACTTGTTTTGACGCTGTGCGTCAACCTCCGCATTCTAGAGTTGTTTTGACTGCTCAGTCTAGGCGGTCAGTCTCGAGTGGACGCTGTGCGTCCTCACGCACCTGTTGTTGTTGACAGTTCACAGACTGTCAAGCAGTTACATGACGTTGCGTCCTGGTCTCTCGCACCTGTTGTTGTTGACAGTTCACAGACTGTCAAGCAGTTACATGACGTTGCGTCCTGGTCCGCTACTAATGCACCAGTGCGTGTGGACTCTGCTTGTAAAGCATTGCCACCACGGTAGGTCTCTCCCTTGCTTGAGACTCAGCTATTATAGGACAAGGTTCCTTTAGATGAGGAAGTTGCTGTTCCCCCTCCTATTGATATTCCCTTGAGGACTCTGTCAGACGGAGAGGAGCCTAAAGCTGCTTAGCCCTCTATGGACTTTAAATAAATCATGCTGATTTTTAAGGATCTTTGTCCGGATCTTTTTGTAACTGCTGCTCCTCGTTCGCCTAAACGTCAGAGCTTACACTAGGCCTAGCTACTTCGAAGCCGTTATTTTATAAGCTAGTGCTCTCTCGCTCTCCTAGAGAGCTTTACGTTTGCTAGGCGACTGGTTTATCACCAGGAGGAGTTTGGGGGATACAGCCTTTGCTTTCCCTTCTTTTAAACTGGCTTATAGAGCGAGAGTCTGATATGACACGAGAGAAGTTCTCGGCTTGGGAGTTCCTGCCTCTGCCCAGATAGACTTCTCAAATCTCGTAGACTCTCCCTGGCGCCTGGCCATGAGACGCTCCAAGATTTTACAGGTCAACTTCACAGCTGTTTTCGAGCCTTTGAAGTTTTGCTGTACAATTATGTCATGCATAAACAAGGCTTTCAGGGATGGCTCCAATGATCTGACAGCCACGTTCTCTGCAGGGACAAGTCCCTCAGGGATGGCTCCATGATTTGGCAGCCATGTTCACTGCAGGAGTACGTAAGAGGCAAGTGCGCTCAATGTGTTCATTGTCAAGACAAACTTCACGATGAAGTCTACCAGGCTGTCTTGACAGCATTTATGGAAGGCGACTGGATGGTCTCTCTCGACCTTCAGGAGGCATACTTCCACATACCTATACACCCGGATTCCCAACCGTTTCTGAGGTTTGTTTACAGGAATGTGGGGTACCAGTTTCGAGCTATCGGAGATCAGAGCCTCCCTGTACTTGGACGACTGGCTTCTCAGAGCCTCTTCCAGTCATCGCTGTCTGAAGGATCTCAATTGGACTCTAGATCTGGCCAAGGAATTGGGACTCCTAGTCAATTTGGAAAAGTCACAGCTGGTCCCATCCCAAACTATTCTGTATTTAGGGATGGAGATTCACAGTCAAGTTTTTCGGGCTTTTCCGTCGGCCCCCAGAATAGATCAAGCCCTGCTCTCCATCCAGAAGATGCTGAAGAAAGAACGCTGCTCAGTCAGGCTGTGGATGAGTCTGGTGGGGACGCTGTCATCCCTGGAGCAATTTGTCTCGCTAGGAAGGCTACACCTCCGTCCTCTTCAATTCCATCTGGCTTTTCACTGGAAAAAGGACAAGACGCTAGAGGCGGTCTCGATCCCGATTTCCGAAAAGATAAAGTCTTGTCTGACTTGGTGGAAGGACAATATCAGCCTACGAGAGGGTCTTCCCCTGGCAGTTCAGATACCCAACCACGTTCTCTTCTCGGACGCATCGGACTGGGGCTGGGGCGCGACGCTGGACGGTCGGGAATGCTCAGGTCTGTGGAACTCGAGTCAGAGGAGCATGCATATCAACAGCAAGGAGCTTTTGGCGGTTCATCTGGCCTTGATAAGCTTCGAGAATCTCCTTCGAGGCAAGGTGGTGGAGGTAAACTCGGACAACACCACGGCCTTGGCGTACATTTACAAACAGGGAGGTACCCACTCACTGACTTTGTACGAGGTCGCAAGGGACCTGCTCATCTGGTCAAAAGATCGAGGCATCTCCCTAGTAACGAGGTTCATCCAGGGCGACTTGAACGTCCTAGCAGATTGTCTCAGTCGGAAAGGTCAAGTAATTCCAATCGAATGGACCCTCCACAAGGATGTGTGCAAGAGACTTTGGGCGACTTGGGGTCAACCCACCATAGATCTCTTTGCAACCTCGCTGACCAAGAGGCTTCCAATCTATTGCTCTCCAGTCCCGGACCCAGCAGCAATACATATAGATGCCTTCCTCCTAGATTGGTCACATCTGGATCTTTACGCATTCCCACCATTCAAGATTGTCAACAAGGTACTGCAGAAGTTCGCCTCTCACGAAGGGACAAGGTTGACGTTAGTTGCTCCCCTCTGGCCCGCGAGAGAATGGTTCACCGAGGTACTTCGATGGTTAGTAGACGTTCCCAGAAGTCTTCCTCTAAGAGTAGACCTTCTACGTCAGCCACACGTAAAGAAGGTACACCAAAGCCTCCTCGCTCTTCGTCTGACTTCCTTCAGACTATCGAAAGACTCTCGAGAGCTAGAGGCTTTTCGAAGGAGGCAGCTAGTGCGATTGCTAGAGCAAGGAGAGCTTCTACCATTAGAGTCTACCAATCGAAGTGGGAAGTCTTCCGAGACTGGTGCAAGTCAGTTTCTGTATCCTCGACCGGTACCTCTGTAGCCCAAATAGCTGTTTTTCTCTTATACCTGAGAAAAGGACGATCCCTTTCAGCTCCCACTATCAAGGGCTACAGAAGCATGTTGGCATCGGTCTTCCGGCATAGAGGCTTAGATCTTTCCAACAATAAAGATCTGCAAGACCTCCTTAAGTCTTTCGAGACCACTAAGGAGCGTCGTTTGGCTACTCCTGGGTGGAATTTAGACGTGGTCCTAAGATTCCTCATGTCAGACAGGTTGGAGCCTTTACAGTCAGCCTCCCTGAAAGATCTCACTCTTAAGACTCTTTTCCTGGTATGCTTAGCCTCAGCTAAAAGAGTCAGTGAGATTCATGCCTTCAGCAAGAACATCGGATTTTCGTCAGAAAAAGCCACTTGTTCTCTGCAACTTGGTTTTCTAGCCAAAAATGAGCTAACTTCTCGTCCTTGGCCTAAATCTTTCGATATTCCCAGCTTATCGGAGATCGTAGGCAATGAACTAGAAAGAGTCTTATGCCCTGTTAGAGCTCTTAAGTTCTACTTAGCTCGTACTAAACCTTTACGAGGCCAATCTGAAGCGTTATGGTGTTCGGTTAAGAAACCATCCTTGCCTATGTCAAAGAATGCTTTGTCATGTTTTATCAGATTGTTAATACGAGAAGCTCATTCACACTTGAGTGAGGAAGACCGATCTTTGCTTAAGGTTAAGACGCACGAGGTTAGAGCTGTAGCAACTTCCGTGGCCTTTAAGCAAAATAGATCTCTGCAAAGTATCATGGACGCAACCTATTGGAGAAGCAAGTCAGTGTTCGCGTCATGTTACTTAAAAGATGTCCAGTCTCTTTACGAGAACTGCTACACACTGGGACCATTCGTAGCAGCGAGTGCAGTAGTGGGTGAGGGCTCAACCACTACAATTCCCTAATTCCATATCCTTTTAATCTGTCTCTTGAAATGTTTTAATGTTTTTATGGGTTGTCCGGAAGGCTAAGAAGCCTTTCGCATCCTGGTTGATTTGGCAGGTGGTCAAAGTCATTTCTTGAGAGCGCCCAGATTAGGGATTTGATGAGGTCCTGTTGTATGGGTTGCAGCCCTTGATACTTCAGCTCCTGGGGGTCTGTCAGCATCCTAAGAGGATCGCGGGGCTCCGTAAGGAAGACGTACTTACAAGGCAGAGTAATCGTCTAAGTCGACTTCCTTACCAGGTACCTATTTATTTTGGTTTTGTTATATTGATAACTGTCAAAATGAAATAAAAAACTCTTAGCTTATATGATGTAAACATATTTAACTGGTCTCTACCCACCACCCTGGGTGTGAATCAGCTATTATATATTCACCGGCTAAGTTAAATATTTAAAAATGATATTTTAATTATAAAATAAATTTTTGAATATACTTACCCGGTGAATATATAAATTAAACGACCCTCCCTTCCTCCCCAATAGAGACGCAGTGGGATGAGAAGAAATTGAGTCTTTGTTTACATCGAGAGAGTGGTATCTGGCCGACAGTTGGCGCTGGTGGGCACACCCGCAACCTGTATAGCGATCGCTGGCGAGTTTTTACTGTTTTTTGTCTGTCGAGCAACAGAGTTGCAGCTATTATATATTCACCGGGTAAGTATATTCAAAAATTTATTTTATAATTAAAATATCATTTTTCTTAGACAATTATTTTAAGCATTCATTGAAAATTGTCACATTAATATTTAAAGCAAATCCCTCAGACCATAAGCTTAATAAGCCAACATAGCCTACAATGATAGAGAGAAATATTAATGCCGAATGTAAAGTTACTTTATAGGACTTTTAGCTTTAAAACATTATTTTTTTTTTATCAACCTTAATTTTTTTTCTCATATTTGCAGTTATGAGGTTAAAATTCAAGGAGGAAAGCAAAAGTTATCATCATATTTTGTGGAAGAGGCATAATGTGCGCGTATATGATGAATTGAAACCTCCAGGACGTACGTTGTTTGTTGTTAATGTTCCTCCATATTGCACAGAGGTAAGGATACTTGGCAACACACTCAAATTCCAATACAGTAATTCCATTGTATGAGTGTGTAGTGATTGTTATACCGCACTGTAATGAAAACTTTTTTCTGCTTATTTGTGAAGACTGTGGTTGAAAAATTTTTCATAGGTTTCACTGAAATTTTCCTATCAGTAAAGAGCCTATTGATGACTAAGGAACTAACTCTTTGTAAAAACTATAGAATTCTAGTACTGTATAAGACTTTGGAAATATTTAAATCTGTATTCTGTGCAATACATCAGGTCAGATTTTTCAAACTTAACTTTTTCAATATTAATCTTACCCGATAATCATGTAGCTGTCAACTCTGTTGCCGACAGAAATCTACGGTCGGGATACGCCAGCGATCGCTATACAGGTGGGGGTGAACACAACAGCGCCATCTGTGGTCAGGTACTCCAGTACTTCTTGTCAACACCACCTCAATTTTTCCTCTGTCGTGCCTCCGGCTAGACCTACATGGATACGCTGTTGATTCTGGAGTTATTGCTCACGATTTGGTGATGTATTTGCTCTAGAGTTTAGCCTTCGCTATTCAGGAAGCTTTATCATTAGCTTAGCAAGTTTTTGGAATTAATTTGATTTAATTTTTGATTTAATTTTGGTACGAAGAGAGTATGAACTCTCTTTCACTTTTAAATGGCCGACCCTTCCCTTAGACGGAAGTGTTGGTGTCGAAGAGAGTATAGACTCTCTTTCTTAATTTTGCTTAACAAAAGTTATAGATTTATTTTATATCTCTCCGCCTTTTATAGGCCTCTTCGATTAACTTCCTTTTATTATAAACTTATTAAAATTAATTTTTATATTTGTTTATATTCGACCTTTCCTAATAGTAGGCGGTCTTTTCTTGGAACCGAAGTTAATTAACATTGAGCCCGTCATTTCGTTTTTACCTGTTAACATATTATGCTATTTTAATGTTTTTGAAAGAATTTCTTTGATAATCTCGTACTGTTTTCAAAGTTGAACTAACGTTTTGTTTTGTCTCTGCAGTTGTTGACGTTCAGAACGTTCAACTTGCGCTCTATCGTTACGATAGAGAGAGAGTATTCACGGTGTCACGTTGCAGTAAGAGTAAACCGATTCTAGCGTTTTGTTCATTCTTTCTTAGCTTAAATGGTTTTAATTCTAATAAAGGAACTTTTTATTTGGGAAATCTTTCAGTTTTTTTCCTTTAACAATAATATGTTTTAACGATATATATAATTGGGCTCATCTCTCAGGTTCTAAGTCAAGAGAGAGAGAGAGAGAGATAGAGACGGAGGGAGAGAGAGGAGGATAAACGTTTCGTTCAAGCGGGTAACGTTGTTATCGTTTTTGCTCTTCTCCCTAGTCTCTTTAGGGGAAGAAGGTAAACGTTTCTAGAGTTTTATTCTTGTTCCCAGGCTTTATGCGGTGAGAGATTTTAAACGTAGTTTATTTGATCTAGTGTTTAGTCTCTTTTCCAGCCACTGAATTATTTTTCTTTCATTATGTTTTTCTGTTACATTGTAATACTGTTTTCGCAATTACTAACTTTTAATGAAGGATAGAATTGCGTGTTTCAGGTACAAACCACTTAAAGTTTCGAGTTCAGTGAAATAAGTGCAAACAGAAAATCAAAAGTGATAAAGTGATAAGCGCAAAGTGTTACAGTGTTGCGTTCGAGGGTTCGTCTGTTCGTGCCAGTTGTTCGCCTAGTCTGGGACCTCTTACAAGCTCCCAAGCCCAGGGGAGAAGTAACGTCAAACGACTTATGGGTTCGAGAGGCCTTGACCAACGAACAGACGTTTCCCTCCGTGGTTTCGGGTGTAACCAACTCACGTAGCCAACGTGATCACCCCACCCACACAAAGACGAGAGAGCCCATTTATTCCTCGTCTGCGGAAGAGGTTTCTCGCAGAAACCATGGACCAATCTTGCAGCTTTTAAGTGCAAGTCGGTCCCTTCCGCGCAAGTCCAACTCCTAGGTGGAGCCATTAACACTGGGTCAGTTCGGACTTGCTGCAGTACGACAACTGCACACCTCCCAGAGAGGCAAGGTGTTACCGCAACAGGCAGTAACTCCGTCTGTTGCCGCACCAGCTGTTTTAGACCCTCAGTCTCAACGGACAGTAGCTCCGTTTGTTGTTGTCTTTCTTAGACTCTAGTGGTCTATGCTGCAGACAATGCAGTCTCAGCTTGCGGTGTTGAGGCAGGAGTTTCAGGCAGAGAAGGTTAGCACACCTCCTCCTGCGAGCGCTCCTCCACCTCTGCGCAGTCCACCCTGCCAGACGTATGATGTTGAGGCTCCTCCTGCCTCATGCGTTGCGGCAACCTCCTCCATCCTTGAGGCAGCAGCCTCATGCGTTGCAGCAACCTCCACCATCCTTGAGGCAGCAGCCTCAGGCTATGCGGCAACCGCCTCAACTCTTGAGGCAAGAGCCTCAACTCTTGAGGCAAGAACCTCAACTCTTGAGGCAAGAGCCTCAACTCTTGAGGCAAGAGCCTCAACTCTTGAGGCAAGAGCCTCAACTCTTGAGGCAAGAACCTCAACTCTTGAGGCAAGAGCCTCAACTCTTGAGGCAAGAGCCTCAACTCTTGAGGCAAGAACCTCAACTCTTGAGGCAAGAGCCTCAACTCTTGAGGCAAGAGCCTCTCTCTGCGCAGCTACCTCCTCAACCCTTGAGGCAGACGCAACTCTTGAGGCAGGAACCTCATGCTATGCGGCAACCTCCTCTAACCATGAGGCAGGAGCCTCATACTATGAGGAGCCTCATGCTATGCGGCATCCTCCTCAAACCATGAGGCAGGAGCCTCATGCTATGCGGCATCCTCCTCAACCCATGAGGCAGGAGCCTCATGCTATGCGGCATCCTCCTCAACCCATGAGGCAGGGACCTCATGCTATGAGGAGCCTCATGCTATGCGGCATCCTCCTCAACCCATGAGGCAGGAGCCTCATGCTATGCGGCAACCTCCTCTACCCATGAGGCAGGAGCCTCATGCTATGCGGCATCCTCCTTAACCCATGAGGCAGGAGCCTCATGCTATGCGGCATCCTCCTCAACCCATGAGGCAGGAGTCTCATGCTATGAGGAGCCTCATGCTATGCGGCATCCTCCTCTAACCATGAGGCAGGAGCCTCATGCTATGCGGCAACCGCCTCAACCCATGAGGCAGGAGCCTCATACTATGCGGTATCCTCCTCAACGCATGCGGCATGAGCCTCATCCCTTGCAGGCTGAGCCTCATCCCATGCAGCATGAGCCTCATCCCATGCAGCATGAGCCTCATCCCATGCAGCATGAGCCTCATACCATGCAGCATGAGCCTCATCCCATGCAGCATGAGCCTCATCCCATGCAGCATAAGCCGCACGCCATGCAACATGCTCTGCTTACCTTACAGCATGCTCTACATACAGCATGCTCTGCATACCTTACCGCATGCTCCTCAGTCACACATCTTTGGTTGTTGCCAATTCACTAGACTGTCAAGCAGTTTCATAACGTTGCCTTCTAGTCTGCTGCTTTTGCACCAGTGAAACCCTCACTGAGAGAACTTAGCTTTTCTCGGATATGGTTCCTGTAGATGAGAAAGTGCTATTCTCCCTCCTTCTGATATTCCCTTGAGGACTCTGTCATTTGGAGAGGAGTCTTTAGCTGCTTAGCCCCCTTTGGACTTTTATTTAAGCATAACATGCTTCCAGGGAGGGTAATGGTTCCACTTCAGTCGCTAACCCCGTCTGTTACCACACCTGCTCCCATAGACCTTGAGCTTTGTTGCAAGACATGCAGTCCAAGCTTAGTCCTTGTTAGAGGATTTTTTTTGTTTGTTTACGGAGTCAGTGTGTCACTGGGAAGACGTTCAACAACCAGCAGAAGTGACTTGTTGTGACGCAGTGCGGCAACCTCAGCAACCCGATAAGGAGTTGTCTGTACGACCCAGACAGTCTAGACAGCTTCGGGTTGTCGCTGTACTTCCTCGCTTCCCCATGGTTGACAGTTCACAGACTGTGCAGCAGTACCATGATCTTGTGTCCGGCTCCGTCAGACGACTAGCTTTTAAGAGCTCCCACAAGTCGTCCCTGTCTGGAGATTCTCAGATGGACTATGGATCTGACCAAGGAACTGGGCCTCCTGGTCAATTTTGAGGAGTCCCAGCTCGTCCCATCCCAGACCATTGTCTACCTGGGTATGGATCTTCAGAGTCGAGCTTTTCGGGCTTTTCCGTCGGCCCCAAGGATCTACTAAGCCCTAGAATGCATCCAGAGCATGCTGAGAAGGAACCGATGCTCAGTCAGGTAGTGGATGAGTCTAACAGGGACACTTTCATCGCTGGCCCTGTTCATCGAGTTAGGGAGACGCCACCTCCTCCCCCTTCAGTATCATCTAGCGGCTCACTGGATAAAGGACATGACGCTAGAGACGGTCTCAGTTCCTGTTTCCGAAGAGAGGAGGTCTACTCTCACGTGGTGAAAGAACAGCTTTCTTCTCAAGGAAGTCTACCTTTGGCTGTTCAGAAACCCGACCGCCGTCTCTTCTCTGACGCATCAGACACGGGCTGGGGTGCGACTTTGGACGGACAGGAATGCTCGGGAACATGGAATCAGGAGCTAAGGACACTTCACATCTATTGCAAGGAGCTGTTGGCGGTTCATCTGGCCTTGATAAACTTCAAGTCCCTCCAGCTTAACAAGGTGGTGGAGGTGGACTCTGACAACACCACAGCCTTGGCTTACATCTCCAAGCAGGGAGGGACTCATTCGTGGAAGTTGTTCTAGATCGCAAGGGACCTCCTCATCTGGTCAAAAGATCGAAAGCTCACGCTGGTAACGAGGTTCATTCAGGGCGATATGAATGTCATGGCAGATCGCCTTAGCCGGAAGGGTCAGGTCATCCCCACAGAGTGGACCCTTCACAAGAATGTTTGCAGCAGACTTTGGGCCCTGTGGGGTCAGCCAACCATAGATCTGTTCGCTACCTAGATAACCTAGAGGCTCCCGTTGTATTGTTCTCCGATTCCAGACCCAGCAGCAGTTCACGTGGATGCTTTTCTGCTGGATTGGTCCCATCTCGACCTGTATGCATTCCCGCCGTTCAAGATTGTCAACAGGGTACTTCAGAAGTTCGCCTCTCGCAAAGGGACACAGCTGACGTTGGTTGGCTCCGCTCTGGCCCGCGAGAGAATGGTTCATAGAGGTACTGCAATGGCTGGTCGACATTCCCAGGACTCTTCCTCTAGGAGTGGACCTTCTACGTCTACCTCACATAAAGAAGGTACACCCAAACCTCCACGCTCTTCGTCTGACTGCCTTCAGACTTTCGAAAGACTCTCAAGAGCTAGGGGCTTTTCGAAGGAGGCAGCCAGAGCAAGGAGGACATCCACTCTCAGAGTCTATCAGTCTAAAGGGGAAGTCTTCCGAAGCTGGTACAAGGCCAATGCAGTTTCCTCAACCAGTACCACTGTAACCCAGATTGCTGACTTCCTGTTACATCTAAGGAACGTAAGATCCCTTTCAGCTCCTACGATTAAGGGTTACAGAAGTATGTTGGCAGCGGTTTTCCGCCACACAGGCTTGGATCTTTCCACCAACGAAGATCTACAGGACCTCCTTAGGTCTTTTGAGACCTCAAAGGAACGTCGGTTGTCCACTCCAGGCTGGAATCTAGACGTGGTCCTAAGGTTCCTTATGTCATCAAGATTTGAACCTCTCCAATCAGCCTCTTTTAAGGACCTCACTTTAAAAACTCTTTTCCTCGTGTGCTTGACAACAGCTAAAAGAGTAAGTGAGATCCACGCCTTCAGCAGGAACATAGTTTTCACATCTGAAACGGCTACCTGTTCCTTGCAGCTCGGTTTTTTGCTAAACGAGCTTCCTTCACGTCCTTGGCCTAAGTCGTTCGAGATCCCAAGCCTGTCCAACTTGGTGGGGGACGAACTGGAGAGAGTACTTTGCCCAGTTAGAGCTCTTAGGTACTATCTAAAAAGGTCATAACCTTTACGAGGACAATCAGAAGCCTTTTGGTGTGATATCAAGAAGCCTTCTCTTCCAAGGTCTAAGAACTCAGTTTCTTACCTATTCAGGCTCCTGATTAGGGAAGCACATTCTCATCTGAAGGAAGAAGACCTTGCTTTGCTGAAGGTAAGGACACATGAAGTGAGAGCTGTGGCTACTTCAGTGGCCTTCAAACAGAACCGTTCTCTGCAGAGTGTTATGGATGCAACCTATTGGAGAAGCAAGTCAGTGTTCGCATCATTCTATCTCAAAGATATCCAGTCTCTTTACGAGAACTGCTACACCCTGGGACCATTCGTAGCAACGAATGCAGTAGTAGGCGGGGGCTCAGCCACTACATTCCCATAATCCCATAACCCTTTTAACCTTTCTCTTGAATACTTTTTATGGGTTGTACGGTCGGCTAAGAAGCCTTCCACATCCTTGTTGATTTGGCGGGTGGTCAATTCTTTCTTGAGAAGCGCCGAGGTTAAAGATTGTGATGAGGTCCTTTAGTATGGGTTGCAGCCCTTTATACTTCAGCACCTAAGAGTCGTTCAGCATCCTAAGAGGACCGCTACGCTCAGTAAGGAAGACGTACTTAATAAAGGCAGAGTAATGGTTCAAGTCGTCTTCCTTACCAGGTACTTATTTATTTTATGTTATTTTTGAATAACTAATAAAATAAAATACGGGATACTTAGCTTCTTTGTTAACATGTATGCTGGTCTCCACCCACCACCCTGGGTGTGAATCAGCTACATGATTATCGGGTAAGATTAATATTGAAAAATTTTATTTTCATTAGTAAAATAAATTTTTGAATATACTTACCCGATAATCATGATTTAATTGACCCACCCTTCCTCCCCATAGAGAACCAGTGGACCGAGGAAAAAATTGAGGTGGTGTTGACAAGAAGTACTGGAGTACCTGACCACAGATGGCGCTGTTGTGTTCACCCCCACCTGTATAGCGATCGCTGGCGTATCCCGACCGTAGATTTCTGTCGGCAACAGAGTTGACAGCTACATGATTATCGGGTAAGTATATTCAAAAATTTATTTTACTAATGAAAATAACATTTTGAGACACATTATAGAGCCTTCTTAAAACAGGCATGATATTTATGCATTTTTAAGTTTGGAAATGTAAGAAATTGATTTGACCTTTATTGAATTGTGAATTACAGTTTCTATAATATTACAGAACATCCAAGTTAATTATTCAATACTGTAATAGGTTGTTGATTTATTATTTGATCATATTCTGAATGTCCCAGGTAGAAGTTTACCAACAGTCAGTGTAATGCAGTCTTCATTTATGAATATTTGCACAATGTTATTCCCTCATGAAATTGTAAATATCTTTAATCAGTTGTACCAATTGTCTTCTGTAGGTTTACTTATTTTTTATGATTACATTTATTAGACTGCATATCTTGGTGGTGATTCTTTAGTTCAAATTCAAAAGACCCCAATTTAGAGAGGCTTGCTTACCCTTTTCCTGGATCAACGAAGATACTTGTTGTAACTCAAATAGAATTTGATTGGTGTTTAGATAGTGAAAAGTATTAGTTTTAAAACCAGTAAGTAAGTAAAGACATTGAGAGATTATTAAGTATCCTTTCATTAGTATAGAAAAATAGTAGTTTTATGCAATCTGCATTTATCCCTGTCACTAAAGTTCTCTTAACTTAATGACTTGGTATATTTTGTTTATTTTAGTCTACACTAAGTAGAAAGCGGTCGATCTGTATCTAATTAACTAAATGGTGTCTATTAAAAACACCTTAGAGATCTTATAGTTTTGGGTTACAGATTGAGACTTGATAACTGGAGCTAGCGAATTAATTGTACCACAAATTGTCCCTCTTATTGATTGTTTCCTTAAAGTTTTAGGTTTTGATAATGTTTAGGGAAACTTCCCAACTTTCAAGATTTCATTCCATTTGGTGTTATTATTTTTATAGGGAAGATAGATTGAATTGAAAAAATTACATTGTTCTTAAAAGAATTTTAGGATTTGGGAGGATGGATTATTATATAGTAAGCTTAGATAGATTTGATTCACTAATTTTTTCTATTGCATTGAGAGTCTGTGTTTTTTGTTGTGATATTAAACATGTAATTAAATATTTTTGCTCTTCATTCTTCTTCCAGAGTAACTTCAAGCATATATTCATGAAATATGGGAAGGTTGACAATATATACTTCCAGAAGAAACCATCATTAGATAGCACAGCACCCCCAAAACATCCTCATTTCTCCTTGGTAAACCCTGTTGAGGTAAGAAAATTCATTACTGGACTTTGCAGTATGTCATTGTATCTTGATTCTTTGCTGTCTCTATGGAGGAATTCCAAGGTACAATTTACAAAAGGGTTAACAGCTAGGTGAACATCTACCTACCTGTGTTATTGATCCAAGAAATACTGTTTAAGGGTATAACTTCAGCAACTCACACTAAGCACTTTTGAAACAAATAATGACAGTAGATCAGACTTCACTAATTGATAAAATTCCTACTTAAAACCTCTCAATTTTGACTGAGGACTGACAGACTGGGTGAGAAATGAAACTATTATGAATATAAAAGGAGATTTGGAAATTTTCAATATTAAACTTAGCCGGTGATCATATAGCTGCAACTCTGTTGCTCGACAGAAAAACCTACGGTCAAAATACGCCAGCGATCGCTATGCAGGTGGGGGTGTACATCAACAGCGCCATCTGTCGAGCAGGTACTTAGTACTCCAAGCAAACAAAGAACCAATTTTCTCTCTGTCGAGCTACCGGCAAGACCTACTAATACGCTGTTACTAACTGGATTTGTTTTCACAACTATTTGGTGAAGTACACTATTCTAGTTTTGAGCTTTCGCTATGCAGGGGTTTTATCTTCATCTCAAAACTTGAACTCGTTTTGGATAGATTTAATTATGGTGACAAAGAGAGTATGGACTCTCTTTCACTTTTAAATGGCCGACCCTTCCCTTAGACGGAAGTGTGTTTAGGTTTTTAGTAATTTTGCTTAACACGTTATAGATCTATATATTTTATATCTCTCCGCCTTTATTAGGCCTCTTCGATTAACTTTCCATTTATTATAAACATATAAAAATAAATTTTTATGTTTTGTTTATATGCGACCTTTCCTGATAGTAGGCGGTCCTAACTTGGAACCGAAGTTAATCAACGTTGAGCCCGTTATATCGTATTTAGCCTTTAAAGAATTTAAAACTTTTTAAATTTAATGTTTTATGAAAGAATTTCTTTGATAGTCTTCGTACTGTTTTCAAAGATGAACTAACGTTTAGTTTTTTAGACTACGCAGTTGTTGACGTTCAGGACGTTCAACATGCGCTCTATCGTTACGATAGAGAGAGAGTGTATCACGATTTCACTTTGCAGTAAGAGTAAATCGATTCTGACGTTTCGTTCATTCTTTCTTAGCTTAAATGGTTTAAATTCTAAATTAAAGGAACTTTTTATTTGGAAAACCTTTCAGTTTTTTCCTTTAGCCAAGTAACATGTTTTTTTGACGATATATAATTGGGCTCTTCTCTCAGGTGCGAAATCAAGAGAGAAAGAGAGAGAGAGATAGAGACGGAGGGAGAGAGAGGAGAAAAAACGTTCCGTTCAAGCGGGTAACGTTGTTCTCGTGTTACTCTCCTCCCTAGTCGCTGTACGGGGAAGAAGGTAAAACGTTTCTAGGGTTTTATTCTTGTCCCCAGGCTATGTGCGGTGAGAGATTGTAAACGTAGTTTATTTGAACTAGTGTTTAGTCTCTTTCCCAGCCACTGAATTCTTTATCTTTATATATGTTTTCTGTTTTTGCTAGTATTAATGAGCTGCATTATACGACTGTTTTCGCAATTACTACCTTTTAATGAAGGGTAGAATTGCGTGTTTCAGGTAGAAATCAGTAAAAGTTTCGATTTCAGTGAAATAAGTGCAAAACAGAAAATCGAAGTGATAAAGTGATATGCGCAAAGTGTTACAGTGTTGCGTCCGAGGGTTCGTCTGTTCGTGCCTGTCGTTCACCTAGTCCGGGACCTCTTGCAAGCTCCCAAGCCCAGGGGAGAAGTAATGTCGAACGACTTATGGGTTTGTCAGGCCTTGATCAACGAACAGACGTTTCCCTCCGTGGTTTCGGGCGTATCTACCCAAGATCGCCCCACCCACACAAAGACGAGAGAGCCCATTTACTTCTCGTCTGCGGAAGAGGTTTCTCGTAAGAAACCATGGACCAAGGTCTCGCAGCTTATTAAGCGCAAGTCGGTCCCTTCCGCGCAAGTCCAACGGCCCAGTTGTAGCCACTGGGTCAGTTCGGACTCGCTGCAGTCTTCCGACGACTGCTCACCTCCTAAGAGAGGCAAAGCGGTACCGCAACAGGCAGTAACACCGTCTGTTGCCGCACCTGCTACTGTAGACCCTAAGTGGTCTTTGCTGCAGACCATGCAGACACAGTTAACATCTTTAATGCAGGACTTTCGTGCGGAGAAGGTTGACGCTGCACCCGTTAGCCTACAACCAACCACGGTTGTGCGTTCAGTTGACGCTGAGGCTACCTTCTCCCGCACTCCAGCTGTGAGAGTCCCGCCACCCATGCGCAGTGTACCCTGCCAGCCGCATGTTGACGTTCAGCGACGCACGGAACCCTCCGTTGACGTTCGCGAGTTACAACAACAACCTAAGTTGTTTTGTTTTGACGCGGTGCGTCAACCTCCGCATTCTAGAGTTGTGTTGACTGCTCAGTATAGACAGTTGACAGTTCACAGACTGTCAAGCAGTTACATGACGTTGCCTTCTGGTCTGCTACTAATGCACCAGTGCTGTATGTCCTCACGCACCTGTTGTGGTTGACAGTTCAGTTGTTGACAGTTCACAGACTGTCAAGCAGTTACATGACGTTGCCTTCTGGTCTGCTACTAATGCACCAGTGAGAGACTCACTGAGATAACCTAGCTTTTATCGGACAAGGTTCCTGTAGATGAGAAAGTGCTGTTCTCCCTCCTACTGATATTCCTTTGAGGACTCTGTCATTTGGAGAGGAGCCTTAAGCTGCTTAGCCTCCTATGGACTTTAATTAAATCATGATGATTTTTTAAGGATCTTCGTCCGGATCTTGTAACTGCTGCTCCTCGTTCGCCTAAACGTCAGAACTTACACTAGGCCTAGCTACTTCGAAGCCGTTGTTGTTAAGCTAGTGCTCTCTCGCTCTCCTAGAGAGCGTTACGTTGGCTAGGCGACTGGTTTTTGCACCAGGAGGAGTTTTAGGGATACAGCCTTTGATTTCCCTTCTTTTAAACTGGCTTATAGAGCGAGAGTCTG
This sequence comes from Palaemon carinicauda, assembly GCF_036898095.1. Taxonomy (NCBI): domain Eukaryota; kingdom Metazoa; phylum Arthropoda; class Malacostraca; order Decapoda; family Palaemonidae; genus Palaemon; species Palaemon carinicauda. The sequence goes on from NC_090741.1 coordinate 65,710,973, forward strand.
ATAGGACACGAGAGAAGTTCTGGGCTTGGGAGTTCATGCCTCTGCCCAGATAGACTTCTCAATTCTGGTAGACTCGCCCTGGCGCCTAGCCAGGAGACGCTCCAAGTTGTTTACAGGTCAACTTCTCAACTTTTGTCGAGCCTTTGAAGTTTTGCTGTACTATTATGTCACACATAACAAGGCTTCCAGGGATGGTAAATGGTTCCGCCTCAGTCGCTAACCCCGTCTGTTGCCACACCTGCTCCCGTAGACCCTAAATGGGCTTTGCTGCAAGACATGCAGTCCAAGCTTGTGTCCTTGATAGAGGACTTAAATGCGGAGAAGAACCTTCTGGCCAACAACCTTCCAACCGGTTGGTTGTGCGCCCTGTTGACGCTGAGGTATCCTACTCGCGTCTGCCAGTGGAGGTGGTTCCTCCACCGATGCGACCCAGTGTGGGTTGCCAGTCGCACGTTGACGTTAAGCGACGCTCGGAGGTGGTTGTTGACGTTCAGTGTGTCACTAGGAAGACGTTCAACAACCAGCAGAGGTGACTTGTTGTGACGCAGTGCGTCAACCTCAGCAACCCGTTAGGGTGTTGACTGCACAACCCAGACAGTCTAGACAGTTTCGGGTTGACGCTGTACTTCCTCGCGCACCCATGGTTGTTGACAGTTCACAGACTGTGCAGCAGTGCCATGATATTGCGTCCGGCTCCGTCACGCATCCACCAGTGCGACCGGATTCAGCGAGTCAGACGTTGCCCACTCCGTTGCCGTTTCCTCATCAGTTTCGGATGAGGAACCCTCTGATGAGGACGTTGCTGAACAAGACGATCAACCCCCAGCCCTGCTATCCATCCAGAAGATGCTGAAGAAGGAACGCTGCCCAGTCAGGCTGTAGATGAGTCTGGTAGGGACACTGTCATCCGTGGATCAATTTGTGTCACTAGGAAGACTACACCTCCGTCCTCTTCTATACCATCTAGCTTTTCACTGGAAAAAGGACAAGACGCTAGAAGCGGTCTCGATCCCGGTTTCCGGAAAGATAAAGTCTTGTCTGACTTGGTGAAAGGACTATATCAACCTTAGAGAGGGTCTTCCCCTGACTGTTCAGACTCCCAACCACGTTCTCTTCTCGGACGCATCGGACGTAGGCTGGGGTGCGACATTAGACGGTAGGGAATGCTCGGGATTATGGAACTCGAGTCAAAGGACAATGCATTTCAACTGCAAGGAGCTACTGGCAGTACATCTGACCTGGAAAAGCTTCAGGTCTCTCCTTCAAGGCAAAGTGGTGGAGGTGAACTCGGACAACACCACGGCTTTGGCGTACATCTCCAAGCAAGGAGGGACCTACTCTCTGACATTGTACGAGATCGCAAGGGACCTCCTCACCTGGTCAAAAGGTCTAGACATTTCACTAGTAACGAGGTTCATCCAAGGCAACTTGAATGTCATGGCAGATTGTCTCAGTCGGAAGGGACAAATAATTCCAACAGAATGGACCCTCCACAAGGATGTATGCAAGAGACTTTGGGTCACCTGGGGCCAGCCAACCATAGATCTCTTCGCAACCTCGATGACCAAGAGGCTCCCAATAATTTGCTCACCAATCCCGGACCCAGCAGCAGTTCATATAGATGCCTTTCTACTAGATTGGTCACATCTAGATCTATATGCATTCCCTCCGTTCAAGATTGTCAACAAGTTACTGCAGAAGTTCGCCTCTCACGAAGGGACAAGGTTGACGCTAGTTGCTTCCCTCTGGCCCGCGAGAGAATGGCTCACCGAGGTACTTCGATGGCTAGTAGACGTTCCCAGAACACTTCCCCTAAGGGTGGATCTTCTACGTCAGCCACGCGTAAAGAAGGTACACCAAGGCCTCCACGCTCTTCGTCTGACTGCCTTCAGACTATCGAAAGACTCTCGAGAGCTAGAGGCTTTTCGAAGGAGGCAACCAGAGCGATTGCTAGAGCAAGGAGAACATCCACCCTTAGAGTCTACCAATCGAAGTGGGAAATCTTCCGAAACTGGTGCAAGTCAGTATCCGTATCCTCGACCAGTACCTCTGTAACTCAAATAGCTGACTTTCTCTTATATCTGAGGAAAGAACGATCTCTTTCAGCTCCCACTATCAAGGGTTACAGAAGCATGTTGGCATCAGTCTTCCGTCACAGAGGCTTAGATCTTTCCAACAATAAAGATCTACAGGACCTCCTTAAGTCTTTTGAGACCACGAAGGAGCGTCGTTTGGTTACACCTGGTTGGAATTTAGACGTGGTACTAAGATTCCTTATGTCAGACAGGTTCGAACCGCTACAATCAGCCTCCCTGAAAGATCTCACCTTTAAGACTCTTTTCCTGATATGCTTAGCCACAGCTAAAAGAGTTAGTGAGATTCATGCCTTCAGCAAGAACATCGGATTCTCATCCGAAACGGCTACATGTTCTACAACTTGGTTTTCTAGCCAAACACGAGCTGCCTTCTCGGCCTTGACCAATATCGTTCGATATTCCAAACTTATCGTATGGTTGGAAATGAACTAGAAAGAGTCTTATGTCCTGTAAGAGCTCTTAAGTTCTATTTAAAAACCTTTACGAGGCCCGTCTGAAGCTTTATGGTGTTCAGTTAAGAATCCATCTTTGCCTATGTCAAAGAATGCTTTATCCTATTTTATCAGACTGTTAATACGAGAAGCTCATCCCCATCTGAATGAGGAAGACCAAGCTTTGCTGAAGGTAAGGACACACGAAGTTAGAGCTGTCGCAACTTCCGTGGCCTTTAAACAAAATAGATCTCTGCAAAGTATAATCGACGCAACCTATTGGAAAAGCAAATCAGTGTTCGCGTCTTTTTATCTTAAGAATGTCCAGTCTCTTTACGAGAACTGCTACACTCTGGGACCATTCGTAGCAACGAGTGCAGTAGTGGGTGAGGGCTCAACCACTACAATTCCCTAATTCTATAACCTTTTTAATCTTTCTCTTGAAATGTTTTATTATTGTTTTTGGGTTGTCCGGAAGGCTAAGAAGCCTTTCGCATCCTACTTGATTTGGCGGGTGGTCAAAGTCATTTCTTGAGAAGCGCCTAGATTAGAGGTTTTGATGAGGTCCTGTTGTATGGGTTGCAACCCTTGATACTTCAGATCCTAGGGGTCGCTCAGCATCCTAAGAGGATCGCGAGGCTCCGTAAGGAAGACGTACTTAAAAAGGCAGAGTAATTGTTCAAGTCGACTTCCTTACCAGGTACTTATTTATTTTATGTATGTTATTTTGAATAACTGCTAAAATGAAATACAAAATACTTAGCTCATAATAATGTAAACATGTAATGCTGGTCTCTACCCACCTCCCTGGTGTGAATCAGCTATATGATCACCGGCTAAGTTTAATATTGAAAAATGTTATTTTTATTAATAAAATAAATTTTTGAATATACTTACCCGGTGATCATATATTAAAGGACCCTCCCTTCCTCCCCAATAGAGACCCAGTGGACCGAGGAGAAAATTGGTTCTTTGTTTGCTTGGAGTACTAAGTACCTGCTCGACAGATGGCGCTGTTGATGTACACCCCCACCTGCATAGCGATCGCTGGCGTATTTTGACCGTCGGTTTTTCTGTCGAGCAACAGAGTTGCAGCTATATGATCACCGGGTAAGTATATTCAAAAATTTATTTTATTAATAAAAATAACATTTTTTGCTCTATCTACCTCCCAAAGTTGGGGGGAAGTGCCATGGTAGACAAATAAAGCAAATTTATCTTCAAGTGAGAAAAACTTCCAAATATCACTTTTCTATTCCTTATGACGTTTCACTTTTTACCCAGTCTGTCAGTCCTCAGTCAAAATTGAGAGGTGTTAAGTAGGAATTTCACAATGCATTATTTATGTTTCAAAGGTGTTTAGTTTAGGTTGCTGGACTTTCGTCCCTATTTGTTGGGTCTATAGCGCAGGTGGGGAGATGTTCAGCTTACTATTATATCTTTTTCTTTTGTACCTTGAACATTTCAGTACTAACAAGCGATCATCAAGCTTAGGCATCGTCTATTTGATAAGAGTGTAGTCTCAGTTTTTGGTATTTCATTAGAATACATGTATAAGAGATCAAGACTTGGGACATGGTACACATCTGTGAAGATTGTAAAAAGCTTACTCCTGAGTAGAGTACAGATTTAAATTGAGGTATGTTTAATGTTACCAACTTGAATAAGTAAGTTCTCAATAAGTAATGTATCATGTATTTCCTCTAGATACTTAAAGATTTAGGTTACCCATAAGTGACAGACAGGAGACAGATCATTGCCTAGCCGCAGAATGTCGATTCACACATGATCTGTGCTCATGCACCCTCTTCCCCAAAGCTCAAGTATTTGGGTAGGTGTATGGCAATGGTCCACTGTATCTATAGGATAAAGGGACAATAAGGTCTTATTTCCCAGTAAAATATATTAACCCTGAAGCAGGGTTTGAAATTGGGACACTTCAATTGTGTTACAATTGAAGTGTTCCAATTGTCAGTAGCATGTATAGCAGTAATTTATTGTTTAAATTCCCTGACCCAAAGGTTTAGAGTTTATTGCATCATAAACATAAATTTGTGTTTGCCCCCTACACATATACAGACTTTTTGTACTTCAAGATAAGGAATGAAGAGTTGGAGCAGTCGTTGAGTTTGTTCACGAGGTAGTTATAGATATGTGGCGAGTGCGAGCAAGTAGTGCCGCCCACTTTGTGGTTAAAGACTTTACTTTTGTCTTCGGCTGCAACGAGTGCAGATATACTGCTGTGTCCTATCAATAGGTTGTTAATCTTTTCCTTGTCCTTTGAAATAATTGTTGCCTTCATTCTCATCATTCTGGAAGCAAAGTAAGATGTTTATAAATGTTGGGAAAAGGGTAGATTCTGTAACCGGTTGATGGCAAAACCAGCTAAAGATACAACCACACTGCTTTTCTTGTAAGGGGCATGATTATTTACTGTCATCCCCATCTGCCGATTATAGATTGTGTCCTCCTGTACAATGCTAAGTGTTTGCTTTGAGGATTTAAAGGAATGCTAAGGACTCTCCTGCATTATCTTTGGCAAGACCAAGAGGATGTCAAAGAAATAGTACTGTATAGCTGTTGCTGTTGCTGATGAGTTTGACCTAATCTTAGGTGTTGGGGGTAGGCCATCCATGTATTTCTTGAGGGAGCTGGTAATCAAGGCTTTTTTGTCCACAGTGACCCCAAGTGCCAGTGAAGCCTGTGGTGACCCCAAAGAGGCCAATGAGTATAAGGCCCAAGTAGCCTCTGAAGCCAAATAAGGTGCCTATCACCTGTGGCCATCACCCCATATGCCCGTCACCCTTGTGTCTGTTACCCTAGTGCCCTTGCCTGCCAACCCTTTGTTTGTTACCCTGTGACCCCCTGAGCCCTTTGTTCCAGTAATTCCTGTGCCAATAATCCCAGCCCCTGTGACCTTTTTCAAAGACCAGTGTCTGTTACTAGTGTAGTGAGAGTGACCGCTACTTGCCCTGTGATATTGACCTCTAGTGTTGTGGTTCCTCAGCACAAGCAACACAGGTAAGGGTACATGTACTTCTTCTGTCTGTGTTGATTGATGTTAGAGATCATTCTCTCACCAATGATAACCAACCTGGTTCATTGTCGGTCCCTGATTACATTACTGGTTCCCTTCTTGAGACCAACTGCTTGTATCCATTTGTGGTAAATACTGTAGGCCTCCTTAGCTCTTGACCCTTACGCAAGACGAATATACTCGGGATTCTTCTGCTCTGAAGTCACTAGACCTCAGCCCAGTACCAACAGAAGCAGAGAACCCAGAGTCGTAGTGCTCCTTTGTGGAGGTTCGAGGCAATGAAGGTTCTATGTGCCAGAATCTTCTGCACCGTTACTTCTACTGGTAGACCGACCTACCAGTGGGGAGCTATCGCTTGGAGAGACTCTGAACATAAGGCATACCCTTCTTGGCTTCTGAGTTAGTGGTCATTGAGACTTAAGTCATAGCTACCTTATAAGTATTTTCGTGGCTGCTCTGTGGCAAACTTCGCAAAGACAATGGGGTTATTAACTGACTCTTTAGGGAAGTACAGGAGTCTCATTCTGTCCTTTTGGAAATGCAGTTACCTTTTTGGCATACCAGACAGCATTCCACAAGGCCAACGAATTTTAAGAGGGATACGGGGTGTCTCAATTCTCTGAACAGGTTGGTCCAGAGGTGGTGTTTACGCTATGGAACGCTCATCACTTTTGTTGAGGAATCATGTTCAGGTGGTTGTGAAGAAGTTGAGGACTGATTTACAGGACTCTCTGATCCACCTTGCCATAACTTCTGGGGTGTCTGTTGCCAAACCAGTGGGATCAGTGGGGAAGAAGGTCACCCAAACCTTCTCAAGACCCTGATCAGTGCCATACACAGCCTTTTTTAGGCACTCAATAAGGAAAGAATGGTGGCCTTGACACTCCCCCTTTCCTACTGCCACAAATAGGAGAATGACTGTTATGTCGTTGGGAAATTTGCTAGAAACTGGACCAAGCCTTGGGTAGCGAGTGTCCTTTGGGATGTTTATTTGGTACTTTTCTTTTTACCAACACCCCCTCTTGCCTACTGATAGCATTCTCCAACTACTCTCCAACATTATCGAAAGCCGTAGTCATGATGGCAGAGATGGAAGTGATGTTGTAGAATTTATTCCAAGTCATTCAAGACAGATCTCTGGGCTTCTGCAGTCTGCTCTTCTTGGTGAAGTCAACTAGGGGCTGGAGACTGGTCATCATCTTTCCCATGTACCAGTTTGTTAAGCAAACAAGGTCCAGAATGGAAATGCTATGAACTTCATGCTTTCAGTGATTCTGAAAGATGTGTATTTCCAACTACTTGTGAATCCACTGCTTCACTCTCAATGGAGCTGTGTATCAATTCAAAACCGTGTGTTTTGGACTGTGTTCTTGCTGGTGTCAGCTTTGGCGCTCTCGCACGCGGTACATCTTTTGTGTATCTAAATGATCAGTTGATCCTGGCCTCTTTCGACAGGCAGTTGCTACAAGATCAAGATCATCTGCTCTCCTTTTTTCATGATCTGGGGATCGGGGTAAATCAAGAAAAGTCAAATCTTATATCTAAGCAGAGGTTGAAGCATCTGGGCAAGTTGATAGACACAGCATTAGTGAGTCATTCCATCAAACGCTCACATCGGGAAGGTTATTGCACCTGTTCCTGTCCAAGACAGTACTTCCAGCTTGATGTTGCCAAAATCTTGTTACCCCCCTTTCCTTGTTGGAGAATCTTGTTTCACATATGCACCGTCTATTTCAACAACGATTGCTTTAGTGGTGTCTGAAGGAGATCTCCCTTCCCATCTCGTTACATTGGAACAAGAGGTACAGGATGATCTTTCCAGATGGCTGAACAATTAAAACCTCACCAATGGAGTTACCTTCAACTTCTTCTTGAGCATCTTTTTCCATTTCTATGTGGGGTTGATGTTTCTGGCCAGCTTTCTCCATCTAGCATTAATTTTATTCTGATAATATTCACTGTTCATATTCGTTTTGGCAAATTTTTCATGGCTGGATGCCTTTCCTGCCACCAACCCTCCCCATTTACCCGGGCTTAGGACCGGCACCAAATTGAGGCTGGCTTGCCCCCCTCAGTGGCTGGGTTAGTTACCTTCAACTCTCCACCTCCAAAAAGGTTTCTGTTCTTGGACGCATCCAGGGATGGTGGGATGTACACCTGAGAAATAAAGTCGCAGTAGGGGTGTGGCTCTAATAAGAAAAGCATCTGTATATCAACCTGTTGGAAATACGTGCAATGATCAGATCACTGCAAGCTTTCTAGCAAAGCTTGATAGGGCTCTTAGGAATGTTGATAAGTGACAACAAGCAAGGAGGAGGAATGTTCTAGCAGAAATGCTCGATTGGCAAGGGTAGTTTAAAGGTTTAAAATCTGCTCATGGATGGCAGAGGCAAGGGACAGTGACAATTCCCTAGATAGTAGGACAATGCCTTAGAACCGACCATACAGTATATACAGTACATATGATCAATTCCAAAGCCCGCAGACAATAAAGACTCTATGGCGTTTGAAGGGGTCTTGAACCCTGGGCCGGCATTCACCAGGCAGGGACATTTCTAATAGCTACCACAACACTAAGTAGGTTCAGTGATCCCTTCATTCTTGTATGGCAGAAAAACTTCTTGCTTTCTGTGGATCACTGCAAATGGACTTGTTCGCTACATGGCTGAATAGGGAACTCCCTGTGTTTTGTTCCCCCATTCTAGACCCATGGGCGGGGTTAGACTGTCAGAGGAATTCTTAAAACACCCTTGGGACAACCTGGATTTGTAAATCTTATCTTTCTTTTGCCTGATTTACTGATTAATCTAAAGATTGTGGACAACATTAGATTTCAGGATGACCCCAGTGGCTCTAAGGTGGTCACATGCTTAATAATATACAGATCTGCTGATGGTCCTTGTTGAGGTGCCAAGAGAACTACCCTGATGGCCCACTCTTCTTTGTCAACCCCACCTTCAGAGGTACCATCACTCATTGGAGTCCCTTACACTTTACATGTGGATGCTATCCTACATCTCCGAGCGTAAGACTTAACAAAGTACTACAAAGGAGATGTCGGGATACCTGTATAGATCGTCTGCAGCTGTCTGCGATTGGTGTCGTAAAAGGGATACTTCTTTGGTCAGTCAGAGCCTATCAGCAATTTATAGGTAATTTTTTCATCTTTCCTTTTCCATGGAAAGCTCCTCACAGTATCTGTGATGAAGGGCTATTGCTTAGCCTTGAGCCAGGTCTTTAGACTGAAGGTTAAACACCTTTCTTTCTTGTGGGAACTGTCTATGCTCATGAAGAGCTTGCCCACCAGTGGACCTAGGCCCCTGGAGGGAGATATGACCCATGTTCTCAAATCTCTTATACTTTCCTCATATAAGCCTTTGAGACTGGCATCAGACAGAGATCTGAAACTCAAGACTGTCTTCTTGCTAGCCTTGGCATCGGAAAACTTGAGTTGACGAGCTGCATGACATCTTGTATTTCACAAGCCATTTCTAAGAATGGAAGTTGGTCTCATTTATTTATGTTTTTATTTTGTGACCAAGACCCATAATACAGCAGTCCACAATGTTTAGTTTGAGTCCTCCATCTCTTCTCTTCACTATACGTTAATGAGAAATGAGGGTGACTTTTTTTCTGTACTGTAAGGGCTCTGTGGTGCTACTTCAAGAGGACTCGTTGTTTCACACCTTAGCACGGGTGGGACTGAGAGAAAGATATTCAAATACACTATTTTATTCTGGCTTTGTGAGGCCAACAGACGTGCCTATATGCTTCAGCCAACGAAGGGATTGAAGGGCCATCACAGACAAAGGCTCATGAAGTCGGTTATCGGCTCTATCCTAGCTTTCAGAAAGAAACTACCAGTGACGCTGGTATTGAAGGCAGGAGACTGGAAGTGCCAGACAACCTTCACTTCCCACAGCCTTCTTTAGATAGCTTAACCCTTGTTCCTGTGGTGGCTGCTCAATAGGTTGTGTAAGGTCAGAATAACTACCTTTCAAAGAAGATTCATTAGCCTAATGATATTAATAAAGGAAGCTAAGAGGTTTTGAAGTTCATCACTATCAAAATTTGATTGGTTAAATGTTGTACTGTATCAAAGGAAGTTGCAAGCCTAGAAGGAAAGGTAGAATGACTGGATTTCTACTCTTCTTTATATCCCCCTCTCTTGGGATTGCAGCAGTCACTGCCTTTATGAGCTGAACCAGAAGTTAGATGCAGGTAAGCTTCATAATCAAGCAACCTTTCTTTTCAGACAAGATTTGTTAAGAAGTATCTCCCTCATTAGGCTAGACAAGGTGGAGGATGAATAGAATTAACGCAAATCCAGTTATTATAGATGCATATACATTTGGACAACATAGCCTACACAAGGGTAGACTCCTGTGACAGATTACTTTTTACACTTGGTATGGTCCTAACCTAACAGATTGATATTTCCATTCTCAGAGTGTTAGGAGGTTGGCAGGAGTCATTGCCTTTGCTCCTATACAGGACTAGGTTCTCTGACATTTTCTTGGAAAGTTTAACTAGCCAGATTTTGGTTCATAGGGACTTCCTTCCTCATAAGCATGAATCTCCTATTAAAGAATGATGGTTTGTATTCATGTAGGAATAAGTCGCAGGTTTTTAAAGTAATACGTATGTTAAAGTAATCCATATTTCTCCCGACTATAAAACCTGAGTTCTTTTGAGTTACATTTCCCAGCTCAACCACCCTGCAATCCCACGCCTAAGGTCAAAAGTGATTGTCTAGCTGACTTCAGGTGGGTGGAGCTTACCTGCAACCTTCTGGTAGGTATAACTACCTTGTTAGATTTTTAATGGCTATTCAAGCATCGCTGGAGTCATATAGGTACAACTGTTAAAGGGCTCTGGTTTCTATACTTAGGAAAAGTGCAAATGACTTTAAAGATTTGTTTAGATTGTTATGCACAACTGGGTGGAAGAGGGGCACTCCACAATGAGGCCGTCTCTCAAGGTATTCAATCACCACTAAGAAGACTGTCTTACATGCTTAGACTAACAAAATTGTTTTTAAATCAATTCTTTTATGTTTATGAAATCCTATTATTTTTGTTGTTGTATACTACAAAATTGTTTTTAAATCAATTCTTTTATGTTTATGAAATCCTGTTATTTTTTCGTTGTCTTATACTGTACTTCAACTGTAGTTGTATTCTTCCAGGGCTTCAAGGTGGCTTACGTTGTTTTTACAAAGCCCGATGGATTATCACACGCCATGTCGGCATCCCCCTCCAATGATTTGATTTTGTCTACCACAGCTAATCCAGTTGCCACCGGCATCAAGAGTAAGTAGTTTTTTTCTACTGTTATTTTCACTGTGAAGTAAAAAGTTGTTGGGGGCTGTAGTTGATTGGGTATATGTTTTGTGTTAGTGATTCTTACAGTGTTTTGGTGGAGTTTCACTTGGTGTTATGAGATATTCTTATTTTTAGATACTAGTATAGTACAGCCTTTTATTGCTTTTATGATGATTATAAAATTCGTAATCTAACTAAGGCATTATGTATTATTGCCAGGTCCTTTAGCGATAAAAATTGCATTGCAAGACAACATTATTCATTAGTGATTCAGTATAAAAAGAAAGAAAGCCGTACCTTGACAATTTCTTTGATTATTAATGTTATATAAAATGAATAAACATTCAAATGGAACGGCTCCAAAGAGACCTAACTTTCAAAGAAAGTTTCCATGGAAAAGAATGCTTTTATAGTATGTGAATGTGAAGAGAAAACAGGACAAATACCGTATTTCCCATGTCATAAGGCGCTAAAAGTGGTAAGACGCACCCTTAAATTAGCAAGGCATTTTTTGGAAAAAAAAATGAGGACTTTAAAAACTTAGCAGCAATTCCTAGTCAGCGACTCTACTATGATGTTTGTCTGGTACAGTAACTTTTCTTGTTTTGGGTGTATCATGAAATATTCAAGTTGATATTAATTAGCTATATACTTATTATCCCAATTTTATTGCATATTCATATAAGAAACCACTAAACCAGTCGTAGTTTCTACCACAACTTCACGTTCAGTCATAGTACAGTACAGTACTATTTGGTGTTCAAGTGTTGTTACCAAAAAAGCAGTGTTACCAAATGTTCCTAATCATTTTTGTCACATGTAAAATTCCAGTAATATTTCTTAAATTCCTCATATAGCCTACAAATTTTCACACAAAATGTAATTATAGCTCAAAGAAATCTAGAAATTATTTTAGGTGGAATATTTTTGCTACTGTACAGTTATATATGACTCTAAGGTCTAGTTACTTTTCTGCTAACTTGTAATACTGCTCTCAACTAACACAGAAGTTTTTTCCAAGATCGTATCTAGCAACTGTCTGTTTGTATTATTTCGGAACTCGGGCAACAAAGTCATTATCAAAATATTGCTTTATTACAAAATATTAACAACATACTAGAAAACACATATATACTGCATAAACAACTAATATGTCATAGCGTCGTCTGCTACGAGACAACTAGTTCACATGTTGAGTAGTAGGTGTCGGTGGAGTAGTCCAACTGTATTCTCTAGGGCCTGTCACGGCCCTCCCCTTTGATGAAGGGATTATCTAATTGGAAGACTGCCTGTGAATAGTGGTTTACACACGCCCTTGTTAAATACACGACACCAACAAGGTGTTCGCGCGAGGGTTGTAACCTCTGCATTCCATGCTTTTATCTTTCTCTAGTATATTTGGAAGATTTATATTAGAATAAGTACAAAGAAGGACCCTTTTCACCGGCCGTCACAGATTGACCCAGAAATTATTTTTATATACCTTCATAAATAGCAATGTACCGGTAGGTTAAAAAACTAAGTTAATTATGCATTATGCTTTTGAATAGCCTTATTATCTCACTTCTTCTTAACCCTTTAACCCCCAGGCTATTTGGAAATTTCCAACCCTTAACCCCCAGGGGGTTATTTTTTTCCCAGCACATTTTGCAGTATATTTTTTTTTAATTGCTCTAACAGCCTTAATTTTTGTCATAGAGAGGTCAGGTTGGTCTCATTCTCTTGGAAAATGCCTGAATTTTAAAAAAAAATTATCAAAAATATGAAAAAAATAATTTTTATAGCATTTTTTTGCAAGGACGTACCGGTACGTCCATGGGGGTAAAGGGATGGCTTTTGTGAAACGTACCAGTACGTCCTTTGGGGGTAAAAGGGTTAAGATCGCCAATATCAATATTGCCGCCAAAGTTATTTCAGTTTATAATAAAGGAAGTGAAATACTTTTGGTACCATGTGGTGGGAAAGTAGTTTCTGAGCAGAATGTTAAGGCTGCTTTTCTACTAAGCTAGTACTGTACTGTAATGCATAAAAGTTTTTGGTTTAAGGGCATTGTCTTTTATCCAAATTAACTAGAAGAGATCCTTTTGCATTCGTAGGTAATGTTATTCTATTAGGTAAATAGTTCTGCTGATTACTGGCCATTTTCCATAGCTCCTGTATAATCTAAAGTTTTTGAACATCTTTTGGCAAATCATCTGAATTGATACTGTATGCTGAAAGTAATCATCTGTTCTCTAGTCTGCGGTTGGACTTTCGCAAGGGCTTTGGATCTTGTGATGCACTTTTAACAACCTCCAGTTGAGTGCAGAAATCACTTGTTTGTGATTATGAGGATTGTATTATTGGTGTTGATTTCAGTGCTGCTTTTAACCGTGTTAATCATGACACATTTTGTTTTCAGATTTAGGTGGTAGTTTGTGGGTCTTTTAGTATTATCATTACAGTATTGATTTTTTTAGTACAGTAGACAGTAGTAGATTACAAGTAGTTGTTGAGGGACACCATAGAGAATACAGGAATGTAATATCTGGTGTTCCTCAGTGTAGTGTTCTTCGCCCTAATGTTACTTTTCAAATATCCACACAAGCTTTTTGCTCATTCAGATTATTCTTCTCTCCTGGCATTGATTCTATTTCATAAATGTAGGACTGTGGTTGCTGGATCACTAAACAGATCTAGCTATAATTAGCACTTGGTGCAAATTATAGGATGTGAAGTTAAATGGTAATAAAACTCAAATTACTGTGTGTTTAACTGCAGTAGGTCAAGCACATTGGATCCTCCCCACCTAGATCTTTTCATGAACAATGTTACTTATTTGCAGCTTATTTGAAATTCCAGATCTGATCGTTTTGTGAATTTACATTTGAGAACCATATATCTCTTCTTTTGCACCAAAAATTGGTACTATATATTGAGAATCTTTCATTACTTTTAGAGACCTGCTTATCGTGAGAAAATGTTTTGGTTTATCTATTTTACCTTGTTTAAATATTGTATCCCATTCTGGTTGTTGGCAAAAGTGGTCTATTAAAATCCTGATCCCAGATTTGGTTACAGTATTAGAGTCCGGCATTGTTATTTAGTAAGCTCTTTACCGTAACTAAGATTGTTCGTATTCTGACCATTCTTTGCATTTAGACCTTCCCAGACCATGCCATCGAATAGGTAATACTATACAAGGCATGCATTTAATTCTGACAGTTTTGGTCTTTCTTTCATAAGGCTTAGTACTTCACAGTTATCTATGACCATTCTTGAGCATATATAAACCTTTAGTTCTTTAAAATAGGGACATTTCTTCAGTGGCATTGTAAACAAGTTGATTAATGATAGCTGGCACGAGGGTGAACCCCCCCACCCCCTCTCCCACCTGCATGTCAGAGAATAGCCACTTCTGTCTTTTACCGTGGCGAGCATAGATGTGCTACCACATTCTTTTCTCCATTACTGTATACATTCTTTTGTGAAAAATTTTGTTTTTTAATCTTTTATTAGGGAACTCATTTTACCAACGATGTCCTCTCTGAAATGGACCATGACTTTCATTTTTCATTCACTGGAATTTCCACAAAGCTTCCATATTGTAGTATCCCATCTACAGGGCTTTTGGAAAGTGCTTCCCCCTAAAACCATTTTACTGTTGGCATTCACTTTATAGGGAGTGTCATTATTTATTCCTATAAATAAGATTTGAGAAATTTAACTTGGTCTGGTTAAAAAATGTGATGAAAATATTATTAAAGAGGAAAAGCCTATGTTACCGCTGAGCAGCAGAAAAGAACTTCACTCTCAGAATTTAGTGAACCAAATTTGACCCAGGGTTTTATTTACAAGATTGTGGCTGGTAAGAAGACACCATCTTATCTCTGATCAGATGCTCAAGAAGATACTGAGAGGGGAGAGAGAAATATAATCAGCAAAGCTCACCATCTATTTATTAACGTTTACCCAAAAGACTTGTTTTTTAATGAGAGATGGAAACGGACTAAACTTAGATAAGTTGAAGGCCTATGTAAGAGGAGACCAGTTTTACCTGATGGAAAGTTGTAGGCAGAAAGCATTGAAGCTAGGGCCAAAAGACACTGCAAGGAGCCTGTAATACTATGAACAGGTTGTCTCCGCTCAAAGCAAGCTGTAGCTTGAACCCTCTGGTTTGTGTGCATGAAGTAAAAGCATTTCTATTTTCATTTTTTTAAACATGCAATGTCTGTTAGACTTGCACTAAGCATTGGAAAAGATTGTCTGCATTCCCTGCCATCTACTTAGAAGACATTACCCACAATATCATATCAGTAGTGTCTTGTATAGGGGCTAGGCAGGCAGTCCCATAATGAACTATATTTAATTTGTTTTTTCATCGTGCATCAGTGTCCTGGCTTCCGTTTAAGTCATGTTATTCTTGCCAAATATCCGTGACTGTTTGCCTCTTCAAGGTCATTTGTTGTTAATTGGTTTCCTGTCTCGGTTCCTTTTGGCATTATCAACATAATAAGATGTTTTTAACCCTCTGAATTAGTGTGTCATCCATTCACATAGTTATATGAAACCTTTTCAGCTTTCTAATCCTGTTTTCCGTTTATTTGTATCTTTATTCCTTTATTATTTAAAACATGAAACGTTAGCATAAGTACAGTAGGTTGACGCATGACATTGTTGCTCACTGTAAAAAAAAGTTTGACTGCAATTTTGTCAAGGCTGGGATCACCAGAGGGTTAAGGAAATTTCAGTTTCAACTATGTAGTGAACTCTACAAACAACTGCTTTACAAGGATTTCCCCTTTTTCCCTCTGCAATGGAAAAATGCTTCCACTATTGAGTGAGGGAGGAGGCTTTGTCCAATGCAGTTGTACTCTTAGTCACATAATTGAATTAGGTGTTTATGTGATAATCAGTATTATGATCATGGAGAATTATAAAGAAAGGAACGTTTCTTATGAAGCATAATTTTGTGTTTGTGTAAAATGGAAACCATTTGATAATTATGACTGTTCAACTCTTTGAATTAGACCTTTTAAGGAATTTTAACTACAGTATCCTGTACTTTTATGGTGTTATTTACAATGAAGATCAACAAACATTTCAGTTTTAGCATTTCAAAAGTCTTGCACATATATTTTCAGAATGGCATCAAGAGTACAACAGTCTTTATGTTAGTCCAGAACAACTCAGCACAGAGATTAAGTCTGTAATGGAGAGTTATGAGAAGGAAAAAGAAGAGGTGGAGAAAGCTGCCAAGGAAGATGAACCTGATGAAGATGGCTGGATTACAGTTAACTCAAAGTAAGTGTTTTCACTGATAGTTCTTTTTTTCTCTTGTAATGTAAGAGCTAATAACACTAAAGTTATGTTTCTTGCATACTGGTGTCTTTAAACTTGCAGTGTTAGTACAGTGGAGTCATTTCCCATTGTTTTAGAGTAATTGTCAACTTCTCACTTACTGTTAATTAGAAAAGAGGTCTTAAAAGCTTGTATGTGCAGTACTATTGATGCATTCTGCACTAGGCAAATGCAGTAGCAAAAAGCCGATTCCTGCTGTTTTAGTCAATTATAGAAAAAAAAAAAAATAATATAATAGCAACATGATTGCAGTTATCAAAAAAGGCTGAAGAATAAGTACAAAGGAGAAAATCTGACTTACTGTAATAACCTGAAATAAGAAAAAACTCTAAGCTATTTGAATTACATTAATTCACAATATAAATTCGAGGAGAAAGACATTAAGAATATCATGCAAAAAAGTGTAAAACCTTTCTGAACCTGTAGTGTTTAAAAGATTTATATTGTAAATTTTGATAGTATTGATAAAAGAATTAATGAAAAACCATTTGACAGAGTTGAAACAGGAATTTTTTAGATTTCTACGTCCGTGTGGTGGTTTCATCTTTCATCTTATATAGGTCTTCTTTGTGATTATATGCCTGGTCATTGTCTGTTAAGCCAGAGAAGAGCAATATTCCATTGTTTGGAAACTGACCACATTGTCTAGCTTGATAGGAAAACATTATTTATTAGACTGATAGAAATAGCAGAAATAGTTGTAGGTGTGGTAATATTGGTATGGGAATAAAGTGTATAAACTTCCAAATGCTTTTGTAAAGACATCTCGATTGCCAAGTGGTAATCCTGCACATCATGCGTATTTACTGTGTGGAAGACCTGATAACTATCCAGTTGCTGTTGGATCATTTAAGATGCAACTTTTCCATTACTGTATCTTAAGGATAGAACTACTATTTATTCCTACGTGGATACAAACTTCTGAGTCATTTAATGGGGTTTCTTCTGGGGTTTTGTTTTCACGGCCAGACAAAAAAGAAATCTGGTAGAGGTGGATTGCGCCATAATACATTGCCATGGGCAACCGCTATCACATGATGCAACCTGCTTGGGACAATTGTCTCACCACTTAACTTCTGGCCACGGAGGTAGAAGGACGTACCCTTACGATCAGACAACCGCTTCACCCGCTCGTCTGCCTCGATTAGTTCACTTGCTATTTCATTATTGGTGTTTCGAGTGTGTGCCTTGTTTTCAACTGTCGAATATGATGCGTTCCTGACCAGGCCGTACTGGTCGTTTGTGTTGCACTTTTATGAGCCGGATAGAAGTGGACCCTCGCCAAGTATGCCCGTTGTGTGGAGGGAAAAGATGTTTGGTATAATCTCCATGTTAGTATTGTAAAGAATGGTCGTCCTCCCACTGGGATAGATATCGTTCCTGCCAGAAGAAGTGAACCAAGACGGATCGCTCTCCTACTTCTCCTTCCTGTGAGAAGAAACGAAAGGTAGTTGTGGTGTCGAACATTATCTCCCCTCAAGGGCCCTCTTGTCAGGCGCCCATTGTGGCTTCTGTCCCAGAGGGGGATGGGCATTTTGTTAATACAGTATTATATTTCCAAGTGTTAATGTGCATTATGTGGTAGAACTTGTTCTTATCACAGACCCCTGGCTACGTTCCCTGAGCCAGATCCGCTGCATGCTTCAGTGCCAAATCTGTCAATGTATCCAACCCCCCACCCCCACCTCCCCAAGTGTGTGGAGTGGAGATCTTTATCTATCTGAATATGCAAATCAGATATTCACTGCTGTTGAAGTCTCTCCCATTAAAACAGTGCATGCTTCTTGTTCCCGTCAAGACCTTAGAGTCTAGCATGTTATTTCCCCTCCTACTGAGGCAGCAGTGTTGTAAGAGCCTAGCAGCCGGTCTCCAGCTCGTGTTATCGAAAAAGGTTTGCCTTGTACTCTTAGGGGTCCTTGGCAGAGAACTCCGCAGAAGAGTGGCCGGAATGAGGAGAGAGATTTGTCTTCATTCTACTATGAGGGTGGCCAGACTGCTCAAGCTGTGTCCCCTCTCCAGAGGTGGCAATTCCTTCATTCTCAACGCAGGCTTTTCCTTCCCAGCTTCCTAAAGCTGGAAAGTCAAGTGTAACAATTCCTGCTTTACCTAGATTTTAAGCTAGAAGTGCGGTTAGGGCAAACATTCACAGTCATGAATGTGCCAACGCATCCAAGCCTCATGATGTCACTGTACAGGCCGCGTGAGGCTACCCCCTGCAGCCGAGGTAGGTCGACAGATCCAAGCAAGTTGTCACCCCCAAGCGTCGTGATGTCACTGAAGGTGCTGCTATCTTAACGCACGAGAGTATTCCTCCACAGTGCCGTGATCGTGAATCCAGGAACAGGACTATATGCCCTTATGATAGGTGTAATGATTCTCCTCCGAAGTCTCGAGTCCCCCAGAGTTTTGTAAACTCTTGGCTATGGACAGATACGATAGAATCTTTCCATACACGAATAAGAACCATTCGTCTTATACTAAGAAACCCACTGATCGTCCAGATAGACCGCGTTCTTACTTTTCGTCTGAGGGTCGTGAATACCAGAGTAAGCGTTCTTTTGAACACTTCTTTCTTAGAGAAGTCTTTTTAGGTATAAGAAGTGATAAGGGCGTGAAAGATTTCCCCCCTTCCTGAGGATTACCCCCCATCCGTTGTAGACAAGTGGACGGGGAGACATAGATGTAGGCCCTGCCATAGACATTCAAGGTGGCAGAGTTTTGAAAACTGGCTCTTGCTCTGTAAATCAAGTTTCGAGAGAGACTTCAATTCCTTGGCTTCCCAATCAAGACAGAGATGGTGATCCCTTTTTTTGGGAGCAAACTGAATTCCTCCCACTCCTTCGCTGCCTCCTCTCCCTGTTATCTAAGGGAGAGAAAGGACGTTAGAGGAAGGATTGAGAGCTCTGTTAAGTCAGAGCATCCCCACAGAGATGTTGTTATGATTGATGACTCCAAATAACCTCTTGGCAAGTGCAAGTACAGTACTAGCTCTATTGATTTACCTTCCTTGAGGCTCCTGTAGTAAGCTCAGAAGTTTCACACTTTATTAAAATTGTGAAGCTCATCCATTGCTTACGAGGCTTAAAGGACCCGCCACTAGCCTAGACTGCTAGTAGACATTGAGCTATTGATGATACCTTCCCTTTATCTCAAAGTCCAAAACTAAGATTTGACGTACCTCTGTCTAACCAAACAAGAGACATGGTAGAGTTTTTGAACTTGCTGATCTTAGCAGAAGAACACTCCTAAAAGGCGAGCAGGTCATCGAAACTTCCGCTATTACCTCTACTGCATCAGAGACATTTCTATGTTAACTCTGTCACTGGTTAGAGTTCCCTCCCTATTGACCCAGGCATGGCTTACCTGGTACTCTCAGTTATTATTATTATTATTTTTATTATTATTATTATTATTACTTGCTAAGCTACAACCCTAGGGAAAATAGCCCAGTGAGGAAAGGAAACAAGGAAATATAAAATATTCTAAGAACAGTAACATTAAAATAAATATTTCCTATATACACTATGAAAACTTTAACAAAACAAGAGTAAGCAAAATATGACAGAATAGTGTGCCTGAGTGTACCCTCAAGCAAGAGAACTGTAACCCAAAACAGTGGAAGACCATGATATAGAGGCTATGGCGCTACCCAAGACTAGAGAACAATGGTTTGATTTTGGAGTGTCCTTTTCCTAGAAGAGCTGCTTACCAAAGCTAAAGAGTCTCTTCTACCCTTACCAAGAGGAAAGTGGCTACTGAACAATTACAGTGCAGTGGTTAACCCCTTCGGTGAAAAAGAATTGTTTGGTAATCTCAGTGTTCCTTTGGTGTATAAGGACAGAGGAGAATACATAGAGAATAGGCCAGACCATTCGGTGTAGGCAAAAGGAAAATGAACCGTAACCAGAGAGAAGGATCCAACGTAGTACTGTCTGGCCAGTCAAAGGGCCCCATAACTCTGTAGCTGTAGTATCTCAACGGGTGGCTGGTGGCCTGGACAACCATCAGGAAGGACGACTATCTTCTAACCATAGACCAGAAAGATGCCTACTTTCAGGTCCCCATCCATCCAACCTCAAGGAAGTGCCTAAGGGTTTGCTTTTGGGAAAGACTGTTCCAGTTCAATGTGCTGTGCTTTAGCCTGTCCACATCCCCATATGTATTTACCAGAGTCTTTGTCCTTGTATCGAAATGGGTACATGCATGGGCATCAGGCTCATGAGATATCTAGACAATTTGCTTCTCTTGGCAGAGTCCCAAGGTCTCCTACTTAAGCACATAGACCTATTACTAGATCTGAGCAGGGAGTTAAAAGTTCAACTGAACCTGCAGAAGTCCAGTCTAGTCTCCAACCAGTCCTTCAGGTATCTAGGCAAGGACATACTGTATATTCAAAATATACTTAATCAAAAATTGAGTGATCACTCAAAATTGTCACTATTTGTAAATTGCATATTTTATGGACACTTTTGAGTAATTCATCCATTTTTAATTAAGTATATTTTGAATATACAGTATATCAAATGTACGCTGGCATCACAAACTTTTGTTTATGTACGCTGGCATCACAAATTCTGTTTGGTTGCCTATGTTGACATGTGAGTTCCAAGTCGTATAGTGAGGAAACCGAGCTATTTTCTTTTTATAACCCTCTTCAACATATCTTAATAATTATTGCATTCCCAGAATTTAAGTAACCACCTAATTACTGTGCAAGAAGGGGAGAACTACAGGATTACATTATATTGGAGTAAATGGAGTGTGTGGTGTTGTAAACTATTACCCAGCAGTGAAAGGCTACCACTCGGCCTTGAGCCACCTTCTCAAACTGAAAGGGTTGGACCTATCAGATCTCTCAGTCCTAATGAGGAGTTTTGAGCAGTCTTGCCCTCCTCCAGAATTAAAACTCTCCTCCTGTGGTATGACCAAAGTACTATGGGACTTAAAGAAAGGCCTGTACAAACCTAAGCACAAAGCCTTAGAAAGAGATCTTACCTTGAAAAAAATTCTTCCTCGTTGCCTAAGCTTCGGCCAAGAGGAGTGAACTTCATGGTATATCTCACATTGCTACATTCCAGTGGGTGGAGAGAACTATCTTTGTCCTTTGTTCCTGAATTTGTGGCTAAAACCCAAAATCCGGTTGATTATTTCAGATTTGACTCTTTCATGATCTTGTCTTTCAAAGAGGTAACTGATGACCCGGATGATATGTTACTATATCCTGTGTGAGAGCAGTACGTGAATACCTGGAAAGAACAAAGAATTTGAGGCCCAGAATCTCCAATCTGTTTGTGAGCGCTGGCCGCTCCAAAAAGAAAGTTTCTGGAAATATAATTTCTCTCTGGTTAAGAAAAATTGTTGTGAGAGCTTATAAATCTTCAGGGGAAGTGTCTTCAAGGCCCCCCCCCCCCCCCTCAGGCCCAAGACATTCGTGGGCTTGTAACAACTTTGGCATTCCGCAAAATCCACTCGGTAGCTCAGGTTCTAAAAGCAGGAGTCTTAAAAAGACAAACCTTTTTTTTTATTAACAACTGCCTTAAAAACTGCACACACACAAGTCCTTAGACTTTAGACACCTTTTTGTTAGTCCCCCTTGTGGCTGCATAACAAATAGCCTTAAGTTTTTTCTAGCTCTCGGGTATCAGTTATTCTCTGCATTTAAGGGTGTTTATAAGCATAAATGTGAATAGTGATTCTGATCGGACTTGAAGCCCTCTTGAAATGCTCCCTAATGCAGGTAAGAATAGCTTATTTGTGGCTGACATAAAAAGCTATGCCTCTTAAGAGCCGCAAAACTGTTCACAAATAATTCACTTTAACTATATATAGAGGATAAAGGCAGACCCCCTACTTTGCGAAGACTTCCTCCCTCCTAAGGAAGACTCCCCATTAAATAGCTCAGAAGTTTGTATCCACATACGAAGAAACTACAAATTTTCAATATTAATCTTACCCGATAATCATGTAGCTGTCAACTCCGTTGCCCGACAGAATTCTACGGAAGGGATACGCCAGCGATCGCTATACAAGAGGGGGGTGTACTCACAAGCGCCACCTGTGGCCAGGTACTGCAGTACTTCTTGTTGACACCACCTCAATTTTTCCTCTGTCGTGCTTCCGGCAAGACGTTCATGGATACGCTTATAATTTTGGAGTCTTGTTCACGGTTTTTGGTGAAGTATTGCTCTAAGATTTCAGCTTTCGCTATTCAGGAAGTTTTATTATTAGCTTAGCTAGCTTTTGGAATTAATTTGATTAATTATGGTGACGAAGAGAGTATGAACTCTCTTTCACCTTTAAATGGCCGACCCTTCCCTTAGACGGAAGTGTTGGTGTCTAAGAGAGTATAGACTCTCTTTCTTAATTTTGCTTAACAAAAGTTATAGATTTATTTTATATCTCTCCGCCTTTTATAGGCCTCTTCGATTAACTTCCTTTTATTATAAACTTATTAAAATTAATTTTTATATTTGTTTATAGCGACCTTTCCTAATAGTAGGCGGTCTTTTCTTGGTACCGAAGTTAATTAACATTGAGCCCGTCATTTCGGTTTTACCTGTTAACATATTATGCTATTTTAATGTTTTTGAAAGAATTTCTTTGATAGTCTCGTACTGTTTTCAAAGTTGAACTAACGTTTTGTTTTGTCTCTGCAGTTGTTGACGTTCAGAACGTTCAACTTGCGCTCTATCGTTACGATAGAGAGAGAATTTTCACGGTGTCACGTTGCAGTAAGAGTAACCGTTTCTAGCGTTTTGTTCATTCTTTCTTAGCTTAATGGTTTTAATTCTAATAAAGGAACTTTTTATTTGGGAAATATTTCAGTTTTTTTCCTTTAACAATAATATGTTTTAACGATATATATGATTGGGCTCTTCTCTCAGGTTCTAAGTCAAGAGAGAGAGAGAGAGAGAGATAGAGACAGAGGGAGAGAGAGCTGGATAAACGTTTCGTTCAAGCGAGTTACGTTGTTATCGTTTTTGCTCTTCTCCCTAGTCTCTTTAGGGGAAGAAGGTAAACGTTTCTAGAGTTTTATTCTTGTTCTCAAGCTTTATGCGGTGAGAGATTTTAAACGTAGTTTATTTGATCTAGTGTTTAGTCTCTTTCCAGCCACTGAATTATTTATCTTTCATTAGATTTTTCTGTTACATTGTAATTCTGTTTTCGCAATTACTAACTTTTAAGGAAGGATAGAATTGCGTGTTTCAGGTACAAACCACTTAAAGTTTCGAGTTCAGTGAAATAAGTGCAAACAGAAAATCAAAAGTGATAAGTGATTAGCGCAAAGTGTGTCAGTGTCGTGCGTGAGGGTACTTCTGTGCGTGCCAGTCGTCCTCCCAGTCCGGGACCTCTTGCAAGCTCCCAAGCCCAGGGGAGAAGCAATGTCGAAGGGCAAAAGGGTTCGGCAGGCCTTGATCGGCGCACAGAAGTATCCTCGGTGGTTGCGGGCGTGTCTTACAGAGACCGTCACTCCCACCCGCAGACGATTGAGCCCTTATTTTGCTCGTCTGCAGAAGAAATTTCGGGGAGAAAACGCTGGACTCTTAAACGTAAAGTCCAGACCTCTAGAGTTCAACAACCCGGATGCAGTCATTGGGTTAGCTCTGACTCTCCGCAGTCATCAGGTGACTGCACACCTCCTAAGAGAGGTAAGGCGATGCCTCAACAGACCTCATCTTCTGTTAAGGCTTTGCCTCAACAGACCTTATCGTCTGTTGATCCCAAGATAACTTTGCTGCAGTCCATGCAGTCGCAGCTTGCGGTCTTAATGCGTGAGTTTCAGGCTGAGAAGGTTACACCTCCTCCTGCGAGCGCTCCGCCTCACCGCAGTCCAGTCTGCCAGGCGTACGAAGTTGAGGTTCCTCAAGCTACCTTACCGCGTTCGGAGTTGCCAGTTACCAGCGTTGTGCAGCAACCTCAACCTTCCTTAAGGCAACCTCAACAATGGGAGCAGGAGTCTTTTGCCTTGAGGCAAGATTTTCTTGCAGTTAGACCATCTTCGAGGCAACAACCTTTTGAGGTACGACAACCTCTACCATCCTTGAGGCAGCCACCTCAGCTCTCGCAGCTGCTACCTCAACTTTCCTCAAGGCGAGAGCCTCAACTCTTGAGGCTAGCTCCTCAGGAACCTCAACTCGTGAGACAGGAACTGCGTTCTGCGCAGCCGCTACCTCAACTCTCGCAGCTCACACCTCAAGAACCTCAACTCGTGAGTCAAGAGCCTCTCTCTGCGCAGCCACCTCAACCCTTGAGGCAAGCGCAACTCTTGAGGCAGGAACCTCATGCTATGAGTCAGCCACCTCAACGCATGCATCTGCCACTTTCTCCTCAACTTGAGCCTCTTCCCATTCAACTTTGAAATAACAAATGACAATAATAACACCTCATTACTTTCATAACTTGCATTGGTAATCATATACATGTATGCCTACACAAACATTATGATAATGGAAGTTATTCGTATTACTTAAATAAACAAATATATATGTATTCCTTGCAATATATTTTTAACAAAATCGCAAAATATGGCAAAAATATCTTCAAAACAAAAATGAATCATGAGTTATGAATGTAATGTAAATATTATGTTGATATTAAAACCCCATGCAAGCATGCATGAAGTAATGCAGTGTTGCCAACAGGGCGAGTTTCCCTTTCCTGAGGTGAAGTAGATTATAGTGCGTATATTTAGTGCAGCTTAATTCTACGATTATCATGCCGGCTATCAAATTCATCAACAAAACAGTCTAAATCAATTCCCTCGGCACGTGCACTTTCAATGGACAGTAATGCGATATTACTCAATCTAGCACTGGTCATGGAATTTCTGAGAAATGTTACACGCCATGCAACATGCTCTGCTTACCTTACAGCATGCTCTACATACAGCATGCTCTGCATACAGCATGCTCTGCATACAGCATGCTCTGCATACCTTACCGCATGCTTCTCAGTCACACATCTTTGGTTGTTGCCAACTCACTAGACTGTCAAGCAGTTTCATAACGTTGCCTTCTAGTCTGCTGCTTTTGCACCAGTGAAACCCTCACTGAGAGAACTTAGCTTTTCTCGGATATGGTCCCTGTAGATGAGAAAGTGCTTTTCTCCCTCCTTCTGATATTCCCTTGAGGACTCTGTCATTTGGAGAGGAGCCTTTAGTGCGTAGCCTCCTTTGGACTTTTATTTAAGCATAACATGCTTCCAGGGAAGGTAATGGTTCCACTTCAGTCGCTAACCCCGTCTGTTACCACACCTGCTCCCATAGACCTTGAGCTGTGTTGCAAGACATGCAGTCCAAGCTTAGTCCTTGTTAGAGGATTTTTTTGTTTACGGAGTCAGTGTGTCACTGGGAAGACGTTCAACAACCAGCAGAAGTGACTTGTTGTGACGCAGTGCGGCAACCTCAGCAACCCGATAAGGAGTTGTCTGTACGACCCAGACAGTCTAGACAGCTTCGGGTTGTCACTGTACTTCCTCGCTTCCCCATGGTTGACAGTTCACAGACTGTGCAGCAGTACCATGATCTTGTGTCCGGCTCCATCAGACGACTGGCTTTTAAGAGCTCCCACAAGTTGTCGCTGTCTGGAGATTCTCAGATGGACTTTGGATCTGACCAAGGAACTGGGCCTCCTGGTCAGTTTTGAGGAGTCTCAGCTCGTCCCATCCCAGACCATTGTCTACCTGGGTATGGATCTTCAGAGTCGAGCTTTTCAGGCTTTTCCGTCGGCCCCAAGGATCTTCCAAGCCCTAGAATGCATCCAGAGCATGCTGAGAAGGAACCGATGCTCAGTCAGGTAGTGGATGAGTCTAACAGGGACACTTTCATCGCTGGCCCTGTTCATCGTGTTAGGGAGACTCCACCTCCCCCCCCTTCAGTATCATCTAGCTGCTCACTGGATAAAGGACATGACGCTAGAGACGGTCTCAGTTCCTGTTTCCGAAGAGAGGAGGTCTTCTCTCGCGTGGTGTAAGAACAGCTTTCTTCTCAAGGAAGTCTACCTTTGGCTGTTCAGAAACCCGACCGCCGTCTCCTCTCGGACGCATCAGACACGGGCTGGGGTGCGACTTTGGACGGACAGGAATGCTCGGGAACATGGAATCAGGAGCAAAGGACACTTCACATCAATTGCAAGGAGTTATTGGCGGTTCTTCTGGCCTTGATAAACTTCAAGTCCCTCCAGCTTAACAAGGTGGTGGAGGTGGACTCTGACAACACCACAGCCCTGGCTTACATCTTCAAGCAGGGAGGGACTCTTTCGTGGAAGTTGTTCTAGATCGCAAGGGACCTCCTCATCTGGTCAAAAGATCGAAAGCTCACGCTGATAACGAGGTTCATTCAGGGCGGTATGAATGTCATGGCAGATCGCCTCAGCCGGAAGGGTCAGGTCATCCCCACAGAGTGGACCCTTCACAAGAATGTTTGCAGCAGACTTTGGGCCCTGTGGGGTCAGCCAACCATAGATCTGTTCGCTACCTCGATAACCTAGAGACTCCTGTTGTATTGTTCTCCGATTCCAGACCCAGCAGCAGTTCACGTGGATGCTTTTCTGCTGGATTGGTCCCATCTCGACCTGTATGCATTCCCGCCGTTCAAGATTGTCAACAGGGTACTTCAGAAGTTCTCCTCTCGCAAAGGGACACGGCTGACGTTGGCTCCGCTCTGGCCCGCGAGAGAATGGTTCATAGAGATACTGCAATGGCTGGTCGACATTCCCAGGACTCTTCCTCTAGGAGTGACCCTTCTACGTCAACCTCACGTAAAGAAGGTACACCCAAACCTCCACGCTCTTCGTCTGACTGCCTTCAGACTTTCGAAAGACTCTCAAGAGCTAGGGGCTTTTCGAAGGAGGCAGCCAGAGCAAGGAGAACATCCACTCTCAGAATCTATCAGTCTCAAGGGGAAGTCTTCCGTAGCTGGTACAAGACCAATGCAGTTTCCTCAACCAGTACCACTGTAACCCAGATTGCTGACTTCCTGTTACATCTAAGGAAAGTAAGATCCCTTTCAGCTCCTACGATCAAGGGTTACAGAAGTATGTTGGCAGCGGTTTTCCGCCACAGAGGCTTGGATCTTTCCACCAACAAAGATCTACAGGACCTCCCTAGGTCTTTTGAGACCTCAAAGGAACGTCGGTTGTCCACTCCAGGCTGGAATCTAGACGTGGTCCTAAGGTTCCTTATGTCATCAAGATTTGAACCTCTCCAATCAGCCTCTTTTTAGGACCTCACATTAAAAAACTCTTTTCCTCGTGTGCTTGACAACAGCTAAAAGAGTAAGTGAGATCCACGCCTTCAGCAGGATCATTGTTTTCACATCTGAAACGGCTACATGTTCCTTGCAGCTCGGTTTTTGCTAAACGAGCTTCCTTCACGTCCTTGGCCTAAGTCGTTCGAGATCCCAAGCCTGTCCAACTTGGTGGGGAATGATCTGGAGAGAGTACTTTGCCCAGTTAGAGCTCTTAGGTACTATCTAAAAAGGTCTTAACCTTTACGAGGACAATCAGAAGCCTTATGGTGTGCTATCAAGAAACCTTCTTTTCCAAGGTCTAAGAACTCAGTTTCTTACCTATTCAGGCTTCTGATTAGGGAAGCACATTCTCATCTGAAGGAAGAAGACCTTGCTTTGCTGAAGGTAAGGACACATGAAGTGGGAGCTGTGGCTACTTCAGTGGCCTTCAAACAGAACCGTTCTCTGCAGAGTGTTATGGATGCAACCTATTGGAGAAGCAAGTCAGTGTTCGCATCATTCTATCTCAAAGATGTCCAGTCTCTTTACGAGTACTGCTACACCCTGGGACCATTCGTAGCAACGAATGCAGTAGTAGGCGAGGGCTCAGCCACTACATTCCCATAATCCCATAACCTTTTAACCTTTCTCTTGAATACTTTTTATGGGTTGTACGGTCGGCTAAGAAGCCTTCCACATCCTTGTTGATTTGGCGGGTGGTCAATTCTTTCTTGAGAAGCGCCGAGGTTAAAGGTTGTGATGAGGTCCTTTAGTATGGGTTGCAGCCCTTGATACTTCAGCACCTTAGAGTTGTTCAGCCTCCTAAGAGGAACGCTGCGCTCAGTAAGGAAGACGAACTTATTTAAGGCAGAGTAATGGCTCAAGTCGACTTCCTTACCAGGTACTTATAATTTCATTGTTATTTTGAATAACTGATAATATGAAATACGGGATACTTAGCTTCTTGATATACATGTACACTGGTTTTCACCCACCTCCCTGGGTGTGAATCAGCTACATGATTATCGGGTAAGATTAATATTGAAAAATGTTATTTTCATTAGTAAAATAAATTTTTGAATATACTTACCCGATAATCATGATTTAATTGACCCACCCTTCCTCCCCATAGAACCAGTGGACCGAGGAAAAATTGAGGTGGTGTCAACAAGAAGTACTGCAGTACCTGGCCACAGGTGGCGCTTGTGAGTACACCCCCCTCTTGTATAGCGATCGCTGGCGTATCCCTTCCGTAGAATTCTGTCGTGCAACGGAGTTGACAGCTACATGATTATCGGGTAAGTATATTCAAAAATTTATTTTACTAATGAAAATAACATTTTAAAAGAATTTGTATTTTTTCTCGCTATGCAAACCTGAGTCATTTACCAAAGGTCCTGCCTCAGCCATCCCTGCAGTCTTTGACCTCAAAAGTGTTGTGATGAGACGCTTGTCTCAAGCAGGCTGCACCATGGATAGCGGTTGTCCATGACAACGTATCATGCCGCAATCCACATCTACCGAATTTCTTTATTGTTTGGCCGTGAAAACAAAACCCAGAAGTAACCTTATTATTTTGTAGTTACTGTATTTTGCCCTGGAGATGCATTAATGTTTGTACCAAGGCAAACCTTGTTTGCTCCTTTATGCATATTCGACAAGATAGTGAAGATTTTATACAAAATTACTGGTGCTGATGGAGCATGTTTATTTAAGAAGACTAATTTTAAATAGGATTTCTCCCTCAATCAAAACAATAAAAATAATATGTAGCTCATATGAGAAACTGCTATAATGCTCTACTTTTGGGTATTTTATAATTTCATTATGGCATCCATTCTCTCTTTGTTGGTTTTTTCCTATTCTTTTGTCTATTTCTTCACTTTTGTCTTTTTTTAAACATTCATTCAAACGAAATTCTATTAGGCCAGTTCTATGAAAGACTTTGAAACTCAACTTGTTTGAATAATAATTATTCTTGTTGATCAATGTTCATATGTAATTTGCAAAGTTGGTCTGAATATAGAAGTGTTATGCTATGGATGATTTCAAAGCAATGCATCACACCGACAAACTTCAATCTATTTTGAGGAAGTAATGGCATTCTTTGAGCTAGATAGAAATTAAATATATAATTATATAATATCAATGATTAGCAAGCATTTTGTTAACAAATGAAACCAAAGTTAAGATTTTTGTGATCAGTGTAAGGTTGTTTATGGGGTCAAATTAAACCTTTTGGTTGGTGTGAGTTCTAGTTTTTTAGTCTCTGCATCAGTTAGATTTCTTTTGTATTGTTCTTTGAGTGAATTATTACAATATTAGTAAAGAAGCTTGGTTTATTTGGAAATGTTTAATTTGGCAATTTTTCTAGTACCTTAATCTGTATAAATATTCTCGTTCATTGGTTTGAATATTTGTAAAGTAGAATCTTTTTTCCAGGAAAACTGTAAAGCCAAAGTTGTTGAAAGAGAATGAATTTAAGAAGAAAACTAAGAGGAAGAAGAAAAAGCAGGCTGAACTAGTGAAATTCTATGCCTTTCAACAAAGACAGAGCAAAATTGACAGTAAGTACTGTACTATTTATGTGCACTGTTTGGTGTCTCATTTTTCCTTTTAAAAATCATTACATGGAATGTGGTATGCCGAGTTGTAATCCCCAAAGAATTAGGGCAATTTACATTTATTTCCCTGAAACTCCCCTTAATGTTCGTATTACTTTGTTCTCAAAGATGACTTACATTGATGCTACCCCAAAATACTGAATGATTTAAAATTTTCTTCCTTTCAAGATGCCACAGCTCTCTCTCACTAGGGTGACATCTGGGCGACTAATGACAACCCATGGTGTGGGAAAACACACCTGCCATCATTAGTCTCTTGTCAGTGTTGGCTCTTATGTTAGTTCTAGTTTTGTTCCGACATGAATACAAACCCTTACGCTCATTACAGTGGATATTATTAGGTGAATCTGGAAGATATAGCAAGATATAACTACCCATAGTTAGCGGGGTTAGACTAGTGACCCCGCTTACACACTCACTGGTTAAGTTACATCAACTTTTTATTTTGGCTCGGAAGAGATCGGACATTCCTGCCTGTCTCTCCCGTAAACCTTTTGTTAAACTGGCTAGTTCTTTTGAACCCCTTTTTCTGTTAAAAGTGAAAGTGTTGTGTTGTGTTGGGAGATTCAAACCATGCCTGTTTGTTTAGGTGTGGAAGGGCGCCAATGCGGCACCTACGTGTCCGCTGTAGAGACGGGCCCACGTGACCTCTGTCCTTCCTGCATTGCCATTCGTGCTCCCAATAATCTCTGTATAATTTGTGTAGGTAGTGGCCATCCTCCCAGTGGCAGAGATTTGCTAGACGATGAAAGAAGAATTGTAAGTGGGACCCATCCCCTTTGGGTTCATCCTCAAAGGGGAAGAAGCCCAGACTTCCTTGTTTGTCGGCACGATCTTGCCATTCCATCTGCTTGACCGATTTCGAAACTCTGGGGACCGTTCGAGTAAGAGTGACCCCCGGATAACTTGACAGAGAAGCCCCCGTCGCTTCCCCTAGCGAAGTGGCACCGCCCTCAAACACAAGGGAGTATCTTACTACTGGTGCTTTGTGACTGTTTGGCTATCCTTGGGGATTTTGGGTTCTCTTTCTAAGGAACAGCTTGTTAAGGCTGTGTGGGCGGGGACACAGTGGGAGCGTTCACCTGCACCCCAAGGTGAAGACTTCAGTCTCCCCCTTAGAGATTCCGAACACCGTAGGCCAGAGGAACCTCTTGTGTCCTTACCAGCAGTAGTCTCAACGCCTCTTGTTCAACCTACTGAATTGTCCTTCAGTAGTTAGGCAAGAGAAGTAGTTGAGTACACCTTGGGGTTTCTCATCGGAGGATCTCTTCGGGGTGAACCCAGAAACTGGCCGTGGCCAGGTTTTGCCTGTTGCTTTTGATGCCTGCCCTCAGCCTGAGTCTTCTCAGTAGGCTGAGGGTATGCAAAGTTTGCTTCCACTGTTAGCCGATGATCGCCATCACTTCCAGAAGTTCGTCACCCCTCTGATTTGGCACCTCTCAGAGGATTCCGCTAGCGAGTACGAGACTCCTCCATGGTGCCTTTAAGCATTTCAGAGCATAGCTTGTCAGAGCAAGACGATGAAGGGGTTCGGCAGCTGTTTACAGCTCTTGCCCCTCATTGTCATATCCATAGGACACAGCAAAATGTTTTCCGTTTTGCTAGGCCTACATCTCCGGGAGTAGCGCCTAAGGTTTTTACTTCTGACATAGTTAACCTTCTTCTCTGCAGTCACGCCAGCGTCAACCTCATCAGTCAGCGTCTAGTTTGTCTTGCTGTGAGCAAATTGACACAAATTCTCGCCTCGGGGAGCGCGCCCATCCACCTACTCTTAGTGAGGGGCTGGGCGAACTCCTCTGCTTGGTGAGAGTTTTAACTCTTCTGCAATATCCTCATTAGTCCAGAGTAGCTAGTTTGCTAGACCATATTTGCCCCCTCGCAAACCTTCCGGTTCAACAATTTCTGAAGTATACTGTGCACTATCATCGATGTCTCACAACATATTATATCAGCACTCTCAGACATGTATCAGGCAGTTACACTCGCCTCACTATTGCCAGCCGCCAGCGTTCACCTCGACAACGCTCACCTTGCCAGCATTTGGCTCATCAGCGTTCACCTTACTAGCGTTCGCCTCATCAGCGCTCTCCTGGCCAGCGTTTACTTTCCTATCATTTACCTCGCCAGCGATCTCCTCGCCAATGCTAATGATTTCACCAACAACGGTCGTCTTGGCAACATTCTCCACGCCAGTGCTTTCCGCTCCAGCGTTTGCCTCGCCAATGATCACCTCGCCAGTGATCTCCTCGCCAACGCTCTTTGATAACAACATTTGCCTCACCAGTGATCTTCTCACCAGCGATCTTTTCACCAATGCTCTTTTAGACAGTGTTAGCCTCACCAGTGATCTCCCCAACAACGATCGTCTCGGCAACATTTTCTACTCCAGCGCTCGCTACTCCAGCGTTCACCTCGCCAGAAACGTTCGCCAAGACAAAAACATTCTCCCTGCCAACAATGTTTGCCCTGTCAATGTTCACCTCGCCAACGGTCACCGAGTCTTTTGATGACAACCGGGCAATGAACAGCAGGTAACTAGAGGGAACGACACTAAGGAAAAGAATACATTGGTTGAACATAGCATTCCAGCAAGCCGTTCTACACCTTTGAGACACCGCTGAAGGCAAGTAAATTTCCCAAGAAAACTCATCTGGAAGCTTGACCTTTTGCAAAGCACAACTGGTTTACGAACCTGGTATCAGCAGTACGACTGGAATTCGCAGAGGGGATTTATGAGCCTCCAACAGCTCCACCTCTAGGTACCCACGTGATTCCTCTTGAAGTCTCAAGATATTCCAGATCTTTTAGCCCTCTAGACACACGATATAACAGCACTCCAACAAAACAGAGGCCCCTACAATGGACATCTCACCGCAGCTCTCCTAAGAAGGTCATCAGACTGCAACACAGCCTAGGTATCATCTCAATTAACCTGCAGTGGAAGAGGAGACGTCATCTATCGACCCCTCCTACAGGAGACACCCTAGTCATAAGGACGGGCAGAGGTTCAAGAGAGATCATATAACTACTGACTCCTATTGGCTGTCTCCGATAGAGCTGGACCAACCAACACCTTTGGATTCTACGAGGACACAAGTACCTCCTCCCATAGCTCCAGAAGTTCAGAAGCCGTAAGAAACAACTCAGAAAAAAATTCTCTTCTTGGGGGTTTTGTCAGTCAATCAAGGGAAAGGAAGGATCTCAAGGCCATCTCAAAGAACTGGCGCTCTAGGGCAGAAGCGTCAACTTCTTCAGCCGGTCCTTCCATCCAGATCCATGGATGTCCGCCGTGGTCAAGGAGGGTTACTGAATAGTTCTTTACTTCAATCCTCCCTTGTCCAAGATACCAGTACCACTTCCAGGTTGTCTATCCATTCAGCAAAGTCCAAGGTTTTGTCATTAGAGACTGGCAAACTTCTAGTGGAGAGGTTTTGAAACCATCTCCGGGTCTTTACAATATGTTATTCTTAGTTTCTAAAGCTTTGTGAGTTTGGAGACTGGTACCTGTACTAGATGTTTCAAGTCTCAACAAGTTTTCAGGTCTAATCAAGATTTTTATGGAAATACTCTCCACAGTGTTGTGGGCAGTATGGAAAGGAAATTGTACATTTTCAGTCGACACAACAAATGCTTACTTTCACATTACTATTCATGTAGATTCGAGAAAATTCCATTGTTTCACAAGAGGTTTGAAGTTCACCAATTTAAGTGCTGTTTCAATTTGAGGACACCTACAAATCTTCACCAATATGATGGATTCTGTCTCCAAATGGATATGGTTTCATGTCATCCTGGTCAGTTTTAGAAGTCTCTTCTGATCAGACCCGGAAGAATCTTTATTTGGGAATGGTAATGTTTTCATGATTTCCCGTCGGTTGAGAGGATTCAGTCTTTTCTACTGTTGTTGGGGAAATTCAAGAAGATGAGGTCATTTTCATTTCAGATGCGGATGAGGCTGTTTAGGACCATGGCTTCCCTAAAGAAGTTCCTGCTGATGTGTTAGCTAAAATTAAGAGTATTTCAATGTCACCTTAATCGAAATCGGAAGGAGATATTCAATCTAGCCAATCACTATTCCAATAATGAAGAATCAACTTCAACTTCTTAGTTGGTAGGACAGTCCTCTTCTATTAATCTAGGTAGTTTCTAAGGATTCTAGATCCCTCTGTTCACAGATGCTTCACACACAAAGGGTGGGAAGCAACACTAGATTATCTCCATCTGTAAGGGAAGTTGATCGCAAGAATCAATGCTTCATATCAATTTCCAGGACTTCTCCCTGTGTTCAGAGCCCTTCAAGCTCAATATTCAAGGGTTTTTTTTTTTTTAGATAACATGAGAGCATTAGCTCATATTCAGAAATGGTGGAACCAAGTTGGAATATTTGTTCTGGATAGCAGAAATGCTACAGTTGGACAAATTGGAGAGGGATACTAGGAGGATCAAATATCCTATTATTATTATCATTATTATTATTTATTATTATTATTATTACTGTATATAGATATCATTATTTTATTATTTTTATTATTATTATTTTATTATTTTAGTATTATCATTATTATTATTTATTTTTCAATATTAATCTTACCCGATGATCATGTAGCTGTCAACTCTGTTGCCCGACAGAAATCTACGGTCGGGATACGCCAGCGATCGCTATACAGGTGGGGGTGTACACAACAGCGCCATCTGTGAGTAGGTACTCAAGTACTTCTTGTCAACAAGAACTCAATTTTTCCTCTGTCGTGCCACCGGCAAGACCTACTAATACGCCATCCCTAACTGGATTTGTTTTCACAACTTTTTGGTGAAGTACACTATTCCAGTTTTGAGCTTTCGCTATGCAGGGGTTTTATCTTCATTTCAAAACTTGAACTCGTTTTGGATAGATTTAATTATGGTGACGAAGAGAGTATGGACTCTCTTTCACTTTTCTTGACCGACCCTTCCCTTAGACGGAAGTGTGTTTAGGTTTTTGGTAATTTTGCTTAACAAAGTTATAGATTTAGTTTATATCTCTCCGCCATTTATAGGCCTCTTCGATTAACTTTCCATTTATTATAAACTTATAAAACTTAATTTTTATGTTTGTTTATATGCGACCTTGCCTAATAGTAGGCGGTCCTTACTTGGAACCGAAGTTGATTAACATTGAGCCCGTCATATCGTATTTCCTGTTAAGAATTTATGCTATTTTAATTTTAATGTTTTTGAAAGAATTTCTTTGATAGTCTCGTACTGTTTTCAAAGATGAACTAACGTTTAGTTTAGTCTCCGCAGTTGTTGACGTTCAGAACGTTCAACTTGCGCTCTATCGTTACGATAGAGAGAGAGTATTTCACGGTTTCACGTTGCAGTAAGAGTAAACCGATTCTAGCGTTTCGTTCATTCTTTCTTAGCTTAAATGGTTTTAATTCTAATAAAGGAACTTTTTATTTGGGAAACCTTTCAGTTTTTTTCCTTTAACAAATAATATGTTTTAACGATATATATTTGGGCTCATCTCTCAGGTTCTAAGTCAAGAGAGAGAGAGAGAGAGATAGAGACGGAGGGAGAGAGAGGAGAATAAACGTTTCGTTCAAGCGGGAAACGTTGTTCTCGTTTTTTACTCTTCTCCCTAGTCGCTATAGGGGAAGAAGGTAAAACGTTTCTAGAGTTTTATTCTTGTTCCCAGGCTTTATGCGGTGAGAGATTTTAAACGTAGTTTATTTGATCTAGTGTTTAGTCTCTTTTCCAGCCACTGAATTCTTTATCTTTCATTATGTTTTTCTGTTACATTGTAAAACTGTTTTCGCAATTACTACCTTTTAATGAAGGATAGGATTGCGTGTTTCAGGTACAAATCACTTAAAGTTTCGAGTTCAGTGAAATAAGTGCAAACAGAAAATCAAAAGTGATAAAGTGATATGCGCAAAGTGTTACAGTGTTGCGTTCGAGGGTTCGTCTGTTCGTGCCAGTTGTTCACCTAGTCCGATACCTCTTACAAGCTCCCAAGCCCAGGGGAGAAGTAATGTCGAACGACTTATGGGTTCCACAGGCCTTGATCGACGAACAGACGTTTCCCTCCGTGGTTTCGGGTGTATCTACACACGTTGCCGACGTGATCACCCCACCCACACAAAGACGAGAGAGCCCATTTATTCCTCGTCTGCGGAAGAGGTTTCTCGCAGAAACCATGGACCAAATCTTGCAGCTTTTAAGTGCAAGTCGGTCCCTTCCGCGCAAGTCCAACGGCCTAGGTGTAGCCACTGGGTCAGTTCGGACTCGCTGCAGTACGACAACTGCACACCTCCCAAGAGAGGCAAGGTGGTACCGCAACAGGCAGTAACTCCGTCTGTTGCCGCACCAGCTGTTTTAGACCCTCAGTCACAACGGACAGTAGCTCCGTTTGTTGTTGTCTTTCATAGACCCTAGTGGTCCATGCTGCAGACTATACAGTCTCAGCTTGCTCCTTCATGCAGGAGTATCGTGCTGGAAGGTTGACAATGCACCTGTTAACCTACAACCCGCCGAGGTTGTGCGCTCAGCAGATACTGCGGCTGCCTGCTCCCACACTCCACCTGTGAGAGCTCCACCTCCGATGCGCAGTCCACCCTGCCAGACGCATGTTCTTGCTGCACCTTCCGTTGACATGCGTGAGCTACCGCATCAGCAGTGGGAAGGTGCTGTAGAGCTGCCGAGTTCCAGCTCTATGCGGCATTCTCCGCAACCCATGCGGCATGCTCCGCATACCATACAGCATGCTCCGCATACCATTCAGCATGCTCCGCAACCCACCGCAGCCCCTCCCACGCTCCAGCACTCTGCTTTTGTTGTTGCCAGCTCCCACACTCCGACTGCGGAGTAGGTTGACGATGCACCCGTGGGCCTACACCTCCCACGGTTGTGCGCCCTGCATGGCTTCCTGCTCTCACACTCTTGTTGTGAGAGCTCCTCCACCCATGCACAGTCATCCCTGCCAGATGTATGATGACTCCCACACACAGAGCACTCCGTTGCCGTGCGTGAGCTACCACAAGCTGCCGTGTTTTGACACGGTGTGTCAACCTCCGCAACACACTGTGGTTACCACCACTCGCCCGCAGCTAACTAGTCAGTCAGGAGTTGAGGCTTCCCCACACAACTTTGGTTGTTGCCAACTCACAGACTGTCAAACAGTTACATGACGTTGCCTTCTGGTCTGCTACTTATACACCAGTGCTGTATGTCCTCACGCTCCTGTTGTGGTTGACAGTTCACAGAATGTCAAGCAGTTTCATAACGTTGCCTTCTGGTCTGCTGCTTTTGCACCAGTGAAACCCTCACTGAGAGAACCTAGCTTTTCTCGGATATGGTTCCTGTAGATGAGAAAGTGCTGTTCTCCCTCCTTCTGATATTCCCTTGAGGACTCTGTCATTTGGAGAGGAGCCTTAAGCTGCTTAGCCTCCTATGGACTTTAATTTAAGCATAACATGCTTCCAGGGAGGGTAAATGGTTCCGCTTCAGTCGCTAACCCCGTCTGTTGCCACACCTGCTCCCATAGACCTTGGGCTTTGTTGCAAGACATGCAGTCCAAGCTTAGTTCTTGATAGAGGATTTTTTACGGAGAAGAACCTTCTTGCCAACGACCTTCCTACCGGTTGGTTGTACGCCCTGTTGACGCTGAGGTATCCTACTCACATCCGCCAGTTGAGATGGTTCCTCCACCGGTGCGACCCAGTGTGGGTTGCCAGTCGCACGTTGACGTTAAGCTACTCTCGGAGGTGGTTGTGGACGTTCAGTGTGTCACTGGGAAGACGTTCAACAACCAGCAGAGGTGACTTGTTGTGACGCAGTGCGGCAACCTCAGCAACCCGATAAGGGGTTGTCTGTACTACCCAGACAGTCTAGACAGTTTCGGGTTGTCGCTGTACTTCCTCGCATCCCCATGGTTGACAGTTCACAGACTGTGCAGCAGTACCATGATCTTGTGTCCGGCTCCGTCACGCATCCACCAGTGCGACCGGATTCAGCGAGTCAGACGTTGCCCACTCCGTTGCCGTTTCCTCATCAGTTTCGGATGAGGAACCCTCTGATGAGAACATGGCTGAACAAGAAGATCAATCCCCAGCCCTGCTATCCATCCAGAAGATGCTGAAGAAGGAATACGGCCCTGTCAGGCTGTGGATGAGTCTGGTTAGGACACTGTCATCCGTGGTTCAATTGGTGTCACTTGGAAGACTACACCTCCGTCCTCTTCGGTTTCATCTAGCTCTTCACTGGAAAAGGACAAGACGCTAGAAGCGGTCTCGATCCCGGTTTCCGGAAGATAAGTCTGGTCTAACCTGAGGAAAGGACTTTATCAACCTTTTATAGGGTCTTCCCCTGACTGTTCAGACTCCCAACCACGTTCTCTTCTCAGACGCATCGGACGTAGGCTGGGGTGCGACCTTAGGCGGTAGGGAATGCTCGGGATTATGGAACTCGAGTCAAAGGACAATGCATTTTAACTGCAAGAAGCTTCTGGCAGTACGTCTGACCTGGAAAAGCTTCAGGTCTCTCCTTCAAGACAAAGTAATGGAGGTCAACACGGACAACTCTCTGCTTTGATGTTCATCTCCTGGCAAGGAGGGACCTACTCTCTGACATGGTGCGAGTTCGCTAGTGACCTCCTCTCCTGTTCAACAGGTCTAGACTTTTCACTAGTAACAATTTCTTCCAAGGCAACTTGAATGTCTTTGCAGTTTGTCTCAGTAGGAAGGGACAATAATTCCAACATATTGGACCCTCCACAGAGATGTATGCAAGAGACTTTGGGTCACCTGGGGCCAGCCAACCATAGATCTCTTCGCAACCTCGATGTCCAAGAGGCTCTCAATACTTTGCTCACCTATCCCGGACCCAGCAGTGGTTCTTTTAGATGCCTTTCTACTAGATTAGTCTCATCTAGATCTATATGCATTCCCTCCGTTCTAGATTGTCAACAAGGTACTGCAGAAGTTCGCCTCTCACGATGGGACAAAGTTGACACTAGTTGCTTCCCTCTGGCCCGCGAGAGAATAACTTACCGAGGTACTTCGATGGCTAGTAGACGTTCCCAGAACTCTTCCCCTAAGGGTGGACCTGCTACGTCTGCCACGCGTAAGAAGGTACTCCAAGGCCTCCACGCTCTTCGTCTCACTGCCTTCAGAGTATCGAAAGACTCTCGAGAACTAGAGGTTTTTCGAAGGAGGCAACCAGAGCGATTGTTAGAGCAAGGAGAACATCCACCCTTAGAGTCTACCAATCGAAGTGGGAAATCTTCCTAAACTGGTGCAAGTCAGTATCCGTATCCTCGACCAGTACCTCTGTAACTCATATAGCTGACTTCCTCTTATTTCTGAGGAAAGAGCGATCTCTTTCAGCTCCCACTTTCAAGGGTTACAGAAGCATGTTGGCATCAGTCTTCCGTCACAGAGGCTTAGATCTTTCCAACAATAAAGATCTACAGGACCTCCTTAAGTCTTTTGAGACCACGAAGGAGCGTCGTTTGGTTACACCTGGTTGGAATTTAGACGTGGTTCTAAGATTCCTTATGTTAGACAGGTTCGAACCACTTCAATCAGCCTCCCTGGAAGATCTCACCTTTAAGACTCTTTTCCTGATATGCTTAACCACAGCTAAAAGAGTCAGTGAGATTCATGCCTTCAGCAAGAACATCGGATTTTCATCCGAAACGGCTACATGTTCTACTTCTTGGTTTTCTAGCCAAACACGAGCTGCCTTCTCGGCCTTGACCAATATCGTTCGTTATTCCAAACTTATCGTATGGTTGGAAATGAACTAGAAAGAGTATTATGTCCTGTAAGAGCTCTTAAGTTCTTTTTTAAAAAAACCTTTACGAGGCCCGTCTGAAGCTTTATGGTGTTCAGTTAAGAATTCATCTTTGCCTATGTCAGAGAATTCTTTATCCTATTATTTTCAGACTGTTATTACGAGAAGCTCATTCCCTTCTGAATGAGGAAGACCAAGCTTGGCTGAAGGTAAGGACACACGAAGTTAGAGCTATCACAACTTCCGTGACCTTTTAATAAAATAGATCTCTGCAAAATATTTTCGACGCAACTTTTTGGAAAAGCTAATCAGTGTTCGCGTCTTTTATCTTAAGAATGTCCAGTCTCTTTACGAGAACTGCTACACTCTGGGACCATTCGTAGCAACGAGTGCAGTAGTGGTGGGGGCTCCACCACTACAATTCCCTAATTCCAGAACCTTTTTAATCTTTCTCTTGAAATATTTCTGGGTTGTCCGGAAGGCTAAGAAGCCTTCCGCATCCTGGTTGATTTGGCGGGTGGTCAAATTCTTTCTTGAGAAGCGCCTAGATTAGAGGTTGTGATGAGGTCCTTTAGTATGGGTTGCAGCCCTTCATACTTCAGCACCTAGGAGTCGCTCAGCATCCTAAGAGGATCGCGAGGCTCAGTAAGGAAGACGTACTTAAAAAGGCAGAGTAATGGTTCAAGTCGACTTCCTTACCAGGTACTTATTTATTTTATGTTTGTTATTTTGAATAACGGCTAAAATAAGATTCCGGATACTTAGCTTCTTTGTTAACATGTATGCTGGTCTCCACCCACCACCCTGGGTGTGAATCAGCTACATGATCATCGGGTAAGATTAATATTGAAAAATGTTATTTTCATTAGTAAAATAAATTTTTGAATATACTTACCCGATGATCATGAATTTAAGGACCCGCCCTTCCTCCCCATAGAGAACCAGTGGACCGAGGAGAAAATTGAGTTCTTGTTGACAAGAAGTACTTGAGTACCTACTCACAGATGGCGCTGTTGTGTACACCCCCACCTGTATAGCGATCGCTGGCGTATCCCGACCGTAGATTTCTGTCGGGCAACAGAGTTGACAGCTACATGATCATCGGGTAAGTATATTCAAAAATTTATTTTACTAATGAAAATAACATTTTAATATTTTACCATTTTTTTAATTTTACATATTTTTTTTAATCATTTCATTATTTTATTATTACTCAAGCTAAAACCCTGGGTGAAAAAGCCGAATGCTTCAAGTCCAAGGGCTCTAACAGGGAAAAGTGGCATGGTGAGAAAAGGAAATAGGGGAATAGCAAATAAAGTAAATATAAATAATGAATGAAAAAAATATATAATATTTTAAGGTAATTGACAAGTCTAAAATAGATCAGCCACATATAAACTACAGGTATACTAATATCCAGATCAGGAATAAGAAATTTAATAGACTGTAAATTACTAGACAACAAATTAAGACCAGAACGCAAAGAATAGAGTTGAGGGGGAAATTAACCTTGGGGATATTGCAGGAGAAAGTATGACTGAACTAAGAAGTGTACTTTATATCAAAAGTAATATCATAGGAGATACTTAGGATTTCTAAATATAAAAGGGGCAGGGGCTTTAGAAAGCTGTGAATAAGATTGGCTAATTGTAAAAGGAATTTGGGAGGAGGACCATGTTACTTTGCGAGGTTAGATCATGGTGGGTAGGTCCTATCTGCTAATTTGCAATATTATTATTATTATTGTTATTATTATTACTAGCTAAGCTACAACCTTAGTTGGAAAAGCAAGATGCTATAAGCCTAAGGGCTTCAACATGGAAAAATAGCCCAGTGAGGAAAGGAAATTAGGAAATAAATAAACGATATAAGAAGTAATTAAAATTAAAATAAAAAATTTAAAAAACATTAACAACATTAAAACAGATATTTGATATATAAATTATAAAAGGACTTATGTTAATCTATTCAACATAGAAACATTTGTTGCGAGTTTGAACATTTGAAGTTCCACTGTTATGACGCTGATAATAGAATAGTACGAGGTAAAAAAGTAGAAGCTTGAATGATGTAAAAAGATATTGTTAGATTACAAGTAAATAACCAGACCTTTTTAGTAGACAGCAAAAATGTATGATGCATGTGTAAGGGCTGTCTATCTCTGCAATGTTCATGTCTCATTCAAAGTATATGGGAAACTTTGAAGAGTTCTGATACGAACTGCTGGGATTTATGTTTAGGTTGCATCACGACCATCATGTTTAAATGGAAGTTGAAAAGATATAGTACCCAGGGGCTGGAAAACAAACTGATTTAGCTGCGATAGGCATATTATGAGAATAGCACGAGGTCTTAGTCGAAGAAGAGGTAGATGTGAAATAAGCATGGCATAAACAGTTAGGATAACTCAGAAAATCATAGAAGAAATCATACATGATGACAGACCAGATGAGAATTCAGGAAAATTAGATTGTAGAGAGCTCATTAAGAGTTTAATCTTGTAAAGGGAAAATCTGACTAGATAGTTGTGTTAAACTAAGCTCTCTCTTTTTTTTTTTTTTTTTTTAATTTATTTTGTTAAAGTCTGGTGGAATGGATAGATGAATGCCCCTATTTTACCCATGCCTGAAGAATAGAATACATGTACAATTTGGGAAAGAAGGAAAATTGTGACAATAATGCAAAATTGTGAAACATGACTTATTCATAGTAGTTTTTGGATATTTAAAAATAAGAGTTGCCCACTTAGATTTTCATACAGCTGTCCTGAATGATTCATTACTAAAAGAAGGTTTAAGATTAGAGCAAATCATGATGAAGGTTGAGCAGCTGGTGTGAATATAGAAAGGAAAAGCAGATATTGGTGCATTCAAAGGTTGAAGAGACAAGGCATAAATTTTCTTATACAATCTTATGTGTATCATGAAGGTTTTCTAGTTAGTGATAGGAATCCTGGATAACATGGTGGAATATATAAATGTTTATTTCTTGACTGTGTTTATGTCAATCTGTGACTTCTCATTATTATTATATTTTTAGATTTTATTTTGTTTTGTAAAATATTTTATTTTTCACTCCAGAACTTGCTCAGTTACGAAAGAGGTTCGAAGAGGACAAGAAAAGGATAAACATGATGAAGTCGACAAGAAAGTTCAAACCTTGATCAAGTGTCCTTCATGTAAGATTTGTAATATAATATTTTGTCAAATTTCACCTTTCATTTTCCTAGTTATCACCAGTATCTTGTCTTGGGGCTAAGAGTTGATATTTGAGGTGTATATTGTTATGTATTTTAGTAAAATATTTGTTTATTGAATATGTTAATATTTAGTAAAGCGGTGTTGGTAGAATGTTTGAGAACTTGAAATTTAAATGGGTAAACAGTTTTAAATAACACTTTGGTGTCCCAAAGTATTTATTTTTTGATGGTGGTGGTAATTTGTTGTCAAGTTAAATTTTGATGGCTAAGTTGAGAAGAATCCAAAGGGAAAGGATATATTGTAAAAGGCAGAGAGCAATGCAGTTAAGGACCAAATGGAGATTTATTTTTATTTTGGTTTTTATTAACCAAGCTGGAATTCCTGTTGGATGAGCATAATGCTACAGTCCCTGGGATTCTGGTAGGGAAAGCAGCTTATTATAAGAAAAATAAAGAGCCCCTAATATAACATATACTGTGCTAAATGATAAGAATAACGATAAAACAATTTTGTTATAAATTTATGCTCACTGTTTAAACTTTTGAAGTTCCAGTGATTCATCTACATGGTTTTGGCAAAAAAGCTTTAGTAACACTTATAAGTGTGTCTTACTGTAACGCCAATTTAGGGGGAAGGGTTCAATGTATGCTGCAATCTTTCAGAAATCCATGAAACTTGTGATTTTTTTTTCAAGAAGTAACTTGCCTATGGTCTCTTTTGGGTTGCTGTAGATTGTGCTAGATGTTTTTATAGTGGCCTTCCAAACCAGCTACACTGCTTTTCACTTTTTGCTTTTTACCTTCCATTTGCTCATTGCTTTCTTGCCATCTAATTGTCAAACTTCCATAATTAAATTGTGCTATAATTTTCACTTCTAATTTAAATCCTTATAGAAATATAGGTAGATTTCTGAAAAGCTATTGTTGATTAAGTTTGTAATACCATTACCAAACCTTTTAGATGTGTAGTTGACTTTTGTAATTAGTATTTGAGTTTTTTATTAAGCTGATGCTGTATAGATGACATCTACTGTATAGTTAGCAATTAGTTTGTGTTATGTAATCTGTTAGATTTACATTACTTTTTATTATAAATAATAGTCATTAAATACTGTTCTTGAATTGTTTACAGTACTTAGTTGTAGTATAATATTTTTTTGTATTCTGAATTATAATGATAGATATCATCATAAGGGATCTTATGCCAGCTTTTATTATGTGAAATAAGATCTTTCTAGTTTCCCCAATTATATGCTCTTTCTGCTCAAACTCCCACCAAGTTAATTATAAAAGTTTGCTATCGCCATTATTTAAGGTTGACTTGGTTTGCTAACAGGTAACCAACAGTGAGTGGTTATCTAAAGGCTGTGATGAGGTAGAGAAGTGTAGTTGAAATGTTGAAATTTATAATGATTAGTACACTAGAGTAGATTTTGTCTTTTTCAAGTGGTTCCAATATCTTTTAGTATTCAATTAAATGTAAATACAAAATGTTTTGCAAAGGTATCTTCACATCTTTGGTGTGTTTGGTATAAGGATCCAAAATTCTTACACTGATCAGGGTGGCATTTTACAGAGAACTAGCTGAACTAGAATCTGGTTCATGATCAATCAACCCGTCTTATCCTTTGCGTTGATAGGCCATCATCATGCAAAGGCCAACCAATGAATGCAACAGATAAGAGTGTTTGACAAGTCAGTTACCAGCCT
This sequence comes from Palaemon carinicauda, assembly GCF_036898095.1. Classification (NCBI taxonomy): domain Eukaryota; kingdom Metazoa; phylum Arthropoda; class Malacostraca; order Decapoda; family Palaemonidae; genus Palaemon; species Palaemon carinicauda. The sequence goes on from NC_090741.1 coordinate 65,755,735, forward strand.
CTAACGTATTCTTTATCGTAAGAATTTTAACACCGTTTCCCAACATCAAAGACTTAAAATAAAATTGTTCCAACATGGTTACTTACCTAGAACTACCTTCTTAGGAGTTACTGGCTAACTCTACCTAACCGACCAGCTTTTTGTATAGTTTATCTCCCTCTTCTCGTTTTCTACGGGGTCAACCTCTGGCAGTGTGGTACATGCCCGAGGCGACCCCGGGGTCAGGCAGCGTGATATCTCAGGTCGACTCTCCAGTAAGTTTCTGGTCGCGACGTGATATACATCTCGCCGCGCTCTCTCTTACCTGTGCGACCCTCGTGTCCCCCAAACCTTTGTGCTTACCGCGTGTTGCCCACGTGTTTTCATTTCACTTTCCCGTTCATCCTTGTGTCTCTTGGTGTGTTAGCGTTGTGTTATGGAGCATCCTCGTCGTTGCCCTGGGCCTGTGGCTGGGAAGTCTTGCGGGGCTTTCCTCTCCAAGCCTGAGGTTGATCCCCACTCCCTGTGTTCCACGTGTAGGGGGAAAGCGTGTTCCCCTGCCTCTACGTGCCCGGAATGTGCTGATTGGACTGAGATCCAGTGGGTGCGCTTCGGGACGAAGAGGAAGAAGGCAACTAAGAAGTTGCCTAAAGATTCAAGCATTTCTTCGCCTGCAGGTTCGCCAGACGATTCGGCAGACCGTAGCGCCCGCTCTTCTCCCCCTACCCAGCGTAGGGGACGAGGTAAGTCCGTTTCGGGGAAGAGGCCCATTGCCCTTCCCCAAGAGTCTGATTTTCCTGTGGGGGATGTGTCCAGTGTGGGGCAGGCATGTGTGGGGCCTGAGTGGAGTGCAGAAGTGTGGGTAGGAGGCGAGGGCCTGGTGCCCGCGGGTCCCGTCGCCTCGGAAGATCCTATGTGGGGTAGGCCGAGTGCCGATACTTCCCCTGCCTCGTGGCGTGTTTCGAGTGCTTCGACCGGCGGGGGAGACACGGAGAAAGGTAGTTCGACATCTTCGGACCCCGCCACGTGGGTGAAACCTAGGACTCCCTTCAGGTCTCCCGTTAGAGAGCAGGTAGATCAGTGGCTCTGTAAAGGACTCGCGGGGACCCCTCCGGCTCCCTCGGCTACGCTACCCCCCCGTGTTTCTGCAACCCCCCGCACCTGAGAAACGACGTGATTTTCCCCCCACGGTCTTGGACGTGTTGGCCGGTCGGAGGGCTCCGTCCTCATCCTCGTCGTCGTCGTCGTCATCGGACTCTTCGTCTTCTTCGTCATCAGAGGACGAAGACAGGAACCTGATCAAAAGGAAGAGGGAGAAATCCCGAAGGAAGAAAAAGTCTCGCTCCCGCTCGAGGCATGGTAGGAAACGGTCGAAGTCCTCTAAGAAAAAAGCAAAGAGGAGTAAGTCAAAGGACTGGGTGAATGTCACAGTGCCCCGGAGCGAGCTGTTTAGGTTTTCCCAAGCCGCGGCCGCTTCCGGGTGGCTCCCTAGAGCCTCGCCTTTGTTGTGTCACCCTCCTAGCTCCTCCTTCGACCTAGCCGCCCAGCGGGAGGGCTCGAATCGAGACCCCCGTGCTTTGTTTAACCCTACAGTAGCCTCCGCCCCTTCTTCCCTTAGGAAGGATATAAGGAATATGAAGGAAGGCTTAGCGTCGACCACGGGCACCTTGGAGGGAAGGGCGCCCGTTGGTCCGCATGGATCCCCCATCCACGGAGCCCCCCGTGGAACAAGGTACTCCCATGATGGATGCCTTTGTATCCACGGGGCAGACCATACCACTGGCAGGCTCGGAGGACGTTGGTACTCCCATGACGGATGCCTTCGTCCCCACGGGGCAGCCCGTACCACTGGCAGGCCCGTCGGGCGTTGTTTTTCCCACCGTCACAGCTTACCCCCGTACGGAGGAACTGGTGACGGAAGACCTGGTGGAAGGAGGGGAGTGCTCGACGGACGACATCTCCTCCTACCGTAAGGTACTGGCCCTCATCCGAAGACACTACCGGTTGGATGAGCCCAAGCCCTCAGCTGCAAAGGCAGTACTTTCCGGACTGTCCAGGATGATCGACAGTCCGGTACAACAAAAGCCATCTCTGTCTCTCCCTCTCGCTCAAGACGTAAAGCTGGGGATGGAACAGATTGATGGGTACTTGGCAGGACTAGCAGAGGCCCCCAGAAGTCAGAGTTCCTCCAAACTTCTGCCAGGCCTAAAATCCCAGAAACGTTTTTACGTTCCCGAAGGGCATCGCGGCGGTCCCCGTGCGGTGGAAGCAGCGGTGTCCGCGCTGAACCAGGGAACCTTGGAAGACAGGGCATCCACGGTCCCCATGTGCTTTTCTCCGACGGAAGCATCTATGATGGAGGACATGGCTCAGGACCTGGTCTACGTGTCCTCCTGGTTGGATTGGTGGTCGTGCGCTTTGGTGTAGTTTCAGGCATCACACGACCTCTCCCTTCCAGAAAATCAGGCCATGCTGCGGGACCTTGTTAGTTCTGGGGGCAAGGCTTTCAAATTCTTATCGTCCTAGTCTCTGACGGTAGCTTTGAACTGGGTCCTGAGAAAAAGAGATACTGTTTTGAGCAAACTAATGCGGAAGTTGCCTGACAGGGAGGCAAGGAGACTGAGAAATTCCTCCGTGTGGGGAATGACATTTTCCCCATCAAGTTGGTAGAGGATACTGTGGAGAAGGTGAGGAAAGTGAGAGAGACGGATCCTAGGCCCCCGCCTATGAGGAAGACCACGTTTAGGAGAGTTCCAACGGACGTCCCTCACTCCTCACAGACCGCACCCTTGCTTCCCAGAAGAGAACTTCCTTCAGCCCCTTGGCTTCAAGCCTCGCAACAGCCCACCTGTAGGACCACGGCAGGCCCTCAGTCAGCCTACAGACCCTCCTATGGTAACGCTAGGAGAGGTAGATCTGGTCGCTCCTACAGGAGAAGGTAGGAGGAGAGGCCCCCTACTCCCGCAGGAGCCCCTAGTAGGGGGATGCCTCAGACATTTTTGGCAAGCATGGCGAGATCTTGGTGCGGATCCCTGGACGGTGACGGTCCTGAAGGAGGGCTACAGACTCCCGTTCCTGGAAGAGCCTCCCCTTCTCACCCCAGCCCAGAGGGCCGATTGGCTGGTTCCAAAGGACCCCTTGAAGAGGTTGGCGCTACAAGAGGAAGTAGCGACCATGATCAACAAGGGAGTTTTGGAGACAGTGGAGAACCCCGGCCCGGGTTTCTTCAGCAGGCTCTTCCTGGTGGAATAATCGACAGGAGGGTGGAGGCCAGTCGTAGATCTCTCAGCCCTCAACAAGTTCGTCTCAAAGACGGAATTCAAGATGGATACCCCCAAGACAGTGATCGCAGCCTTGAGGGAGGGGGATTTCCTCATGTCTCTCGACCTCAAGGATGCCTACTTTCAAATCCCTGTACACCCCTCCAGCAGGAAGTTCCTCAGGATCAAGTGGGAGTCCAGGGTCCTGGAGTTCAAGACCCTGTGCTTCGGCCTCTCGACGGCCCCGCAAGTGTTCACGAGAGTGTTCGCCTCGATCTCGGCGTGGGCACACGAGAAAGGAATTCGACTACTCAGGTACCTGGACGACTGGTTGCTGCTTTCTGCCTCAAGGGAACAACTGAAGGAGCAAGGCGATATGTTGCTCGGCCTCTGCAAGGTGTTAGGGATCACGGTCAACCTAGGGAAGTCCCAGCTAGTCCCCAGCACCAGGATGACTTACTTGGGGATGGTCCTGGACACCCAGTTAGTAAGGGCCTTCCCCTCAGAAGAAAGGTTGGCCAACCTGGAACGTATTCTTCAACCCTTCCTGACGGGACAACCCAGGAGGGCCAAGGACTGGCAGAAGTTACTGGGTCACCTGGTTTACCTGGAAAAATTAGTACCGCAAGGGAGACTCAGGCTCCGCCCGGTACAGTGGAATCTAAAGGAGTCGTGGGTCCAAGGCAAGGAACCCCACAAAGTAGTGCCAGTCCTCCCGAAGACGAGAGAGACCCTTCTTTGGTGGAGCATCAGGTCAAACACGGAGAAGGGAATGCCCTTCGCCTCCGACCCCCCGGAGATGCTGTTGTTCACGGATGCATCGAAGGAGGGCTGGGGAGCGCACCTGCTGGAAAAACCAGCAAAAGGGCTGTGGTCCAGCGAGGAGGCGTCTCTCCATCCTGGAGATGATAGCAGTTCTAAGGGCGTGTCGACAGTTCGTACACTTACTGCGAGGGAACACTGTGGCGTTAATGTGCGACAACGCCACAGTAGTGGCGTATGTAAAGAAGCAGGGAGGCATGAAGTCAAAGGTCCTCTGCGCCCTATCCACGGAACTGTTGGAGTGGGCCACAGAAGAAGGGTTGGAACTGACGGCAAGGTTCATTCCAGGAAAGAGGTACGTGATGGCCGACGGCCTCAGCAGGGCGGGTCAGGTGATAGGTTTTGAGTGGACCTTACACCCGGAGGTAGCTCGAGCAGTCATCCTACTGTGGGGCTCCCCAGTGATAGACTTGTTCGCCACACGTCTGAATGCCCAACTCCCCGTGTTCTGTTCTCCAATCCCAGATCGGTCAGCAGCGTTCGAGGACGCCTTCCAACATCCCTGGGACAGTCTCGATGTGTACGCCTTCCCTCCCTTCAATTTGATCAGGCAAGTGCTGAACAGAGTGAGAAGGTCGTCCAACCTGTCGATGACTTTAGTAGCGCCCTGGTGGTTCGCAGACCTAAAGGAATTAGCTCTTCATCCTCCTTGGCCGCTTCCGGACAGGCTAGACCTCCTGCGACAACCTCACTTTCACAGGTGGCACGAAAACCCTCGATCCCTCCGCCTTCACGCGTGGAGGTTATCGAGAAGCTCCTGAAGAAAGAAGGATACTCATCGAGAACCGCGACAAGGATGTCTGGGTATCTACGGCGTTCCTCGGCAGTTGTCTACCAGGCGAAGTGGGCAGTCTTCCTGAAGTGGTGTGCATCCAAAAACATCAGGCCCTTAGGGGCGTCGATCCAGGACATTGCAGACTTTCTGGTGTACCTGAGAGACGACGTGGGTTCGTCCATCCCAGCCATCAAGGGAGTTCGAGCAGCCCTAGGTCAAGTCTTCCTCCTTAGAGGCATTGACTTGGGAGCCTCGAGGCACATCTCGATGCTCATCCGTAGTTTTGAGCAATCATGTCCCCCTCAGGAGGTACGGGTTCCGCAGTGGGACTTGGCAAGAGTCCTCAAAGTTCTGTCAGAACCTCCCTTCGAACCTCTCAGGAACATTTTAGACAGAGAACTCACCCTTAAAACAGCTTTTCTTTTAGCCCTGGCCTCGGCGAAAAGAGTTAGCGAGTTACACGGCCTCTCTTACGAGGTCTCACACTCCAAAGGGTGGAGGGAAGTTGTCTTTAGGTTCGTCCCTAGTTTTGTGGCGAAAACGCAGAACCCAGTGTGTTGGGATCCTCGGTTCGAGGGTTTTTCGGTGCCAGCCATCCCTCGATCCGGCAACCCTAAGGATCTCCTCTTATGTCCCGTACGAACTATAAGAAAATACCTGGAGAAGACTGAAGATTGCCGCCCTCAGATCAAAAATTTATTCATCTCAACAGGACGAGTGAAGAAACCAGTCTCGAAAAATTCAATCTCTTTTTGGCTGAGACAAGTGATAAAGAGAACCTACGAGGCTTCTGGGACCCCTCTACCTGGAAAACCGAGACCTCATGATATCAGGGCTCTGAGCACCTCTCTGGCTTTCGAGAAGAACATGGCTGTGGGTAAGATCCTGAAGGCTGGGACCTGGTCTAGACAGTCCACCTTCACGGAACATTATCTAAAAGATTGTACGAGAAAATCCTTGGACAAGTTTTCTATTGGCCCGGTCGTGTCGGCCCTTCAAGAGATCTAAGGTCATAGCCACAGGGTAACCGGGGGTGTTAATGCCAAGAGACACTAGTTCCTTCCTTAACCTTACCACCCCCCTCCACTTTTTCCTTCCTTCCCCGGATCGAACGGGCCAGGAAGATGAGGAGAAGACCTTAATCACGGAAAGGTATGACCTTCAAGAAATTGGTTTTGAAAAAGGTATGACATTTAGACACTAAGTGAGTTTTTTGGATAGTTTTCCCCTACTTTTCGTGCAGTTTTCAAGTGGTCTTAGAATCAAGACCTCCTTAGAGGTTCCCTCTCTCGCGTGCCTCCCCGTCGAATCCTGATTCCTGCAGGACACTCCCACCTCCTAAAGTGTAAGTCTCCTAAGAAGGTAGTTCTAGGTAAGTAACCGTGTTGGAACAAATCACAAATTTTTAAGTAATTTGTATTTTTCCTAACATACTTACCTAGAACTACCTTCGGGTTATGGCCCTCCCATCCTTCCCCGAGAACCTGCAGGATCTAGTAATACCTATTCCAATGAAACTTACTGGAGAGTCGACCTGAGATATCACGCTGCCTGACCCCGGGGTCGCCTCGGGCATGTACCACACTGCCAGAGGTTGACCCCGTAGAAAACGAGAAGAGGGAGATAAACTATACAAAAAGCTGGTCGGTTAGGTAGAGTTAGCCAGTAACTCCTAAGAAGGTAGTTCTAGGTAAGTATGGTATGTTAGGAAAAATACAAATTACTTAAAAATTTGTGATATTGCTTCTACACGAATGCAAACCCTTGACCTTTAATAGGCATATGATTTGAGCGAAGCTGGAAACTCCGGTTTTAATATTTGTAATGAGGTGTCGGTAGTTACTGGTGGGTGGTGGGGAAGCCCTGCCTCCGGCCAGCTCACTGAGCAGCAACTTTGACTTCGACTGCCGAGCAGTACAGACGTAGTCTTGATGGAACCAAACTAGGGTGTACTATATTCATCTTTTTTCTCTCTCTTTTGAGATTGTTTGATTGGTGTTATTGAGAAACTAAATGTGGGCATGTGGTCCTGCCAGCTGCATTGAGTCTTAAGTACAGTACCTTCGTAAGCAAGATCAATGTTGATCCCCATTCTTTGTGCCCTTCTTGCAGAGGTCATGACTGCATGCAATCATTCCCTTGTGAGGAGTGTAGGGAGTAGCTGTCCTTGCAGTGGCTAGAGTACTGCAAGTGGAGGAAGATGAAGTCAAAAAGAAATTCTTTGCATTTGGGGTACTCCTTAAAGTGAAAGAAATCCAGTGGACCTCTATTTTTCTCTGGTACTCAAGTTTCTGAAACTTCAACTCTCTCCTTCATTGGGATTACAAAAAATGATGACAACTCATGACTACCTTTGGGGCAAGCTGCAAGTGGAGCAGCCATATCTGGTTCTCCTCGTGGTGAGCGTAACATTGTATTTCCAGACAATGATACTGCTAAGGACAATGCTCTAAGGACTCTGAGGCCTTTCCTAGGTTTTGAGGGTATCCTGTTTTCAAAGAAGTTCCTGCAAGCTCCAGCAACATTTAGGACAGTCTATTACTTTTCTATCTTTACCGGCTGTTTCTGCAGAGGAAGCCACTGACTTGACCCTTACCAGCCAGCTCCAAACTCCAGAAGGGTAGTCAATCTACCATCCTCATCTTCCATAGCTCTGTCGCTGCCAGTAAAGGTATCTTTGATGACATCTTCTACTAAGGGAATGAAACAACCCAGACCTCCATCTCCCAGCCCAGTTCTTTCAGCCTTGTTTTCTGCAGTATAGCCTCCTGGTTTGTTTGTCTTCTGAAGCAGAAGAGGAGAAAGTGCCTATAGCTTTCTCAACCCCCACACGGAGGCATGACAAGGGCACCTCAAGTTCCAGTTTTCCTGTGGGATGAACTTCTTCAGGTGCAAGAAGGCGTACCCTCACCTCATCCGAAGATGAATCTTCCAAGACTTCCCATCGCAGAGGACGAGAGAGGGCTTTCGACCTCTTCGAGAGAGGTCGCATGCTCCTCTGGTCATGATCACTCACCTGTTTTCTCATTCTACTGTTCGTGTGTGCTCTCGTGTTAGCGCTTACTCATCTGAAGATGAATACTCACCTTTTGGTGCGTGATCACCTATTATTACTTATTTGTTTGCGCGCATTTTCCTGTTAGTATGATTCTATTTGTGCATGAGCACTCATTTGTTCACTCATGCTCTCTTATTAGTGCACACTCGATGCTCACCTGTTAAATTGCACTCACCTGTATTATTGGGAATAATGAATAGAAAAATAATGAATTGTCTCATCATGGTAAGCTAGAAAGATCAAAGGACAGAAGTAACTTTAACAAGATTGTAAATTGGTCATACAAAATTGACCCATTGATTTTTAATGTGCTCACCTCACAGATCAGTTCCCAAGTGCAGTAAGTGTGACACTTTTTTAACAATAGAACATAAATATATTTTTAAAATAATTTTTTTAAAAGACAGATTTGTTTTGATCAGAAAACATTATCTAACATTTTATCTGATTCTGTTATAAAGATTATTGTTTTAAGAAAGGTTTAATAGATGAAATATAAATATCTATTTGTCGTAGATTTTAATATGTAAATTTTTTTTCATCAATTATACTGTACTTTATATATATTATATTTTATATGCGAGAAATATTTAGCAAAAGGTAAGGAGGTGTATTTTGCGTTTATGGATCTGGAGAAAGCGTATGATGGAGTTGATAGGGAAGCAATGTGGAATGTGATGAGGTTATATGGAGTTGGTGGAAGGTTGTTGCAAGCAGTGAAAAGCTTCTACAAAGGTAGTAAAGCATGTGTTAGAATAGGAAATGAAGTGAGTGATTGGTTTCCGGTGAGAGTGGGTCTGAGACAGGGATGTGTGATGTCGCCGTGGTTGTTTAACTTGTATGTTGATGGAGTGGTGAGAGAGGTGAATGCTCGAGTGCTTGGATGAGGATTAAAACTGGTAGACGAGAATGACCATGAATGGGAGGTAAATCAGTTGTTGTTTGCGGATGATACTGTACTGGTTGCAGACACAGAAGAGAAGCTTGACCGACTAGTGACAGAATTTGGAAGGGTGTGTGAGAGAAGGAAGTTAAGAGTTAATGTGGGTAAGAGTAAGGTTATGAGATGTACGAGAAGGGAAGGTGGTGCAAGGTTGAATGTCATGTTGAATGGAGAGTTACTTGAGGAGGTGGATCAGTTTAAGTAATTGGGGTCTGTTGTTGCAGCAAATGGTGGAGTGGAAGCAGATTTATGTCAGAGAGTGAATGAAGGTTGCAAAGTGTTGGGGGCAGTTAAGGGAGTAGTAAAAAATAGAGGGTAGGGCATGAATGTAGAGTTCTGTATGAGAAAGTGATTGTACCAACTGTGATGTATGGATCGGAGTTGTGGGGAATGAAAGTGATGGAGAGACAGAAATTGAATGTGTTTGAGATGAAGTGTCTAAGGAGTATGGCTGGTGTATCTTGAGTAGATAGGGTTAGGAACAAAGTGGTGAGGGTGAGAATGGGTGTAAGAAATGAGTTAGCAGCTAGAGTGGTTATGAATGTGTTGAGGTGGTTTGGCCATGTCGAGAGAATGGAAAATGGCTGTCTGCTAAAGAAGGTGATGAATGCAAGAGTTGATGGGAGAAGTACAAGAGGAAGGCCAAGGTTTGGGTGGATGGATGGAGTGAAGAAAGCTCTGGGTGATAGGAGGATAGATGTGAGAGAGGCAAGAGAGCGTGCTAGAAATAGGAATGAATGGCGAGCGATTGTGACGCAGTTCCAGTAGGCCCTGCTGCTTCCTCCGGTGCCTTAGATGACCGCGGAGGTAGCAGCAGTAGGGGATTCAGCATTATGAAGCTTCATCTGTGGTGGATAACGGGGGAGGGTGGGCTGTGGCACCCTAGCAGTACCAGCTGAACTCGGTCGAGTCCCTTGTCAGGCTGGCAGGAACGTAGAGAGTAGAGGTCCCCTTTTTTGTTTTGTTTCATTTGTTTGATGTCGGCTACCCCCCAAAATTGGGGGAAGTGCCTTGGTATATGTATGTATGTATATTTTATCTCCCAAATTTATTTGGGCCAGCTCTGTAGGAGTCAAGTTTGACTCATTGGGTCGCTAAATTTTCACCTTTTAATAATAATTCTATTAGATCGCACTTGCCTGTTTACAACTGCTCATTGTTTAGCAAACATGCACCTGTCCTGTTTGTGCTCGTTCAGTGCGCGCGCACACTCCTATTAGCAAGCCCCCATCTGTTTGCACACACTTAACATTTAGCCCGCGATCCTCAGGGGATGATTCCCGCGTACAAGTCACCTGTAGTAAGTTGTGCATAAAGAAACCTTTAAGCAATAGATCTAATGTGTGCATGCATTCACAGATAATGTTGCTGCAACGATGCCCTCCTTTTGAGTGCGCTCATTGCCAGAAAGGAGAGACAGAGAATCAAGAAATCAAATGAGATATACAAGTGAGTGGTGACCGTATACAAGGAGTTCCAACAGAGAGACCCACCTAAGGCACCAAGAACAAGTTCTTCAAGAACTCTCTCACCGAAGTACAGTATTCCTCGAGTGATCGAGAAAGACACTTGTCTCAGACTAAACAAGGGTTTTTCCTCGTGGCCAGAGAGGACAAATACAAGATCTCCAATTCAAGCCCATTGTAGGGATTCCCCATTTGCAATAATAAGCATTCTAAGGATAGCTCGGTCTGCAGGTCATCCCAATGTGACCATAGAAACCCTTTAGAGGTACAGGTATTTGATTTAGAAAGGGCACCTCTAAGACTGCAAAGGATACTCCATAGAAATTGCATCGATGTCATCAGAGTACCATCTAGGTATGGTACTGGAACTAGACAGGAGGCAAACAGAACAAACAGAAACCTCAATGACATCCTTCAGAACATGTTGATTCCCCTCCATCCCAAGGGGAGAGGAGTCTGTGAATGCAATTGTCTCATCTGCACCAGATTAAGGTCCTACCCAGGCGGAGGCAGAGTACCCATAGACTGCATCGATGTTTCTGAAAGTACTGGCACTCATCAGACAGGCCATCGTATTGAAAGAGTCAACCAGAGCTGCAATAAAAGGAGGAAAGGCCTGAATTGATAGACTTTGGCAGCCCTCAAAACTTATAACCCACTCTCCTGGAACTCAGGTCGGAACTAGCCAAAGAAACAATAGTGTTGACCCGCAGGTCCCTGGCCGAAGCAACATGTTGCAAGTGACTCCAATAGGACTCTACCTCAGCACTGTTCCAGCAGAGGAAAGTTTGTCTTAGAAGAGGCTATTCTTTCATCTTTATCAATACATGCTGCCATCTTGAAAGGCTAGGGATACAGTCCATAGTTTTTTTGTATGCAAATCTGCCTATATGGAAGCTACTGCCATGGCAATCTCCCGATGGGACCACTGGATAGAAACATTGGTTCACTTAACATCTCAGATTATGACAAATCCTGAGAATAAAAGGTTTACAGGCTTAGTTCTGTCGGGGGGCAAAGGCAGTCACCCTTCTTGCCAACCATTCAGCCTTTCAGCTAACCAGCAGACCAACTTTGTTCTCAAGCAAAGGGATACGGTAGGAGTGGGAGAGGCACCAGAGGGCACAGAAAAGGTAGTTCCTTCCTGCTACTGCCATGAGTGGGGGATGCCTGTCGAGCCACTGGGCAAGGGGCCAGTATCACGGAGCAGAGGATTGGGCAGTAGACGTTCTTTGGAACTGAAACCGGCTCCCATTTACTGGCTCCCACCTTCCCTCACTCTGACTTTGGCGATGTGGTCTTAATGTCACCTGACCTAGATAACGTACCTAACCCTTCAGAAGTGAGGAAGATGCTGGACAAAGGGGTGTTGCAGGTAGTACAGGACAGATATCCAGGCTTTTACAGTTGTGTGTTCCTCATGAAAAAGTCAACTGGGGGCTTGAGACCAGTCATCAACTCTGAGTTATTATGTCAGACCCCATTCATGATGGAGACAGCAAGCACAGTATGGACAGCTTTCAGGTAGAGCAGCTTTATGCTCTCTCTGCACCTGAGGGAAGTATATTTCCGTATACCAATTCATTGGTCATCCAGGAAGTTCCTCGGCTTTTTCCTCAGAGGGAAGGTCTTCCTGTTCAAAGTCCTGTGCTTTAGACGGTCGATCATATTCCCCCCTGACATTTTAGATTTTGACATTACATGGGTGAGATATGTAGATGATATTTTTGCTGTTGTTCCATGTTCTCTTAAAATTGATAACTTTTTAGTCTTTAAACAATCTCCACCCTTCAATTAAATTTAAAATTGAAATAGAAAATAATAATGAATTACCCTTCTTGGACACACTGGTAATCCGTCCGGAAGTTGGCTGTCCTAAATTCAAGGTTTACAGGAAAGAAACTCATTCAGATTCTTATATACATGCATTTTCAAACCATACAAGAACTACAAAATTGGGGGTTATTTCTAACTTATTTTTAAGGGCATATAAAGTTTGTGACCATGAATTTTTATAATTTGAAATAAATTATCTTAAAAGGGTTTTCAAAAATCATGGCTATGATTCTGGGTTTATTGAAAAGGCACACTTAAAAGCAAGGAAGACATATTATGTTGCAAAAGAAAGAGAACCATTTCTAAAAGATGATGAATGTCTTCTATTCGTTCCTCAAACAGGCCAAGATAACAAATTACTTGACACCTGCCTAAAAAGTTGTAAAGTAGTTGGGGTATATACAAATCATTTAACTATTAAAAAGGTGTTGACAAAATCAGGGAAAGGAAAGGCTGCCAAACAAGCATGTATATATAAACTACCATGTGATTCATGTGACAAGGTATACATAAAAGAGTCAGTAGATTTTGAAAGAAGAAAAAGAGAACATAGAGATTCCATTAGAAGAGGAGATGAAAATAGCGCTGGTTTTAAACATATGACACGGGAAAATCATCCAATAGATTTTAAAAATGTGGACAAATTGATATCAATGCCTGATACACATAGACAGAAACTGATTGAAGCTGTTTTAATTAAAAATTCTAATAATTTTTATATATATTAAAGTACTTTTAAATTGGATCATTTTTTAAATAATAATATAAAAAACAATGTAACTATTGTTAAGGAATTGTTAAAAGATGTAAGCAAACCACCGTGAAATGCTGTTAATGATCGCTAAGACTGTAACGGGCTTTTTAACTCTACGAACCTTTCTGTACCTCTTTTTCAAAAATTTGTAACCATTTGTATTCTGAAGAGGAAGAGAGATGGTCCCTTCGAAAACTAAATAAATTTAATTTTTCATACATAGTAGGTTATTTTATATATATATATATATATATATATATATATATTATATATATATATATATATATATATATATATATATATATAATGTACACATTTGTGTATATATATATATATATATATATATATATATATATATACATATATATATATATATATATATACATATATATATATATATATATATATATATATATATATATATATATATATATATATATATTTATATACATATATATATATACATATATATATATATATATATATATATATATATATATATATATATATATAATAGATATATATATATATATATATATATATATACATATATATATATATTTGTTCCGACACAGAGACTTACCTCGAAACACTTTCTCAGAGATTACTGGTAACTCCTCTCCGACGACCAGATTTTTACGTAGTTTCCCCCTACTTCCATGTTCTATACTGTCCTGAATAACGGGAAATAACATGACCTGGGGGCATTGCCCGAGAAGGTCGCGCGTCTTTGAGAAGCCATCGCCAGTAAGTTTTCTGGTCGGTTCGTGAACACACGTGCTTCACGAAGCTCCTCATACTCCGTGCGATTCCCTTTGTGTTTGGTTCCACGTGCTTCCCACGTGATCGGGATCTCTTAGTGTGTGTCTAGTGCTTTCACTACGTGCTTTTGATTTCGCTCCCTTGTGCTTTCCTAGTGTTTTAGTGCTTTTCCTTTGTGGCTTGCTTGTGTCTACGGCCCTTTGTGTTGCGTTATGGAACACGTTCGCCGTTGTCCTGGGCCTAGGGCCGGTAGATCATGCGGGGCTTTTCTGTCTAAGCCCGATGTTGACCCGCATACGTTGTGTACCTCGTGTAGGGGTAAAGCTTGTTCGCCGTCGGATAAGTGTTCCGAATGTGCCGATTGGCCCGAGGTCCAGTGGATAAAATTCTGTACCAAAAAGAAGAAGGCATCGAAGAAGTCCCCTAGGAAGACTAGCGTTTCTTCCCCTGCGACTTCAGCAGGAGAAGGGTCAGGTAGGGTACATCCGCCTTCCCCTACCCAAAGTAAGGGGCGAGGTAAGTCCAGGGAGAACAAGCAGTTGGCTCCTCTTTCCCAAGAGAGGGAATTTGTGGGCGGTCCTTCGTTGGCCAAGGCAATTCAGGCGACCGTGAGTGTAGTGGGGGTCCGGGGGACGTGGCTCTCTCTCATAAGGGCCACGTCTCGTCGGGGGACCCCATGTGGTCTAATAGTGTCCCTTTTTCTTCGTCAGGTTCCTGGGTGGAAGTTCCAGGGGCATCAGCGACGGGTGGCGGCGTCGGCAGAGAGGAGTCCCCGCAAGAAGATCCATTGGCTTGGGACGTGCCGAGGACTCCGATGAGGTCCCCACTGGACATGGAGGAAGGCCTTGGTGAGGCCTTCCCCGGTTTGGCAGGCCCGTCGGGATGGTTGCCGCCGAAGACTTCGCTACAGGAGAGTCTCCCCATTCCTTCTCCGTCAGGGGTACGGCGTAGCCCCAAGAAAACGCAGTCACGTGCTAGGTCCCGATACGGGGGTCAGTCTTTCTCGTCAGGACGTGACTCTTCGGATTCGTCAAGCAATGAACGGAGGAGACGACAGAGGAGGAAACGAGATCGGTCGGTGCGGAGGAACTCCCCTTTGCGGTCTCCCACAAGATCTCGGGACAGGGTGAGTCCCAGTTCCCCTCCTCCCAAAAGCAGGAGAACAACCCCCCTGATAGGGATGTGGAAACGAGGTCGGTCTGTGCGGAGGAACTCCCCTTCGCGGTCTCCCACAGGATCTCGGGACAGGATGAGTCCCCGTTCCCCTACACCCAAAAGCAGGAGACCAGTCTCTCCGAAAGGGACGTGGGTGTTCGTCCCAGGGAACAACTTTAAAGACTTTTCCAAGCCTATTGGTTCGACACATGAGCGGGCAGGAGACAGTCCCCCTAGAAGGACCTCCACGTGCCGCGTCAGGGAATCACCAGATGAGCGAAGGGCTACATCTTGCAGGCCTAAGACCCGTCCTGGAGACGTTTATCCCGCCCAGCGCAGGGGGCCGCTGTCTAGGCCGGGCAGCCTCGACAGGTCTCCCCATCGAGACCCCAGAAGGGGAAGGACACCTCCGCCGAACTATCTCACGGAGGACACCGTTTCACCGAAAAAGGCCACGAAGAGGAGAGAGACGGCAGACGTCGAAGGTAAAGGGAACCGTGGACCCCGCCATCACGGCAGAGACCGAGATCACGATTCGCCCCGTCGGTCGGAAGGAGGGGAGGGCGAGTCGGCGGTGACGGAGGACTCCGCGTACAGGAGAGTCCTTGCCTTAATTAGGGGTTATAACAACCTTATAGAACCCGCCACTCAAGAGGAAGAACCCTGGACTTCAGGCCTGAACAAGTTCATAGCTGTCCCCGCCCAGAAAAAGTCCTCTCTCTCTCTTCCCGAGGCCAGTAACGTGGGGATTGGAAAGACTCACATTGATAAGGTCATATCCCGCAATAGCGACTCCTGCAGGGGTCACAGCTCAGCAAAGCTCCTACAGGGGTTGAAGTCGCAAACGAAATACTACTCTTTAGAAAATAGGCCGACCGGTGCGTGCAAGACCGAGGAAACCATAGACATCCTGTGCCAGGGCATCTCCGACGGGAGGGCATCGGCAGCATCTACCTTCTTCTCCCCTTCCGAGTCGGCAATGATGGAGGAGATGTCCAAGGACTTAGTTAATGTGGCCTCCTGGCTGGATTGGTGGGCCACCACCCTAGTAGGCACCCAGATTCCTACAGACTCCATGGAACCTGCAAAACGGGAGGCTCTGAATGAGTTGCTGGGGTCAGGTAGCCGCGCCCTTAAATTCCTGACCTTTCAGTCTTTGGCTCTCTCCGCAAACTGGATTCTCCGGAGAAGAGACGCCCTAGTCAAGAACCTTCCCATTAAGATTCCTGACAGGGAAGCGAAAGCCTTGAAGACCTGCTCCGTCTGGGGGGAGCAGCTTATTCCGACGAAGAAGGCGGAAGAGGTCGTGGAGAAGTTGGCCAAAAAGAGGGAGCTACCTACCCTGAAGCCACAGACGGCACGCCGCCCCATCTTCAGGAGGCCAGTGACAGAAGCACCCATGGCCGCGCGTACCGCACCAACTCAAGGAAGGAGGGAACCCTCGTCAGGACAGTGGTCTTCCTCTGTGGTTCCCCCCCGAAGAGGTTCATCTTCTAACCCCCCAACGTATAGGTCTTCTTTCTACTCCTCCAGGAGGGGGAGAACAGGCCGTTCCTCCCGTAGGAGATAAGATGGGAGGCCCCCCTCCCCTGCCCAAGCCTCAGGTAGGGGGATGCCTCAGACTCACTTGGCAAGCATGGAAGCTCCACGGAGCAGATCCGTGGACAGTAACAGTACTAAAGGAGGGCTACAGGATCCCCTTCATGGAAGAGACACCCCCCCTAGTTCCAGCAACGCAGGCAGACTGGTTGGTGCCCAAGGACCTGGCGAAGAGGGCAGCGTTGGACGAAGAAGTCAAGACGTTGCTGCAGAAGGGAGCTTTAGAAACAGTGACATTCCCGGGTCCGGGGTTCTACAGCCGCCTGTTCCTAGTGGAAAAAGCGACAGGAGGGTGGAGACCTGTAATAGACCTGTCAGCCCTCAACAGGTTTCTCAGGAAAGTGACCTTCAAAATGGACACTCCAAGAACGGTCATGGCATCCTTGAGAGAGGGCGACTTTATGATTTCTATAGACCTCAAGGACGCCTACTTCCAAGTGCCCATTCATCCGTCGAGCAGGAAGTTTCTCCGGGTCAAGTGGGGTGCCCAGGTGTTACAATTCAAGGCCCTATGCTTCGGTCTTTCAACAGCCCCCCAGGTATTCACGAGGGTCTTTACGACGGTCTCCATATGGGCCCACGAACGGGGCATTCGACTCATCAGATACCTGGACGACTGGTTACTCCTTTCATCCTCAAAGGAAGACTTGAAACAACAG
>NC_090741.1:65777802-65837802 GCF_036898095.1 Palaemon carinicauda
CCTCAGTGTAGACTGTGACACTGTAGTTCTGTCATGTGCGGTGGTATGCACGTCGAAGAGTTGGTTTGCCGCTGACTAAGGTTGGTTTGTATTTGATTGGGTTTGTTAAGTTGTCATTACTGCGAGGAATAAGAATTCTTGATATTTTCATCCATCGTGGTTACAAAGGCTTTTAATCAGAAAATGTTTTCTTGTGGTTAATATTAGCTACTTAAATAGATTTGTGTATTGTGACTCGGTGAACGTCATTTATAATCATGTTGTAAAAAAATCATCCTTTCTGAATGGGGATACCTTAATGCGATGAAAGAGTTTGTGCACCGCCATGATCAGCAAAGATTTACTAGTAAGGGCCTCTCATATAAGGTTGGTTTGGTGTGAGCGATCGGACTAAAGTCTCCCACCATCACCAATCCGCAATGGCCAGCGTGGTATTGCAATGTCCGAACCCCAGACATGAATAAGGACATGCCTGAGGCCTTTGTCCTGCATTAGACTAGAAACAGTTGCGTTTGTTGTAGATTAAAGAGAGAGGGTCATTCTGTCGCTCATCGAAATGGGTAAAAAAAAAAAAAAACAGTAATCAGTAACATCGCGAGTTTTGTAGATAAAACTTCAATATTAAAATCGTAACGCTCCAATTTGTTATTTTTCTAACTAACCCTGAAAAATACATACAGTATTAGCTAGATTCCTCAAAATACTAACAACTTGCGATCAACTCTGAGATTACCAAACAATTCTTCACCCAAGGGGTTGCTGAACTGTCATTGTTGTTCAGTGCCCACTTCCCTGTAGGTAAGGGTAGAAGAGACTCTTAAGCTATGGTAAGCAGCTCTTTTAAAAAAGAACACTCCAAAATCAAACCTTTGTTCTCTAGTCTTGGGTAGTGCCATAGCCTCTGTCCTATGGTCTTCTAGTGTCTGAGGGTACATTTGGCCACACAATTCTATCTTATTTCTCTTGATCTTGTTTTGTTAAAGTTTTTATAGTTTAGATAGGAGTTATTTATTTTAAATGTTACTGTTCTTAAAGTATTTTATTTTTCCTTGTTTCCTTTCCTCACTGGTCTATTTTCCCATGTTGAAGCCCCTGGGCTTATAGCATTCTGTTTTTCCAACTACAGTTCTAGTTTAGCAAGTAATAATAATAATAATAATAATAATTAACATTTAGCAGAATACCTGGACGTGCTTTATAATAACAAATATCGTTGGCATCAATGGTATGTGTTATAGTTATACTCACTGAGTCGCTGACAAATTCACCATTACCAACCGTGATCATCCATGATGCTGTTTATATATATATATATATATATATATATATATATATATATATATATATATATATATATATATATATATATATATATATATATATATATCATCAGCTAGTCCACTGCAGGAGAAAGGCCTCAGACATGTCCTTCCACAAACGTCTGTTATGGTCTTTCTATGCCAATCTACTGTATACCCGCAAATTATCTTAGCACGTCAATCCAGCGTGTTTTCTTCCCTTTCCCTGTTTCTTAGGCAATCTCTAGGGTCCCATTCCGTTATTCGTAATGTCCATCTATTATCTGTCATTCTCATTATACATGCATATATATATATATATATATATATATATATATATATATATATATATATATATATATATATATATATATATAGTTCTCCTTAATATCATGTTGTAAAATCTGAAATCTACGGTTGTGACGCCGCCTCGAAAGCCTCAAATTCTTTCTATTCTTCTTAACAGCATTGGCAATTGAGATAAGATAAGGTATTTTTAGATGCATAGCACGATCTCATTCATTTTATTTTCATTACCCACGTTTTCATGTTAGACCTGTCATTTTAGACGCAAAAAAGGCAGAATTGCTAAAGTCTTCACCATGCTTAAGTACACTGATCTTCGAGTGTGAATCTCTTAATGAAAATAATGTCCAATTTGTTTACGTAACAATTGTTCAAAAAGAGAAAGCGTTTAAATGACCTGCTTGATAAAAAGTTCGTTCTCTCTCTCTCTCTCTCTCTCTCTCTCTCTCTCTCTCTCTCTCTCTCTCTCTCTCTCTCTCTCTCTCTCTCTCTCTCTCTCTCTCTCATGAACTGCATTTTTGCCCCAGCCTCTTTTTTAACTGAATGTAAATGTATTTTGTTATTGCGTGGAATGCATAAATATTTCTTTCTGCCATCATGCAATTTTGATTGGCTTTCTGTTAGGCGTGTAGGCTATTCATGTATATTGTAATCAGTACAGAATACACATAATTCTTAGAAATTATTTTACCCTGTGTATGGAACTATGTTTGTATTGTTCATATCCATTAAACGCATTCATTGACTGTATTTTGAAAATTGTTATCCTTTTCGCAAGGCCTAAACCGTTTTTTTTTTTCAATAGCCTTATGATCCATTTTTTTATTTCAAGAAGTAGGTCTGTCCCAGTTTTTACTGGTTAGTCTCAAATAATTTTCACTTGATTTTTCAGATTTAAGTATTTGGATTGCCATTAAGACTAGATATTGCATGGAAAAAATGAACCATTGTTATTTCACAACGATAATCGTGATAATGTCTGCGATTGCAAATTTGTTATGGTGATATGGAGAGAAGAGGATGTCTTTGATAGAAAGCATTGAACTCCAGGAGAGGCCGCATCTGGGTACCGGTAGGGGGTGGGCGGGGGAGAAGAAGAAGATTGACAGATGACGTTATGTACATCGAGTGTACTAAAAGGTCTTCTCTTCGATAAGTAGACGATAACCTTGTTATATGGAAGGCCAAAATGCTATTAACCTGTGTGTTCTGTGCTCTCATTCAGCCATATAGAAATCGTCCGTTGTGTACAGGTAAATATGACAAAATGAAGCAACCTTTTTAAGTTACTTTATGTTAGATTTCCAACGACGATTAAGTGAACGAAGCCATAAGCTTACGGTGACAGACCCATTACACCTTTTGTAAGGGGCCTATGTAGCTCTCTAACTAATCCTCACGGTTAACCTGTTTAAGTTCCTTAATGTATTTTCTGACATTTCCTAATCTTTGTACGTTATTTCAGTTTGATAATGTCTGCCTTGTACATAAGAAGTTATCACAATTTCTTCAATTTAACGAATGCTGACCCCATTCACCACACTGTTCAACGTAGGAGGAATGTGTGTGTTTCCTAACGGCTTCCAATTACTTAGAACTTGAGGTAAGAAATGGGATTATTATTATTATTATTATTATTATTATTATTATTATGAAGGACCCTGATGTATGTATTAGGGAGACCTGGTGTCCAAGCCAGGTTAAGTCAGTGGTTAGAATTAATTTCAATATTGGTACATGATTATAGATCGTTGGACGAGGTTCGGTCACTTTCTGCCCTTATAAAATGAGAATCCTTCATATCTGTGTCTGTCGTCACCAACACTAATAAGTGTTGGCCTATTTATAAAAATGCTGATCAACGATCTAACCCAAATTACCGTATTCACTTCTTGGTCCTTGCTCCGCTGTGGCTTGTTTCGCTCGCAATTCAGCATTATTTCATTACTCCTCTTGTTCAGGCAAACGGTATATGTTGCGCTATGTGCTTTAGCCAAGTGGACAAGTATTTTTGTGATAAAATTTGGAGACCAAACTATGTGCAGTACACACTACCCCAGTAACCTTAGATATCTTGCCCTTACTCATTTTCCTACACCCTTTCCAATAAATTGATTGTGGATGGTATAATTTTCCTAATTTTACAGTACTTGAGAATTAAATATCTTAATGGTGTATGGGTAAAATTAAGTCCAAAGCTCACCTGATCAGGAAGAATGTAGCAGTCCATACAATAGATTAGGTTAGGTTATGGGAGGTAAAGTTAGGAAGAATTTCTGTGTTGGGTTTGTCACGTCTTTATATTCCATAATGTTTTTTGACTGATATCGAGTATAGATTGGTGCTGTTTTCTGTGAAACATTTTTTTTTTTATACTTTTAGACATACAAATAATAAAAGTTTCTTTATTTTTATTTATTTATTTATTTATTTTTTTTTTTTGCTTTTCTCATACCAATGGGTTTATCCCATAATTATTGTTGTGAGTGGTTTGCACCAACAATAAAGATAGAAAATGCATGAGACATTTAATAGGGTGTACATACAATATAGTATTTTTGGGCTCAAGCCATGGCGTCCTGATGGAAGGTTCCTTTTTGGTAGCTTCCTTGGGTAAATAACTACTAAGATATTCCCAGAGAATTTAACCACAGGTTATCACAGAATTCTAACTTCTGGAGCGAGTATCCTAAAGGTTTCCCTTTTAAGACATCGTATATCAACAGGGGACGCATGTATTAACGCGCCACATAGCTATCTACACCCCGAACAGAGTTAATGCTTCGGTGTGTAAAGGCGGAGAATAGCTGGGAGCCGTTCCATAGCTAATCTCATCTGTGGCTACTTTTGGTACTCGAGACGTAAACAAACGGGCGCCATTGCTTAAATGACGTCACGTCCGTCTTCATCCTTTGTACAGTAGCTCGCCTTACTTAGGCGGATTTCCCCTGTGCTATCTTTATCGCCTTGCATCTTTATCATGTCGCTACCTTCGGCCTCGCCTTCTTCTGGAAAGTTGAGTACAAGGTTCCAGTATTGTTTAGTTAAGCTCTGACCGTAAAGTAAATATTACTTTTCGAGATAATTGTTGTTTTGTGGCAGAGCTGTGCCTCTACCGGACTCGCCATTTTATGGCATCGTTGTTGTTCTGCATGCCTTATTTAGTTAGCCACAACAACGCTTCCGGCCTTATTTACTAATCGATAACATTAGTTTATTTAGTCTTCATAGCTAGGAACTTTTATATCGTGTTTTGACGCTTTTTTACCGGTCATCGATTGACCCCATACCAGTTGGCTACTATAGCCCCCAGGCCAGAGCGCCTATATATGAGTGTTCATGCATGATTTTATCAGTGATCCTAGGCTTACTTATG
This sequence comes from Palaemon carinicauda, assembly GCF_036898095.1. NCBI lineage: Eukaryota > Metazoa > Arthropoda > Malacostraca > Decapoda > Palaemonidae > Palaemon > Palaemon carinicauda. Next base: position 65,782,783 of record NC_090741.1, read on the forward strand.
AAGATAGTGGCATTATTTTACAATACTATTGACTGTGATGCAAGTGTTTTCGCCTTCAGGGACCATATAGGGGATAGGTTAGTTAGTGTGCCTTCCTAACCTAACCTACATGTAGGACCCCTATATGCTTCCTTCATCCCCCTGCCCTTGGGCATTCCCTCTGTGTAGCCTTGCTCCCCTTACCACGTAAGGGGATCAAGCTCTTACCAGAGTATGTTATCGCCTCTCTGTCCTCCCTAAGGGAATGAACCCCCCTTAGGGTTGCGCCTGAGAGTGAGGAACGGCTAGTCTTTCCTCTATTGCTAGGACTAAGTCTACGACTGTCCTGCGATAGCGATATGTCTTCTATCCTTCCTAGTTCAGGACGTTCATCCCTGCTCTAGGTTAGGTTTTGGAAGGGTAATTCTGTTCCTTGCTGAAACTGTACCCATGCACCGTTTCAGTCAGGCTGCCTTACCTTAGGTTAGGGAGTGTCCTCCCTTCCTTAGTGGCCGCTCTGGTACAGAACCCTTTCCATGGAAGACTCTTCTCTTCTCCCCTCCCCACCTATCTCTTGTATAGCCTAGCCTATACTTAGGTTAGTCTATACCCATCTGTCCCCTGTCCTACAACTCCTCCTTAGGGTGGAGTGATAGGGCTACATTGAGCTTCTGTGTACAGCCCGCTCTGGTACATATACCCTTCATAGTGTCCTATGGGGTTAGCCACTGGATGTGTTCTGTATACAGGGGTCTCCCCCTCTTTGGGTGTCCCCTAGCCCTCCCTTGGGCTACCCTAGCTCCCGGTCCTCTGCGGCCCCTGCTTCTGGGTGATAGAGCCAGCCTCTATCATGGGTACACCCTCTCAGGGGGGGATGTCTGGGAGTCCATGGCTGGACTCCTTACATCCCTCCCTCTGTCTCTTTCACTATCTGGGTGCCGGTCCCTTGCCGCCTCCACTGTCGGCGATACCCACCTCCTACCTTGGTGACTCACCCCATACCCCCATGGCCGCCAGTCCTCCGTGTGCCGGGGGACTGCCGCCTGCCGCCGGCTTCCAGCCGATGGCTCTCCCCCTTCCTCATAGCTTGGCCGTCCGCCCGCCGGCCGGCCCCCGGATTGCCGGCATCCACTGCCGGAAACCCGGTTCTGCTATAACCATCCTTGTTCCTGTCACCAATCTGGCATCCTCCGGCTGCCGGAGCCGCCGCTCCCTCTGCCGGCGTGCCCCCGTTGTGCCGGCGGCCGCCACCCTGGTATTACTCTTGACTTATATTGTCTGTCCTAATGCCAGAAACTCTGCTGGAGCGGCCTCCGGCGTGCCGGAGGTCTGCCGGAACCTTCCGGAGGCGTCAAGACGACTTGCACCCCCTTCTACTAGCTATCATCTGATACTGATAGCCCTACACTGCAACCAGATGGCCTGTTTATGTTAATGGATCAGTACCTTGGTACTGTTCTACTGGTAATCATGCTGTCCTTTTGCATTCTTCAGATTTCCAGCATGCTGCGTGTATCTTAGCGCGGCTGGTTGCCGGAAGCAGTTACCCTTGGGGATCCTTTAGCCCCCTAATTTGGGACTGAGTGGCCTCAGTCCCAAACTTATCCTTGGCAATTCCCATGGAATTCCATTGCCCTATGGACTTCTACTGGAATTCTATCCTGCGCCTTCGGCCACCTCGGATTATCCAAGGATGAAGCTTACGGTAACCAGCCGGGCAGGATGCACGGAGTATGTTTCTTTACTATCTCAATCCTCTGTGCATCACACCCTTTATCAAGTTAAAATTAATGATTAATATTAACTTAGCTTAAGAGCCATTCTTATGACTCCCCCCATACTCATTTTCTCTTTCTTCCGCAGGAGGAGCAGATGAAGTGTGACTTCGACTTCTGCGCTGTGAAACGCCCGCACTTCTACGGGCATACGGCTTGCAGGACTCACGCCCCTTGCGCTAACAAGAAAGGGGATTTGAAATTCTGGGACCCGCTGAACTGTACGGTCTGCCAGGCTCACCTAGTTGATGCCTTCCATAACCCTCCCTCAGCGGAGGTCAGGGACACTTCTCGGGAGAAGCTACGCAAGTGGGTGCGTGGCTTCCAGAAGAATGCCACCGGACCGTACCTGGCCACTGAAGAATTGAGGTCACTTCTGTTCCCAAAGGCCTCCTCTGATTCTGTGGTGCCCAAGGATTTGATCCCCACTGTCCAAATTACGGTGGAACCAGATGTAGTCATGGCCCAGTCCATGCACGAGTGCCGCCTGGATTCCGAAGATGATGAACACATGTCGGATATTTCGGAGGACACGGAGGAGACCCTTATGGCTCAAGGTGCTGAAGATGATGAGGACCAGGTGGAATACACCGAGTCGGAGCAAGAGGTCGCTCCTCCTTCCATCACCGCCCCTACTCCTACACCGACGGAAGTGTCTCTCTCGTCTACCTCCACTACCCCGGAACCCTTGCCATCCACCCAAGAGATGCTCCGGATGATTAAAGCCATCATGGACGACAGGCTGAAGGAAAATCAGGAGTTCATCAGGTCCATGATAGGATCCAAAGAACCGAAGAAGATCTCGGTTAAGGATCTCCCCGCTTGCTCACATGCCAACCCATGGAGGTATGCTGAGCATATGGTTATCGCGACCGGCAGGATCTTCGTCAGCGACAAGATCGGCACGGTCCCCCTGGAAGACGTGGAGTTCTTCCCAAACTTCGAGGCCTACCCGGACTGTTACGTCCGGCTTCGCTCTGAACCTGCCTCTAAAGAAGAGACCGAACCAAAAGAGGAGATAGTGTTCGATCTCGCGAAGGCCCAGGCTATGCTAGCCAACACGTTTAAAAGTAGGGGTTTTACCTGCTCTAAGCTTCCGGCCCTGAGCAAGAAGCACCCTACCTACGTTGTACCCGAGGATGCAGTCCTTCCATTCATGGAAAAGGCCTTCGCTGCGTGCCTCAAGGCTGTGGAAGAGGGAAAAGCCTGCCCTGCACTGGAGGAGTGCAGACCCTTCTCCATAGTGACTCCCCCCGACGCTCAACACTGGAAGGACATCCAGCATACTTTCGTGGTGGGAAAGCTAGATCCTGACGTCGCCGGACGTCAGTTTAATGAAGACCTCCCGAAACTCAACGATCACCTCCTTCGTCGGGAACAAGATACGAAGGAGAGGCTCGCAGCATCCATGTCCCACCAGGTCCAACTGGACATCATGGCCTGTGACACCAGAGTACCAGACCACTACATGGTACTTGCCAAATCCCACATGGCAACCCTGGTGAAGATATGTACCACTTCATGAAGGCTCGGAGAGCCTGTCGTGAATTCGTGTTCGCAGGTGCCACTGTGAAACATGAACCCCGGAGGCTGATTTCCTCCAACATCTGGGGTAAACACCTCTTTCCTTCTGACCTTGTGAAGGAGATCACCGACAAAGCCGCCACGGAGAATAGGAACCTTCTCCACAAGTGGGGCATGTCAAAAAAGAGGAAATCCTCTCAGGACGACGGACCTCAACCTAAGAGGAAATCTTCCAAACAGAAACCCCAGCAACGTCAACCAAGACGTCAGTTTCCGGGACCCGCTACCTCCCAAGTGGCAGCTCAGCCACAGCAGACCTTTCAGCTGGTCACCCAACCGGTCTTGTCACAGTCACCGGTTTTCACCCCTGCTTTCGAGCAACAGACGACTACCTTTCGTCCCAAAGGTAGAGGCTCAAGCAGAGGTGCAGGCAGAGACGCGTCTTGCCGTCCCTCCAGAGGCAGAGGAGGAAAGGGAGCTAGCGGCCGAGGCAGTAAGCCCTCGGGACACCAGAAGCAATGAAGTGCTTCCGGTGGGAGGAAGACTCCGCCAATTCCAGGATCGTTGGACCTTCGATCCCTGGGCACACAGCATCGTCAAGAAGGGTCTAGGCTGGAGTTGGACTCAACCACCCCCAACCTTCCAGCAATTCTTCCAACAATCAACCCCCCTTCTGGTAGAATATGTCCTAGATCTCTTGAACAAGAAGGTGATAAGGAAGGTAAAGTCCACCAGGTTCCAAGGGAGACTGTTTTGTGTCCCCAAGAAAGACTCCGACAAACTCAGAGTCATTCTGGACTTATCCCCCCTCAACAAGTTCATAGCGAACGACAAGTTCAAGATGCTGACTCTTCAACAGATAAGGACCCTTCTGCCTCGAGGTTCTTACACGGTCTCCATAGACCTGGCGGATGCCTACTGGCACGTTCCAATGAACCATCACGCTTCCTCCTACCTAGGATTTCGACTCCAAAGGAAAAGCTACGCCTTCAGGGCCATGCCCTTCGGCCTCAATGTGGCCCCTCGGATCTTCACAAAGCTGGCGGACGCCATAGTACAACAGCTCCGCCTCCGAGACGTCCAGGTGATGGCCTACCTCGACGATTGGCTAGTCTGGGCTCCATCGCCCGAGGATTGTGTAAAATCCTGCAGCAAAGTCACCCAGTACCTAGAACACCTGGGATTCAAGATAAACGTGAAGAAATCTCGCCTCTCTCCAGCTCAGAAGTTCCAATGGTTAGGAATCCAATGGAACCTTCAGTCACACCGCCTTTCCATTCCCCAGAAGAAAAGGAAGGAAATAGCAGGGTCTGTCAAGCAACTACTGAAATCCAAGCGGATCTCAAGACGCCAGCAGGAACGAGTTCTAGGCTCTCTACAGTTCGCCTCAGTAACAAACCCAGTGCTTCGTGCACAGCTAAAGGATGCCGCGGGAGTCTGGAGACGTTCTGCATCCATCGCTCGAAGAGACCTCAAGAGACGGCTCCCAAACAGACTTCGACTTCTCCTCAAGCCGTGGTCGGAAGCAAAGGCCCTGAAAAGGTCCATTCCTCTTCAACACCCACCTCCATCACTCAACATCCACACGGACGCTTCGCTGGAGGGTTGGGGAGGTCACTCCCACCAAAAACAGGCTCAAGGCACATGGTCTCCCCTGTTCAAGACGTTTCACATCAACATCCTGAAGGCCATGGCGGTCCTTCTAACTCTGAAGAAACTCTCCCCGCCTCCCTCGATCCATATTCGTCTAACCCTAGACAACTCGGTGGTAGTTCGATGTCTCAATCGCCAAGGCTCAAGATCGCCCCAGATAAATCAGGTGCTTCTCCCAATCTTCCGTCTGGCAGAGAAGAAGAAATGGCACCTGTCTGCAGTTCACCTACAAGGATTCCGCAACGTGACAGCGGATGCTCTATCTCGGACAAACCCGATAGAGTCGGAATGGTCTCTAGACGCAAGATCATTCTCCTTCATCTCTCACCAAGTCCCAGAACTTCAGATAGATCTCTTCGCAACGAGCGACAACAATCAACTTCCTCGGTACGTGGCCCCGTACGAGGACCCCAAGGCAGAAGCAGTGGATGCCATGTCACTGGACTGGAACAGATGGTCCAAGATCTACCTGTTCCCTCCCACCAACCTTCTGCTGAAAGTCCTCTCCAAGCTGAGAACCTTCAAAGGGACAGCAGCCCTAGTGGCTCCCAAGTGGTCCCGGAGCAACTGGTACCCCCTGGTCCTGGAGCTGCAGCCCAAGCTGATCCCTCTCCTGGGCCCAGTTCTCTCCCAACAAGTACAGAAGTCGACTGTCTTCGCTTCATCATCGAAAATCAAGGACCTTCATCTCATGATTTTCTCTCCCTAGCCGCAAAGAAGAGGTTTGGGATCTCGAAGAAAAGTCTAGACTTCCTCGAGGAATACAAGACCGAATCCACAAGACGGCAATACGAATCATCTTGGAGAAAATGGGTCTCTTTCGTCAAGACAAAAAATCCTAAGGAAATCACAATTGATTTCTGCATGTCCTTCTTCATTCACCTTCATGGACAGGGATTAGCAGCCAATACGATTTCAACTTGCAAATCGGCCTTGACTAGACCACTATTGTATGCCTTCCAAATTGATCTGTCCAGCGACATCTTCAATAAACTGCCGAAAGCATGCGCTCGTCTACGCCCAGCACCCCCACCGAAACCGATCTCCTGGTCATTGGACAAGGTGCTCCATTTCGCCTCCAACTTGGATAATGATTCATGCCCTCTCAAGGATCTGACTCAGAAAGTTATATTTCTCTTTGCTCTTGCCTCAGGAGCCCGAGTCAGCGAAATAGTGGCATTATCAAGAGAAGAGGGTCATATCCTGTTTACTGATTCAGGAGACATTACCCTCTCCCCGGATCCGACGTTTCTCGCCAAAAACGAATTACCCACCAAAAGATGGGGCCCCTGGAGAATATGCCCCCTGAAGGAAGATGCCTCTCTATGCCCAGTAGAGAGCCTCAAGGTCTATCTTCGCAGGACTTCGAACTTTGGTGGAGGTCAACTCTTCAAAGGAGAAACATCGGGCAGCGACCTGTCACTGAAACAACTAAGAGCGAAAATCACCTACTTCATTCGCAGAGCGGATCCCGACAGTACACCCGCCGGTCACGATCCTAGAAAAGTTGCATCGTCTCTGAATTTCTTTCAGAGTATGGACTTCGAAAGCCTTAAAAGCTTCACAGGCTGGAAGTCCTCGCGTGTTTTCTTCAAACATTGTGCGAAACAAGTGCACGAAGTCAAACATTTTGTGGTAGCCGCAGGTAGTGTTATGAAACCTGCACCTAACTCTGCATAGAACAGTGAGTTACTTGGGACTCTAACTCTTCGGGTGCCTATGTTGACCCTCGAGCGATACATAGTGATGTCGAAAACACTTACTGCTTTCTTATAACTGTTCTTATCCCAGGTGAAATGTCATAGTCGTCACACAAGTGCCGCATGCCTAGAGCATGATGTGTTTTAATTAAAGACTAACGTTCCTCGAGAACGAGTGCCTACTAATAAATTTGAAATTCCCTTTCAGATTCAAGAGCAAGTCTTTATTACTATGTACATTATAATTACTGTAAATTAACTTTACTTATTGCTGCAATTCATTTAATTTCTGCAACTGTGAAATAAAATTCCTATTTTATTACTTGTGCGTCTCAATCCGTTCCTACGTACTATGAAATACATGCCTGTCATAGTTTTATTATCCCCTTCCTTATGGTTCATGGAGATTTTAAGGTCCTAACCCTTATTTTATATTCACTCTTACAACGTAATATTCCAATACGAATACTTACTCTTCATACCCTGGAGACGAAACCAACCTTCTCAGCACACAGTGTCCAACCACCACTTGTCTGCCTTCCAGAATGTTCCGATACGAATGCCAACCATTCAGTCTCGTCTCCAAGTTCTTCAGGTTCTTCTAACAAGGTGAATAGCCCTTCAATAACCACTTTGATCTCGGCATGGCCCGTGGGAACTTCACTGCCAAGGGGGGCAGGAAGATTCTTCCCTACGGTTCTTTATTAAGATTACTATGCTATATTGTTCAAAGCCCTTGGCACTTACCAATAGGGGAAAATCTACCACGATACATTGATTCTCTGGTATTCTTCCATCAGGATGCCATGGCTTGAGCCCAAAAAACGGATTTTGAGCGAAGCGAAAAATCTATTTTTGGGTGAGATAGCCATGGCGTCCTGATGGACCCTCCCTGCTACTTCGTCCAGTTTTTAGGTCCCACCCTGCTCTGCTGTATCATGGTGATCGGCAAGCAACTGGCTTCAGGATGAAGACGGACGTGACGTCATTTAAGCAATGGCGCCCGTTTGTTTACGTCTCGAGTACCAAAAGTAGCCACGGATGAGATTAGCTATGGAACGGCTCCCAGCTATTCTCCGCCTTTACACACCGAAGCATTAACTCTGTTCGGGGTGTAGATAGGTATGTGGCGCGTTAATACATGCGTCCCATGTTGATCTACGATGTCTTAAAAGGGAAACCTTTAGGATACTCGCTCCAGAAGTTAGAATTCTGTGATAACCTGTGGTTAAATTCTCTGGGAATATCTTAGTAGTTATTTACCCAAGGAAGCTACCAAAAAGGAACCTTCCATCAGGACGCCATGGCTATCTCACCCAAAAATAGATTTTTCGCTTCGCTCAAAATCCGTTTTTACAGCAAGATGATAAGGTATATAATATACCTTTTACCAACATCTATATTCAAACCATAATGCATCAGCAATAGCCTTTGGGTAAACAGGAGTGGTTCATATCCCTTTTAATCATAAGTTGGCTCATGTCTATGAATGGAAAATTATCTGAATCCTTATTATTGTTTTAGTAACCATCCTCATCTGATGTTGAACAATTGTTTTCTGGACGGGGTAGAGGTAGTCATTTGGAAGTAATTCTTTAGATTACCATACACGTACAGCTTTGCTCATGTAATGTGTGTCCTTTATTTGCTCAAGTTTTCAGAAGACGTGTCACCGTCTTCTGGTTCTGCTAAAGTAAGGTTTTATGAGGTCAGTATAACCTGGTTGTTCCGTTACTAAAAACTACCCATTTCCCAATTTATTTGGGAATATGATTTTGGCGAAGCTGGAAGACCAGCCTCAAGACTTTTAGGGAGGTATAACTAACCCACCGCTAGTTAGTGGTGTTGTAAGAGTTAGTACTGGCTATCCTGCTCAAACGCACACCTGTGTTGTCTTGCCACTTTTGCTTTTGGCTTGGTGGAGAGTGGACGTTGGCCTCTCTCCACCGCCCAACCTTTTTTGACTGGCCTTCCACTTTTATTTTACACAGGAGACGGCTTAGTGCCGTGGTTTTTCCTTGAGGGCGGAGAAACCTTTTCTTACTATCTCTTCCTTTTGATGCCAGACAACCCTTAGGCTGGATGACTCCCCTGCTTCCCCTAGTGCAGTGGCTCTGTCCTCCAGTCATGAAGAATATGTTGCTTGAACCCTGCAAGTTCTACGGCGGGAAGGCCACTTGCAGCCGACCCAGAGTTCGACCTTGGACTCACTCCTCATTGTTGACGACGACGCACTCCCTGGTTCTGTGATGGTAGCTGGTGGAGTGTGGGCGAAGGCTGAAGCATGTTTCTGTGTACCTCAGGGGTCACCTATCCTGTTTTGCTGGTTAGGTTTTCTCGTGAGTGGTTTTCTTCAGATTTGATGATGATGCACTTCCTTGTTCTGTGATAGCAGCTGGCGGAGGGAGTGCAAAGTCTAAAGCATGTTTCTGCTCCTCTCAGGGGACACCTTTTCCATTCGCGGGTTAGGTTTTCTCCCGAGTGGTTTTCTTCAGAGCTGATGACGATGCACTTATTCGTTCTGCGATAGCAGCTGGCATAGGGAGCGCAAAGTTTCCTGTTCACAGGTTAGTTGTTCTCCCGAGTAGTTTTCTTTAGAGCTGACGACAACACAGTCTCTCATTCTGCGGTTAGCCGGCAGAGGGAGTGCAAAGTCTGAAGTATGTTCCTGTTCCTCTCAAAGGACTCCTTTCCCGTTCACAAGTTTTCTCCCTAGTGGTTTGCTTCAGCTCTGACGGTGATGCACTCCATCGTTCGGCGATTGCAGCTGGCATAAGGATTGCAAAGTTTGAAGCATGTTCCTGTGCCTCTCTGGGGATACCTTCCTCATTTGCAGGTTAGGTTTTTCTCCCAGATGGTTTCCTTCAGCACTGACGACGACGCACTCCCTCGTTCTGTGATGGTTGCCAGCGGAGGGAGTGCAAAGTCCGAAGCATGTTCTTGTCCCAGTGGAAGTTGCTGCTCCTGCCTTATCACTGTCTTCATTGCCTGCGCCTGCTGCAGTTCCTGATCATCTGGCTGACGCTGTCACTCTAACCTTGTTCTGAGCTTGCTCAGCCAGCGTTAGATAGTCAAAGTCCGAAACTTGTTCCTGCTACTCGTGGTGGACACCTTTTCCGTATGCGCTTTCGGTCCTGCCTGGAGTGGTCTTTGCCACGAGGTACTAATAGAGGGTTATTGTACTTTTATGCTGCTCGCCCCTAGTGAGTTTGACGCTTCCAGCGTTTATCCGCCTTCACTCGCCCTTCTAGTTCGCTCAGCAAACTCGTCTCGCCTTGCTGAATCGTCTTTCCTAGCCGACTCATCTCTTCTATTAAATTTTCCTCATCCTGTCTCCTTGCCTCTCCCAGTTCTGGCTTTAGCTCGCTTCCAGGTTCATGGAATTCCAGCAACCGCGTCCAGTGCCTGATGATTTCTCTATTTGTGATCGCCCTTCGGTTCGCTACCTCGCTTAAGGACCAATACAGTCGTGCTCGTCTCCAGGTTCCTGCTCCTGATACTAGATTCGGCCCTTCTGGATTGAGAGTCTTTGTAATGTAACTGATGATCTAGATCAACTGCTACTTTGCCCAGTGAAGACCTTGAGGTGCTATCTCAAGAGAACTGAAGGAGCTTGCCCCTGAGTGAGAGCACTCTTAGTCAGCATGGGGAAGGTCAAAAGGAGGATCACCAAAAACACGATCTCTGCATGGATTCGCAAGGTCATAGACCGGGCCTTGAATCCTGACCCTTCTCTGCAGATGAGGAAATTGAGAGCTTACAACATTAGGGGCATATGTACTCACTTAGCGTTTAAGAAGAGCTACGCTGTGACACAGGTCCTTCAAGCTGGTGTGTAGAAGCATCACATGACCTTTACCTGCAACACGTGACCCACAGGAGATTGGAGACGTTCTCCTTTGGTCCTGCGGTGGCTGCACAACAAGTGGTTTAAACACCTCAAGTAGCAGATGGTGGAGGGCAGAGGTCACCCAGGATTAAGTCTGGGATGAATGATAAGAATGACGGGCTCTTTCTTTCTTTCATCTTGTCCCCCTCTCTTGGGGAACCGCACTTACGGTACTCTGCAAGCTGGTCTCCTCTGTCTGCAGGTAAAACCATATCCCTTTTGTAACCTGGTATGGAGATATATACTTGTTGCATCCCTATACCCCCCTGGCAAGGTGGGATTGGGTAACGTCTATGGTTGGTTCTAAGATTCCTACGTATCTGAGGATTGTTACCTAAACTAGTCACATTGCTAATATCACACAACCACACGGATTGCTCAAGCTTCTAAAGCGTGCTATTGCACAGAGTTTTAGTGAGGCCTCATGGTTTTCTCCCCTTATGCGTGATTAATACGAAGGTGGAAAATCGCGGGTCAAAGACCAGCCAGTTGGTTAGGACTTCCACCCACCTTAGGGGTGAGTCATCTCTAATAAAGAGTGAAAGGGGTTGTATTTAGTAAAGGAATAAATGACAAATTTAAAGTAATTTGTTTTTTCTAACTATACAAACTGTGATCTCTCTATACAGATTTGGCCTGCCAGCACCTATCCCCCTGCAAGTCCTGCCTGAAATAAAAAATGAAGAGACAACATAGGTGTATATGTGCGTGGGGTAGCTAGTACTATCCCTATGGGGTAGTTACACCTCACTAAAAGTCTTGTGGCAAGTCTTCTTGCTTCACTGAAAGTATTTTCCCTAATAAAGAGCTCAAGGTTTGTATCGTTGGGAAAAATACAAATTACTTTTAAGTTTGTCATCTTTATGGTGTAAAAATGTTGTAGATGAAGCCATTCATACCTTATTTATATGATCCTCTCTCCTTTTGTAGAAGATGAATTCTGTGTTTATAATTTGCAGAATTAATGCAAGGATAAGTTATCCTTTATTAAACATAAAACTCTAACTAAACAAAAGAATGAAGCCTATAAAAGAGCTAGGAAAGAGTTAGGTTGGTAAGTCAAGTTCTAGAATCTTTTAGATGATGAGGTTTCGAGTGATATTCCTTTTCCTTTGCCATCTCATCCTTCTACTGTCACTCTATCAACCATTCACGTTTCCTCCTCTCCCCCCTTACAGTTTCCTCCTCTCCTCAATCACGGTTTCCTCAAGTACAAACTAATATGTAGCGAGATATTGACCTTTTAAAGGAAATGGTAGTGGAATTGACTACAGTACAGTATTGCCTTTGTTCCTTCGCAAATACAAACACTCATCCTTTATTAGGAGTATGCTTTCAGGTGGTTGTACTGTAGTTACTGCTGTGTGGTGGGGGAAGCCCTGCCCACCTGATTGGTAACTAAGCCTTCACTTTTTCAGCCTCTGGTTAGTACAGTCGCGCTTTCGGTGCTCTCAACTGGCTGCTTTAATCGTTTGCTTTTTCTTATAGATAAATGTGTTGGCAGATCGTCATCTGCGAGGGATATTTAGAAGGAAGGACGGATTTGCATTGGTTTCCAGATACCTGTACTGTAGCTGTGTGACAGTTTCCTCTACCAGCCAATGTCCACATACTTGTTCCTCTTAGACAGTATTTTGGTTTACTGTTTATTACGTCGCTTGTGTGGTCAGGTGATGATGACAACATAGTCCTAAAGAGTGTGGCAATCCTTAGATATCGATGCGCACCGCCGGAAGAAGAATATTTTAATGACGCAGTGTTAAGCAGAAGACCTTCAGCGTATTTCTGTTCCTTGAAAGGTGCTAAAGACTTATCTCCAGGTTGTCATGCCTATTTATAGAGTTCATGTGATATCTTCCTTGTTGGACCGGCATTGGCCTGAACGACCCTTAGTAGAACTTCAAGTTCCTCCTCCACTTTTGCCTCGCCTTCGTCTCTTCTCACACTGCCAGTCGAGATGGAAGGGCTCCGACCTACTTTTCCCTTTTATGGACAAAGAAGTCCAAAAGACCGAACAGTAGGGTTGTATACATGACTCCTACAATTTCTTTCCCAGTGGATGAGACAGCGCAGCTCCAGGAATCCCCTTGACTTCCTTTGCTGAAGATAAAGACTACGACGATAACTCTGTGTGGAGGAGGAGAGAAATGTTATGATTGCTTCTTGAGACCTCGCACATGCTCTCGCCCACGCCTGTGCGTGCCCTTGACTGTGCACACAACCTCACCTGTTTGTACATGCCCTCTTTGCTCTGTCGGATGCAATCCTTGAATGAGGACTATTCTTGAGCAAGATCTTCTTCCCGAGTTCAATAATCAGACTTTAGCCCTACATGTGTGAATATGTATTGCCAACCTCATCATTCTTCACTTGTAAAGTCTCCTAGCCCGCACTTTCATTCATGCTTATGATGTCCCATGCACACCTTCTGGGAGTGCTAGTTCACTTTCTAATAAGGCCATAGACTTAATAATTCTACTTGTGCCAGCATGCTCTAGAACTCCTGGCGCGAGTATCCTTAATATATCTTGAAGGATATCGCATGATATCGGGACGTATTTTTTGATGCGACACATAGCAATCCTCACCCCGAATAGATTTTACTCTTTGAGGGGGAAGAGTGGCGAACGAAGGGGAGCCGTTATCAAGGTACACGGTGGACCCCCTCCCTGTACTGCTACGGCCCATCATTCCTTTGAACGTAGCATTTAAGCACGGTGCTCTCCGAGGTTTCTCTCGGTGTTGTTACTGTTTTCAAGGAATATTATCATGCAATCTCCAGCATCTTCATCCTCTGGAAAGTTGAGTATTTAATCTTTCCTGTGTATAATTTTTAGCTCCCTTCTCACAGTTAAATTAACATAATTTAGGCGTGTTAAGCGGAGCACTGCCATCTCTGGAGGCGGCCATTTTGAGACCGCTGTCACACGTCATAACGGCAATTATTTAGTTAGTAGTGCGACGTTCCCGGTATTTAGCTATAAAGAATTTTCTAGCTAGTTAGGCAAAATTATACTAGTGAAGATAGCATATACACATGTAATATTTCCTCTTCCAAAATATAACGTTTCTTTTGTATACGATAGGGCCTCGGTGGTATCACTCGTAGCCGTGGTCCCCACTTGAGTTAAGCTAGCCTAACCCGTTTAGTATACGTTAGTAACGTTAATCCCATTGTTTAACCTCTAGTATCGTTTCTATTAATTCGGTCGGGGATATATATATCCCCTAGAATTATTGGTGTACTGTAATTTGATACGCTTCTCTTTTAGAGAAAAGAGGATAAACCCTTCTCTCCCCCTGATTGCCGCTATCCCAGGCAGCAACCCTATCTTCCGTCATCGCCAACGAGTAGTTAACTCCGGCTTGACATGGATAGTGTCTTACCGGCGAGTATCCCGGCTTTGAAGTACTGTATGACAGTAACTCAGGGTGTATTGTCTTGTAGCCGACAATGTCATCGACAAAGGAATCTTTATTCCTCTGCCGGCTATGACGTTGTCGGCAAAGGAAGCTAGGCTTCCCTAGTCTGCAACCGAAAGTGGGCGGCATAATTGCCGCCACCTTTCTCCTTGTAGACTAGAAGACATGTCTTATATCCGGCAATGTCGCCGACGGGGGAATTCTTGTTCCCCTGCCGCCCACGACTGCGCCAATACAGGAAGCTATGCTCCCTTGAATTACTGCCGAAAGTAGGCGGCATACTTGCTGCCACCTTTCTCCCCTGTAAACTATAAGACCCTTTTCCCTCCCCCTTTTGTCCTTTAGTGCGGGCCTAGCCGTCACAAATTTCCTTTGGCCGGTATTCTACAATCATTCCCGTTTGCCGGGCTGACTGGGTTACCAGCCGGGTTCCTACAAGCGGCGGTTAGGTTACCGCCTCGACCGACTCCCTAATGGAAGCAAAGCTCCGGGAAAGGCTGAGCCGGCCCTGACGGCTGCCGGTGGGAAACCCATACCGTTGAGAATTCTTCAGTCCTCTCTTGGACTGCCTTCTACAAACCTTGTAACCGGCAGTACAGTCGGCAACAGAATTTGTGGCTGGATGAAAGCTAGAATCAAATGCATTCCTCCCCTTCCATTAGAACTCTCATTCTGGGAAGAAGGCAGTAGCCCCCTACACTTCCAATTATTGTACTAAACTATAATAATACGGAGTCGTCCTTCCCATTCTTTCTCTCTCCCGATCATTTAACCCCGGTAGTAAACTGGTAAAACTACAGTAGTATATGATAATACAGTATTCCTGCAGTATAACAATACAGCAGCTAGAAACTACAGTATATAATGATACAGTAGTATAAATCTTTCCAACATACTCTGTGTATCCGTTCACAGTCTATTGTTGAGACCGAATAAAATGTTGAGGTGAACTATTCCTTCAACATCCTGATGAATCCTAGATCATCGGGACACTAATTATTACTGTTCAGTATTAATATTCTACAAGTGGAGGAGCTAGTGTAAATATTCACTGACTCCGGCTCTACGTACGAGAGTTATTCCTCTCTGTATTTTCCCTAATAAAGAAATTAAAAATATTAATACTGACGGAGGTGTCAGCAATTGCCTGGAGAGGAAACACGTGTGTCTTTCCTACTTCTTTTCTAGCTTACTATCCTAAGCTATTACAAATAATAGTAAGCAATACTATTGGTAAGCATGTGCATTTATATCAATGACATAAACAACTGAGTACTCATTTCACCCTTTTTCTCCTCTACAGGAGGAGCCAATGGTGAAGGGTACAGTTGTGTTCTGCAACCATAAGAGTAAGAGCTTTGTGGGCCTACGATGTACAGGTCTCATGCCCCCTGGTGGATCGTATCTGGATCCCTGAGGTACTGTGACCCGTATTTTAAGCGTGCATTATATCAATGATATAAACAACCTAGTACTCATTCACCCTTTTTCTCCCTTACAGGAGGAGCCAATGGCGAATTGTACAGTTGTGTTCTGCAACCACAAGAGTAAGAACTTTGTGGGCATACGATGTACAGGTCTTATGCCCCTGCTGCATCGTATCTGGATCCCGGAGGTACCGGGACCCGAAGGGTCGCTCCAATCGCTTGACCTTGCTGACGGACGGATTTGGAAAAGATATCCCTGACACTACGAAGTCTAGGGATACAGCAAGGGAAACCCTTTGAAGGTGAGTATGAGGCTTCCAGAAGAACTCTCTGGGACCTTACCTACTTAACAAATCTCTGAAGTGCCTAGTTCCCTAAGGGTCAATCGAATACGTTTGTGTCTCAGGTACAGGTCCAGCCTCCCTTTATCCAACGGACAGTGGACGCGGATATCAACAAGGCACTTCAAGGCTTGGACATCCACCAAGAACGGATGTCGGAGGTGTCCATTGAGACCGGACAGAACCCACTGCAAGAAGGCCCTGAATAAGGAGTGGTTCAACCACTCACGGAGGAAGAAGGATCCGTTTCGACGGTGACTGAGGTCCCTCAGCTCACTATGTCGGCATATCAACCTATGCCATCAACCTCTTCAGCCCCAACTCCCCAACTGGCTAGACAGGTCGGCAGGAGCGAAGCGCTCCTAGAGTCGATCCAGCAGATGTTGACCCTGTTTCGGAAGGAACAAGAGGAGAATAAGCAAGATCTCAAAGAGATGAAGAGAGAGGTACAGGAAGGGAAACGCCCTGGCGCTTCTAGGGGCTCCGCTAAGCCCCTTAAAATATCTGACCTCCCTCACTGCTCCGAAACCAACCCCTGGAGGTTTGACGGAACACATGCCCATGTTGAATGGGAAGCTTTATATCTCTGAGAAGTTGGGGTCCAAACCCCTTGAAGAGCTTCAATTCTGGCCCAGCTTTCAGCGTACCCAGATTGCTATGTGAAACTGCGAGATGAACCTACATCCCGCGAGGAGACTATACCGAAGGAAGTCATTGTCCTCGACCATGACAAGGCACAAGCCATCCTTACCAAGACCCAGAAAGGAGCCGGGTATATTAACTCCAAAGTCTCAGCATTGAGCAAGAAGCACCCAGCCTTCATTGCTCCTTCCTCTAGAGCCTTCCCCCTTTCGGGGAAAGCCCTAGACTGTGTCATGAGAGCAGTCGAAGAGGGCAAACCCTGCCCAATCCTAGAGAAATGCAAACCATTATCTCTAGTTATGCCCACCTGCGAGGAGAAGTGGAAAGAGGTACATCTAACCTTCTCCGTCTCGAAGTTGGATCTGGAGATAGCAGGCTAGCAGTCTAATGAGAACTTTCCAAAGTTGCCAAACCATCTTTTGAGAAGGAACCAGGAGACGAAAGATAGTCTTGCCGTCTCCCTATCTCATCAGAACTGCTTGGAAATGTGTGGAGGCGTTAAATAATGCCCCACCCTTGTAATGGATTTGTATGCTTTTCTCAGGTCAAAAAGGACCTGTAGAGAGCATGTGTTTGCCGCAACAACGGTGTAACACGAACCCAGAATACCGATTTCATCATGTATCTGGGGCGAAGACCCTTTCCCACAGCAAGTGGTCCAAGAAGTCATTGCCAAAGCCACCACGGAGAATAGGAACCTTCTCCAAAAGTGGGGCTTGTTCTCAAAGAGGAAATCTTCATTAGAACTGCACAATTTCCGACTGTGACCTTGACCACCTTTTGGCCATACAAAGGTAAGGGCCCAAAAAGAGGATCCTCCGGAAACCCCCCAAGGGTGGAGCAGGACGCGGTCACGGAAACAAGTCCTCAGGAACCTCTAAACAATGAGAGGTTCCAGGTAGGAGGCAGACTTTTCCACTTTCGGGATCGTTGGACCTTCGATCCTTGGTCCACAGCCAAATTACGAATGGACTTGGTTGGAAATGGAACAAAAATCCACCCCACTTTTCCAAAATTCTTCCAACACTCCACCCCCTTATTGGAAGAACATACCTCAGAACTCTTGAATAAGAAGGTAATGAGAAAAGCGAAGTCCATCAAGATTCCAGGGAAGGCTGTTTTGTGTTCCCAAGAAAGACTCGGACAAACCCAGAGTCATTCTAGACTTGTCTCCACTCAACAAGTTCCGGATGCTTACATTGCAACACATAATAACCCTTCTACCAAAAAGGGGCGTACACACTCTCAATAGATCTGGCAGATGCTTACTGGCACCTACCAGGCAGTCGCCCCCTCCCCTCCTACTTAGGATTTAGGTTACAGAAGCCAAAATATGTCTTCACAGCCATGTCCTTTGGACTAAACATAGCCCCAAAGGTATTCACAAAGCTAGCGGACACGATCATCCTGCAACTACGCTCCAAAGGAGTACAAGTAGTAGCATACCTGGACGATTGGCTGGTGCGGGCATCATCCAAGACTACTTGTCTGCAAGTGGCCGGAAAGGTGATCCAGTTCCTGGAACACCTGAGCTTCAAGATCAATCGCTAGAAGTCTTGCCTTTCTCCAGCTCACAAGTTTCAATGGTTAGGAATCTATGGGAACTTGCAGTCACACCACCTCTCCATTCTATTAAAGAAGAGGAGAGAAATATCTGCGTCTGTCAAGAGACTAATCTAACACAAGAGGATTTCAAAACGCCAACAGGAAAGAGTACTGGGCTCTCTCCAGTTCGCAGTAGTGACAGACCAAATACAGAGGAGCCAAAGAGACAGGCTATGCACAAATGTCTCTCTTTTTGGAGAGGGAGGCTATTGTCCGGTCCTGGATGTCACTGCTCTCAACGCCTTTGTTCAGAAGACAAAGTTCTCCATGGAGACATCGAAATCAGTCCTTACCGCAGTAGGAAAGGTCCACTGGATGGTCTCTTTAGACCTCCAGGATGCTTACATCCACATCCTCATCCATCCGAACTTCAAGCAATACCTGAAGGTTCGTGTATAGGAGGAAGTTGTCCAGTTTTGGGCTCTTTGTTTCGGTCTCAGCACCACACCTCAAATAGAGGGTGCGTCTGTTAGGACCTGTCGTTCTTCTTATCCATAGACCTCTTCCAAGGAATGTCGACCATAAACTTCTTCCAAGCTCCCTATCCCCTGGGAGAAGGAATGTCGAACGACAAAGGAAACGAGAGGCTTTAGCTCCCGAGCAGACGCTTCCTCATGCATACCTATTGACGCTTCCCAGGACGCTCACCTTCATCATAGGAAAGGTGAGGTAAAAGTTTTGCGTCATCTTCGCATGACGCAACGCCCAGACGAGGCTGGCGTCAACTTCCAGACCTCTGAAGAGGAAGGTGGACACGGTCAATCAGCGTCCTATCATGACACCGCAAGCTTCTGGTTGTAGTCTTTGGAGCAGTCTTGAGTGTTTTTTCATTCTACCGAAGAAAACTCTCCTACCAAACATCCTTTAAGGATGTCAGCAACTGTCTAATAACGTCCAACTCACCCAGTTGCAGGACAGTTGTCTGAGCCTAGCATGACATCCGGTCATGCTCCTTCTCCACCGTCAAACTGGTTATCGTTTTCTGAACGCTCTGCGTGTTTTTTAAACGGTGTAGAAAGAGAGTTTGTGGTAGATGTGACGTCTCCTGTACCACAACATGTTGACCCTATTTTTATTATGCTGCTAGATATGCAACAGAAGCTCTCCTCGTTCATGCTTTTTTATCAGCCTGCGAACAACAAGAGAGTAGCAGGCCTGGACCCTGAGCGTCGGGCAACTTCACACCTGGACGCCAAGCGTAGTGAAGCTACTAGTTGAGGTGTTCTTGATGACGAACGTCATGACAACTCCCTAGTTAAATGTTGTATTTTAGCCATTTTTACCCAAGGAGTCAAGCAGACAGATGTGACGTCGAACGTCCACCTATCGGGACGTCGAGCTTCCAGCGGAACATGACATCCTGCAGGACGTGACGTCGAGTGTCTATCGGGACGCGATGTGAACCATAAAGCAGAATGCGACCCCGAGCATCCAACATCTCGTGACATGGACTTGTACGCATTTCCACTGTTCAATTCATTACAAAGTGATGCAAAAGTTTGTGTCACACGAAAGGAACGGATTGACTCTAGTGGCCCTCTTTTGGCCCTCAGAGAGTGGTTCACAGAGGTACTGCAAAGGATGGTAGACACTCAAAGAAGTCTTTCATTAAGAGTGGATTTACTCAAACAACCCCACTTGGAAGGTACCATCTAAATCTCCAAGCTCTTCATCTAACTGTCTTCAGATTATCGAAAAACTCACAAGAACGAGAGATTTTTTCGAAGGAAGCAACTAGAGCTATTGCAGGAGCAAGGAGTACTTCTTCCATCAAGGTTTAACAATCTAGGTAAGTTGGGGAAGCGAGGTTTGTTAGAGAGGGGTGCAGAGTCAACTCTCTTTCCTCGCCCAGTACAGTACTTCTATAACACAGATTGCTGACTTCCTGTTACATCTTCGAAGGAAATGCAATTTTGTTATCCTCTACCATCATAGGATACAAGAGTATGTTAGCAACCGTATTCATGGCAAAGACTTGGACCTTTCTAATGTTAAAGACCTACAGAAACTTCTCAAATCATTTGAAACATCAAAGCAACAGCTGTAGGATTCACCAGTTTGGAATCTGAATATTGTCCTGAAGTTCATTATGAGTGACAAGTTTGAGCCCTTGCATTCAGCTTCATTTAAGGACCTCACGATGAAGACACTATTTTTGGTCAGTAGGGCGACAGCTCAGAGTCAGTGGGATTCATGCTTTTAGCTTAAATGATTGTTTTTTTTCGAGACCCCTAAGCTATCTGCTCATTGCAGTTAGGCTTTCTCGCCAAGAACGAACGCCCTTCTCAACCTTGACCCAAGGCTTCTGAGATTCCAAACCTTTCGGATGTGGCTGGCGAGGAGTTAGAGTCCTGTGCTCAGTAAGAGCCCTGAAGTTATATCTGAATTGAACGAAAGAGTTGCGAGCCTAGTCGGAAGCTCTTTGGTGCTCAGTCTAGAAGCCCTCATTACAGATGTCGAAGAATGGGCTTTTATTCTTCATCAGGCTCTTAATTAAGAGGCTCATGCACTTTGCAGTAAGGCAGACTGTAAGTTTTTATAAAGGCCAAGATGCTTGAAGTTCAAACTGTAACAACTTCGGTGGCCTTCAAGCAAAATAGATCATTGCAAAGCATTAAGGGCACAACCTTTTAGAGGAGTAAATCTGTGTTCGCTTCACATTATTTGAAACATGTCCAGACTCTTTTTGAGGACTGCTTCACTCTGGGACCATTCGTAGCAGCGAGTGCAGTAGTGGGGGCAGGATCCACCATTATGTTCCCATAATCCTAATACCCTTTTCTTCTCTTGGAACTTTTGTATTTTATGGTTGCTTGGAGATTGATCGACAGTCTTCCTCAATCATTGATTTTAGCAGGTGGTCAATTTTGTTCCTTGAGAGAGCCCGGAACCAGGGTATTGGTTGAGGTCCTGTCATAGTGAGGTATTTATACAGTTTTGACAGCTCCTAGAGATCTTTTCAGCCCCCTGAGTGGATCGCAGGGTCTCATAAGGAAAGCGGACTAATGAGTAGTATCATAAAGTCAGCTTCCTTATCAAGTACGAACCCTTAAGCTTGTTATTTAACTCTTAAGTAATATTCCAACAATGTTGGCTGTCTCTGACCCTCCACCAAGGGTGTCAATCAGCTATATATATATCCACTGGGTAAGTCAGATGTTTAAAAATGATATTTTCATTATAAAATAAATTTTTGAACATACTTACCTGGTGGATACTGTATATATAATTTAACTCCCTATGAGCATGGAAAATCTGAGGAAACATGGAATGGTTCTAGGTACCGTCGCGTGAGGGCTCACTGGTGGTACACCTGGCTGCTCAATCTGCGATTGCCGCGGGTTTTGAGTTTCTACTGTGACGTCGGGGACTTGAGCTATATATATATCCACCGGGTAAGTATGTTCAAAAATTTATTTTATAATGGAAATATCATTTCTGTTCGCAATAGCCTCAGGGGCTAGAGTTAGTGAAATATTGACCCTATCAGGATTGTAGGCCATATTCAGTTCCTAACCAGGAGAACTGAACCCCTTTCCTGATCCTGCCTTTCTGGCT
This sequence comes from Palaemon carinicauda, assembly GCF_036898095.1. Taxonomy (NCBI): domain Eukaryota; kingdom Metazoa; phylum Arthropoda; class Malacostraca; order Decapoda; family Palaemonidae; genus Palaemon; species Palaemon carinicauda. The sequence continues at coordinate 65,804,299 of NC_090741.1, forward strand.
GAGAACGAGCTACCCATCAAAAAGTGGGGTCCTTGGAGAATCTGCCCACTGAAGGAAGATGTGTCTCTATGCTCAGTAGAGTGTCTTAAGGTCTATCTTGGTAGAACTTCAGACTTCAAGGAAGGAAAGCTCTTCCGAGGCAAAACCTCAGGATCAAAATATATCCCTAAGATAACTGAGAGCAATGCTCGTTCACTTATTCGCAGAGCGGATCCTGACAGCTCACCCGCAGGTCACGATCCAAAGAAGATTGCTTCTTCACGGAACTTCTTCCAACACGGGGGCTTTGGTAGACTCCGCTCATACACTGAGTGGAGATCAACCAGGTCTTTTACAGACACTATACGAAGAAAGTGCATGAAATAAAACATGTTGTGGTGGCGGCAGGTAGTGTTAAAAACCCGTCGCCTAGCGCTGCGATAAGCAGTGAACTGCTTTGGAACTTTCCTGTGCATCGGGTGCATGTGTACATTTACCCTCGAGTGCAAATCACAACGATGATTAACACACTGTTCCATTTAGGTGCATATCTGACCTATAACACCAGTGCCGAGTGAACGTTGCATCACGGTGTTCATGCATTTCCAAAATCTGTACAAATAAGTCTATTTGCCAAATCATAATCAGCCATTGCTTGGCCCTCCCTGGTTCTAGCTTGGGTGCTGATCATATGTATATATGGTCAGTCTCTAGGGCTTTGTCCTGTTTGCTATTGCTAGGGCAACGTCTCTGTCCCTTGCCTCTGCTATTCATGAGTGGCCTTTAAACCTTAAACCTGGTACGTACAATGTACTGTCCGGTCCCATCAGCCTACTCATTCCTATGATGGACTGATAGCTGGTTGATGAAGCTGTTCCCCTCGGTCCCATACGAGATGATGGAGGTGGACATATTCTAGGTAAGAGCAAGAACCAACCAGTTCAGTTGTAGGGCAATTACTCCCTCCAATATTGTTATTATTACTTGCTAAGCTTCAACCCTAGTTGGAAAAGCAGGATGCTATAAGCTTAAGGGCTCCAACTGGGAAAGTAGCCCTGTGAGGAAAGGAAATAAGGAAATAAATTACAAGAGAAGTACAGTAATTAACAATGAAATAAATCTAATATATAAACTATAAAAACTTAAAAAACGAGAGGAAAAGAAATAAGATAGAAGTGTGCCAGTGTGTGCCCTCAAACAAGAGAACTCTACCCCCAAGACAGTGGAAGGCCATGGTATAGAGGCTATAGCACTACCCAAGACTGGAGAACAATGGTTTGATTTTGGAGTGTCCTCCTAGAACAGTGGTTCTCAAACTTTTTCATGAGCGACCCTATTTGAAACATTTCATTCCTTCGCGACCCAGAGTAAAGTAAAGAGAAAGAAAACATGCAATGATATATACACTTTATTTTGGAAAAAAAATAATGTGTACAGCTTTTCATTCCCAAAACTAAACTAGTGGGATTTATGGCACTGCTTTTCCTTTTCACAAAATTAAACGAACAGTAATTTGTGGTTAAAGAAGAATAATTCAATTAAGCAACTGAAATACACTGAAACACTGAAAGCATGATAATGTTCCTGTGTCCCTGCGACCCATCAAAATTGATCTCGCGACCCAACTTTGGGTCGCAACCCATAGTTTGAGAACCACTGTCCTAGAAGCTGCTTAACATAGCTAAAGTCTCTTCTACCCTTACCAAGAGGGAAGTAGTTACTGAACAACTATAGTGTACAGTAGTAGTTAACCCCTTGACCAAAGAATTGTTTGGTAATCTCAGTGTTGTCAAATGTATGAGGGAAGAGGAGAATATGTAAAGAATAGGCCAGACTATTCAGTGTACGTGAAGGCAAAGAGAAAATGAGAAGGATCCAGTGTAGTACTGACTGGCCAGTCAATGGACCCAATAACTCTCTAGTGAGTTTATTTTGAATGGCAAAATGTTTGTTTACGCTGATGAACAAATTAAAAATTTTAAAAGTATAATTTGTATTTTTCAGTTATACAAACCAGGGCCCTTTTAAAAGTTAAACTTCAACCTTGACCACCCCTCATGTCTCCCGAACCGAAGGTAAATTATGAAGTGTGTTTGACAAGAGATAGGCTGGGATAGTCGCTCATGCTCACAGCAGGTTGTTAATCAATTTAAAAGTTATACCTGTAGTATCTAATATGTAGTATTGTAGCAGACAATTTTTATTTTATAAGAGTTGACTGAAATTTTTTATCAAAATTTATTTCACTTTTTAAGTTCAAAACATGATTACTGTTTTGTCAGTTATTGCCAGTGTATACCATATCTGTAAATAAGTAATTAATTTAGCAAAAGGATTACGCTTATAATGGCCAATCCTTTAAAGGTCTTAGTTTTGATTTCAGTGACTTGAAAATTATTGGTTAACATAGTTGTAGCTGAAAGTCACTTAGGGTTCAAATGAAATGAAAAAAAATTACCTTGACATATTTATTTAATGCATAGCAGACCATTCAAGTTACATATACAGCACATATTACAATATATAAAAAAAAATTTTGGCAGCACAATGATCAGGAATATAATAGTAATAAAGAGATCAAGTCCATATTTCACTTATCAGTGAGTTCTGCATAACATATTGCGATTCTTAGACAAGTCATTGTAGCAGATTTGTTAAAATATTAATCATAATGTAAAACTAATAAAAGGAAGCAGAAGAGCTTTGTTTCCTTTATAATCTTGAGTAAATGTTTTTATTCATTTTCATATAATTCTCTATATATATATGTATGTATAAAAAATTGCATTGCTACTTCATGAACCTGTCGTCACCATCACTCTTAATTCTATTAAAAATGACTAGCAACTTACGCCTTAGGCGTCATTCACACAGTGTATGCACATTCTTCACCCCTATGCCATTTTAGCTTAAGGTTACTGTACAATGAGAATTTAGAGAAAATTCACTCAGTAAACCTATGTTAATGACCCCTAAAGACACATGGGTAGCCCATGTGTCAATGCTACACAGTACTGTGTAGTACTTAAAAACTATACTGATTTCCTATATTCCTCCATATAGGAATAGTCTCTGTACAATCAGAAAAGCCCTCTTTGAAATATAAAGAGGTCTACCTGTATTTTTGTAAATATTTTGGGGTCATGCCATTATTGATATACCCAGTTTAGACTATTGCGGAGTGTGTGATAGTGGATGCCAATTTAAGAAGTGCCAATTATTGTTTTAAATTATAGCCAATGTTACTTTTGAATCGATGAGATTAGTCAAGGATTTACAGAAACCAGTCGGGATGCAGGCTCTTTTCAACCACAATACTGCTGATGCCCCTAATTGTCTTGAAGCCAAATGCATCTTAGGGTTTCTGTTGTCCATGGCCTAACCTCACCAGACTGATACAAAAAGTGACAATTACAAGTTAACACTCCGAGGGGGGAAATGTAGAGAGGCAGGATATGTTCGCAGAAAACTGAAGACCAATTTTGTTAGGAGGATACACTAACAAGGATAGATTGGGAAAGCTGTTAAGGGCACTTGGGGAAGGTCACTTTTAAACACATAGATTAAGCTTTGATATGAGGATGATTAACACTAAACAGATGATACGCTTACTAACTGGTAAAGTGTGGGTCATCCATGCCCTGCCTCCCTAATACATGAGCAAGTCATGACATCCAGGAGATTCAGTAGGTCTCAATAAGATATCACAAGTGTCTCGGTAATACATTGGGGATAAATATAAACATACCACAAGCAGGCCGGTAGTTAACACAATCATCCCCAGGCATACCCAATTATTCACATCATTCAGGCAGGAATTTTAACAGGCATACTCCCGTCATTCATTCGGATCCAGGTATAACCACACTTTTTATATTTGCTTTTTTTTTTAATTTTCTAACATCACAAGCACCGATCTATCACATGATGACTAATGACAGTGTACAGTACTGATGTTAGAGCTGTAAATTAGGCATGCAGGAAAATGCAATGCAGCCAAGGATTTTTATTTTATTAGCCAAAAAGCCATTTACTTTTGTAAAGTTACTAATTTATTTCATTCAGATACTGTATTGATATTTGATATTAAAAAAATCCTTAGCAACACTGAGCTAACAGTCAGCACACCTTCTACAGATGGTTAGTGGGCTGATTGGGTCTAAATGCTGGTCTAGCCACTCTCCTTAACACCGATGGGCTCTAGGAATCGACCCTCCAGTAACGCTCCGTGTAGAAGGGTACTCCCTGGTAGGAGAAACAACCTTACCGAAGCACTACCTTAGGATCAAGAATGCTAGAGACATCATCTCAATTACATGGGGCCAGAGAAAGAGCCAAATTGGGAAAAAATCATTTGCAAGAAGCTAAAGCTCTGGCCGCCAAAAGAAATTTTTACAAGAGTCCAAATCAAGAGGTCAACATCAGGTGAGTCTCAGCCAGCTTGTTAAGGCCAGTCTTAGTTGGCAAGCTTACCCAGCCAGTCAGAGATTGTAGGATCACCATGAGTGTGGATATACAGTCGCAATCAGGAATAAACAAGTCCATAACATGAGCCTTTTGAGATTGCCTTAAATTCTAATTTGTCAGTAGCAAAATAAATACTTGCTATATATATAAATATATATAGTAAAAAAAATTCAGCATGCAGCAGGTTGTGAAACACGAAGACGTTCATCACAAGTAAACACCACAAGAACGTATCAAAAGGGGTTTTCCACACACATGGCATGATCAACGCTAGACAGGAGTAAAGTGACATAAGACAAAATAGCATTTTCTCTCTTCTCTCAGAAGGCTCATGGTAGCTTATGGGTAAGTCTCAAATCAAGTGGAATTCTTGAATGGAATTATTATGGTTATTATCTCCAAGTACAGAGTGGAAACAAGATAAATCCGGAAAGTCGTGTCTGGATACATCTTGGCTTTAGATGCACAGGGGGTGACTTCTGTGCTAACTCATTCAGAACTTTCTTATAACCTACATCGTTTTTAAAAGAACTCCTACTGTTATGCTTCTTTTAAAGCTTAAGACTCCAGGTTAACTAAAACATGTAAAAAATATTTTTTTTTTCCTTTTTTTCTTTTTATAACTAAATGATTTGGAGTCTATAACAGTCTTGTTTGAGCCTTGCTTTAAATATTTGAAGAGTATCCAGATTCTGATAAGATGCTTGATGTCATAGGGAGGTCGGCTTCAGATAATGTGTCGACTGAAGCTGCTAGTTGGCGAAGTTGTGCAAGGTCCGCAGAAGCGCAGGAGTCCAGCTCCGATTGCATTTCGTCACGGATTTTGATGAGGACGCGACGTACATCTCTTGTTTGAGGGGCTAACCTTACAGCTTCATTCACGTCTTCAAGAGCGTCTTGTAAGCGCCTGGAAGGTAAATTAGAAGTTTTTATTAACCGGTACAGTAATTGTCCTTTATATCTTTATTATCCCTAGAATATCTTGAAAAGGACTATGATTATCTTGGATAGCTTGCTGCAAATTGTATTTGTTATGATACACTGTACTTTTATCCAAATATAGTACCAAGTTTAATATTTTTTGTAGTAAAGTATAGTGTTAAAAGTTGAATATAAAAAATATCTTAATATTTGAGATTTAGTACAATGAACTTCTTTTCCAATATATATTACTGCAATTTACGTCTATTGTTGCATATAGAAATGGATGAGAATGTTATTAATTTATCTTTCAAATTCTTTTTCTCTTAAGTGGGCTACCATTTGACTATCGGACTATCCCCAAAATGTGATTAATATCGTGTTGTAATGGTGTAGTTTTATCAAGAAACTTTTACATAACCTTCATTGTGGACTGAATTAAAATGTCAAATCATAAAAAATCCATTTGCAAGCAAAGGTAATAATACTGCATAAAAATTCATAGGTGACCATCCATTTTACATTAATTCTACATATTCCCTTCTTAAAGAATAATTAGTTTATTGTTATACAGTAGCCAGCACTCACAGCCATTCAAAATAGTTTTACCGATATACGAAACGATTACTTTCAACGGCTTGAGATTACTTTCAATGGCCTGTATCTTAATTTAAGTCCCCTATCTGGAAGTAGATAATTCTAGGATATATTGAAACCCTGTCCTGTTGCCCTTGATAATAAATCCTCAATTTACTGGAGCTGTTGATCTTTCCAATATTGAAGCTCTTATTTTGGTACGACAGTTTCAATGGGGAGAACCTTCTATTTCTCATATCCAATTGGTCTTTTAACATGAATACCAAGAACAGGCATAAAGTCAGTTTGTATTTAACAAGAAAATATTAATCATCCCTTAGTAAGGGAGATTTTTTTTAGTTACTGATGCAGTTATTAACCTTCTGGAACTTCATTCTACAATGAAATATCTTTTAATTCTTTTGACAAAGGCTATCAACGATTTTTTCCCAAATTCTAGAGGGATGTCAGGAGATGTGGTTCCTTTGGTAATATCTCATTTGCATACTCACTTTTAATTGATTCTTACTGGAAGACTCATGGTCAGATACTGGTACTATTTATTATTTGAATCAATTTTCCAACTTTAAGGGAAAAAAACTCCATTAAGCACTACATACCCTGACACACCATCTAAATTGATTTACTAACTAGGAAAGTGCTCCCACTGCCTTGTGCTTCAGTCTATTGAGACAAATACCGCTGAAAGGCTACTGGTAAGATCTTACCTAAAGAAAAATCAAGCATTGGACAAAGGCATTGAGGCAAGTCCGCATATTTGTGAGTAAGCAGTCTCCAACAACTTGGCCACCATTAAGTTTGTCAAGGTATCCGGTTTCCATCTGACGTTTGGTGGCTTAGTTTGGTTTGTTAGTTTAGGAGATCTTGCCAAGCCTTCTTAAGCTCTCCCTATTAATTTAAATGGGCAAGCACATAGTTCCTTATCCTAATAAAATCATCAATTCCTTCTATAATACAGAGATGCCACACAAGAAGTCCCTGTGGTTCCCTTTTTTGTTTTGTTTCATTTGTTGATGTCGGCTACCCCCCAAAATTGGGGGAAGTGCCTTGGTATATGTATGTATGTACTGTACTTTTTATCAAAATAATTGAATAAAACACAACTATACTTACTTTGCTTCTCTCTTTGCCCGTGCACGAGCATAATATGCTTCATATGAGTCGCTTTTCATCTTCAAAGCATTATCAGCTAGTTGTATTGCTTCATCAATCTCCTGCAATATATATAATATGGTTATTTTACATAGAAAATGAAAAATTTTCACGTTTTAAGTTATGGTGGAAGCCTTTGTGGAATATTATAATAAATTAATGCTGTATATTTAATTTTGTTCAAATGGTTATTCTCATGTTTATTATTATAAGCACCAAGACTCAAAAATTTAGATCAGTTACAAACTTACATTCATTTTTCTTTTGCATCGTGAGAGATTCAGAGTAAGATGTAATCGGAGATGAGAGAAGGTTGACGTATGTTCACCTTGGTCCCCTGTAGGTAGCTTACGTAAAGCGTAAGAGAACCGGTGGGCTGCTTCTTTTAGACGACCCTTCCTACACAAAGCCACTCCATCTTCTTGCAGTTTGTTTAGTAGCATTATTCTAATAAAAAAAAAATATATATTTATTTTCTTAAATACTAGTTAAGTGCCAATAAACTGTATAGGGCATTCTTTGAAATTTTAAGTTTTTTAATTCAATTCTCTAAGGTTTATCATTGTAAAATGCCAGCTTAATACTAGATGTAGTGTATTTCCCTGTAGCTCACCACATATATAGAATTTAAGAAAAAATATATCAAATGAGATTAAAATACATCTAAAAAATTAATGCTTACAGAATATTAGGCTTGCCAGCTGCCATTGCCCATGTAGCAGGACCCAGCTTTGCTCCGCGTCGCAAGAAACATTGCACGGCTGCGGCATTGCGGGCACTGATAGCACGGTCAAGAGGTCTCATTCCATTTATATCAACATGTTCCACTAGAGACCCTCTATCAAGTAAAAATTGTACAACAATGGGGTCACCCTGATATGCAGCTAGGTCAAGCGGTGTCCTTCCAGTCTTGTCGGCATGATTTAGATCTGCATTACAATCGGCCAAATATTGGACTGCATGCACGTGACCCCGTAGGCAAGCCCAGCCTAAGGGAGTAAGACCTTCCCTATCTGTTCTGGAGATAGATGCACCTCGTGAGATCAACAGCTCCATGAGGCCTAAGTGGCCTTCTGAAGCAGCTACCATGAGAGGCGTTCGGCCAGAAGCATCAGGACTCTCAACAACAACTCCTTGGCTTAACAGCAACTTGGCCACCTCATAATGGCCATTTCGTACAGCGCAAGTGAGTGGTGAGGCACCCCTAGAATTTGTTCTTGTTATACTGGCTCCAGCTCTTAATAAAGCTGCTACTAAAGCGGTATGACCTGCTCCAGCAGCAACAGTCAATGCTGTCTCGCCTGTAATTGTATCTTCACCATCAACACTAACTTCTGCCATGTCTAATAAAAATTCAACCACCTGAAAAGTAATGACACAATTAAATTAAAATTACATTCACATATCTAGTATGAAATATTTAGCACCATTCAAGTTGAACCACCAGCCAAAACATCAACAATAATTCTGGCCCAAATTCATAAATCCCTGATCACTTACATTGCTATGCCCATTAGCAGCAGCAGCAACAAGAGATTGGTGAGCCTGGTTTCTGAGTAAATCATGTGGTCCTGGCCAGTCGCATGAAAGGAGGTAGCCCACTGCATTCAGATGACCAGCAGCAGCTGCCTGAACCATTGGTGTTTGGTTCTGCTTATCCTTCATAGTCAGCGATGCGTTTGCCTGAACAAGTAATCGCACCACATCACAATGGCCGCGTGCAGCAGCGAGTCCAAGTGCTGTTACCCCCTCACTGTTAGCTTGATTTACATCGGCACCAAATTCTATAAGAAGGGCAACCATCTCTGTGTGACCTTGGTGGGCACATACTCCTAGAATTGGAGAGTTGTGAAGATGTTCGCTAGGATAATCTGGAGAGGCACCAGCAAGAAGTAACAACCTCGAGACCTGTTGAAATAAATGTCTAGATAAGAATATATTCTTCAGTATAAATAATGAAAGCAAAAGTCATTACTGGAAAATATAGGCATTTAAGCCTCTAAATATAAATGAAGCGTATTGCAACGAAATTTAACCAAATTAACCTATTCTTGTAATGTTTAAAGATTTTATAAAAACCTTATACAGTACTATATTGAGCAACAGATTTTCAACTGCAATAAAAAATGGGCTTACCTTGGTATTGGGGCTGTATAAGTTCCGTGTACATGCTAGTGCCTGCGATACATTATGAGATGACTGGGCAAGCCAGAGTGCTTGAAGATCACGTGGTGACAGTGGAAGGGCACGGGCCATGTTCTTGTAGACGTGAGCCTTCAAAATGTGATGACCAAGTTCCAAAGAGGCTTCAGCATCCAGAGGCCACTCCAATCTAGACATCCTTAAAGCTAAATTTGCATGACCACCCCTTATGTCACAAACAAATTTGGCTGATTCCCCTTCAGCACGTCGTGCAAGCCATTCTCGCAGTGCAGGATGGAAAAGCATGTAGGTATCATCCAATCTCTTGACCAAAAAGGAATTTAGGATCTTGAAACAACTGAGGAATTCATCCCAAGAAAGAAATTTATAGAGGAGACCTGCATTAACCGAGTGATAAATATCAGGTAAAGTGAGAGGATTTAGAGATGCTAAGACCACATTTAAAATTGGCTCAACTTTTTCAAAACTTCGAACACTTGGGAACCTCAAGTTGAAAAGCAAAAGGAAGATCTCATTTAATGACTGAGGTAGAACTTTGAAAGATCCTGATTTCATGACAAGGTGACCTCTTTCAATGAGATCTAGAATGAGCTTGATAAACAGCATCGAGCCTCTGCTCTGGGCAACGACGTGTTGGGTGAAGCGATGCTGAGAGGAACCGCCTTCAATCTTCCCTTGGGTTACCGTGATATTTGATCTTATGGTGGGGGAATGCATGCAACGGAAACCTACGTAATCACAAAGATCTCTTGTTGCCATATCTGCAGCAGGATCTGCACGCTGATCTGGGTCGAGGGATATGTGGTGGAAAGGCAACAGTTGTGTCAAATCTGATAGCTGTGTTCGGACGCTCACCACAAGCTTGATGAAAGCAGGTAATTTTACAGCATGGCGAGCTAAAAAGGATGCAAGTGTGTCAGCATGATCTGGGCGATGATACTCTGCCTCACAGAGCCCGTCTACTACAATAAGTAATGGATCTGCCCCAATTTTTCCTAGACGTCTGAGATTGTGCAGAGGTTCTAGTATGCCTTTTACCATGGCCAATGATGGATCACTAATGCAAGCTGGAAGTGCTAGTAGTGCTTGAGTCTGGGGCTCAGCCAAGAGTAGATCACGATATGCATGGAGCTGTGGTGCTTGACATAGTTGTGCTGCGATGGAGTGCACAAAATCAGGAACCAGACAAGTGATTGAATTCTCAGCCTGACAGAAATGGTAGGCTACAACTCTAGAAGATAGGGATTTGACACCTTCCGGAATCAAGCTGATGCGACTGTATGGGTCTGAAAACATATACATAAAGGTATTAATAACTGATCTGGGAAAACATGAAGGACAGTATTAGCTAAAAACATAACATGTTTTACAGTAGAGGGAATGTCAAAAATTTTGGCATTGTTTAATCCTGGGGATATTTCGCATACACATTTCCATAAATCATGTGTTCATCCTTTATATACTATTAAGAGAAATATATCCTTCAAGAACACATTTAAATAATCTATTTTCCAAAAACAGTTTATCCCAAAGGTAATCCATCAAAGTAAATAATCTTAGTACATTGGTCATTCAATATAAGTACAAAAACATTTCCCTGAAAAAAATAAAAATATAACTACTCTACCTTGATATATGGATTCATCTCTCTTCCGGCCAAAGCAGCTGTACTCTACCATTTGCAAAATAGCTGCAGTTTTACCAGCTCCTACATTTCCTGTGATAATTATACCACGATTTGTAGGAGCTTCAGAGGTAATGTGAGCTTCAATCTCACGATAAAGCCAGGCACGGCCAACAAAGAGAGGATCTGGGTCTTGCTGTGGTACTTCAAAGAACAACGGTCGTAAGCTCAGCTGGGCGCCTCGGTAACTGGCAAACCGCACTGGAAAAATTTCAAGGGGTCACTTAGTGAAAACTGCTGTACACAGTACTGTACAATAAGTTTTAAGTAACTTGTATAAAGATGAATTCCTATCTTACTGACAAAATAAAATCAGCACAGTCAGTACTTAAAGTTAACTGGTATTAATACATTTGCCTATGTCACTATTTGTTGATCAAATAACTATTACCACATCACTAAAAAATTTCTTCTGTGCAATATTGAAAAGTAACAAAATTCTATAATACAAAATCATGTAATTAGATATTCTTTTCTGTACAAGACTTCCGTAGAAACCTACCTTTGGGATCTATCGGGCCTTTCACGTGCGCATTCCGAGCTGAGCGTCGAACAGAGGACCGTCGTCTTCCAAACAGACTCAGTTCCTCCACTTGGCCAGGCTGTGATGCTAACACCACATGCATAAAAGTTAGTCTCAAACAACATACCATCAAAACAAGCTTAAATTACAGGGCAAATTCACACAAAAATGCATCATTCTTTCTCTTTACATGTTCAGCATGATAGATTGGTGATATTAGATACAATATTCAAGTGTATCTTTTCCATTTTAATTCTTTATTAAATTTTAACTAGGGTGGCTCACCAAATGCCTTTCAATAACTTTTTCAAAAAAGACCCAAGAATAAAATTCAACCGACAGTCCCTTATTTACAGCTTGAATCAAATGCCTGAATGAGTCGACACCTAGTATTGGGTACAAAGAATTTTTCTTTAATGAAAATGCAGTAGTATCTTTTTATTTATAGTACTAAGTAAGTTACAGTTTAGAGAAGTTTTAGAAAATACTCCAGAATGTTAGGCATTGTCCAGGTTCAAGAAAAAATAAAGCAGAAACAGAGAAAGGATAATGCAATAGACATTATAGAGCTTGAGGCATGTACAAAAAGCTCGGTAGCATAAGGTTATGTAAAATAAGGCCATATATACTGTATATTTTGTGATAGAAAGGTTTACCGTATTTATAATTATACTGTACTAAAGTTTTAGAACTTTAAACTTATTTTACACATTTCATGACTACTATATTGTACAGGAATTTATTTGTTTCCAATATTTCAACACTGCACGGTCAGTTCTGAACTCTTCACATGTGCCAGAACATAAAAGAGTGAACTACAAATTTTTTGGTTTGTGATCAGTTTTGAATGTCTGAGCAACTAAACCACATAGCTTGTTCTTGAGTGTACTGGTTTAACTGTATAGTAAGGATATCTTGACAAATTTGTTAATTAGTCAGTGTAGCCAATAGCTAAGCAATTCATTGTTATGTATCGTTAATTGGATTAAATAAGTACATGTAGAGCTCCAATGCATTTTAGGGTCTATCCATATCATTTCTGTGCAGTAACAAAGCTGTTTAAGATTATATTTGACATGATTAAATCTGAAGTACAGTATCAATATTTTACATCACGTTAATGGAGAACACAGCATGTAGTTTTATGCGTATCAACACAAAGCATTTGATAGTTCAGGCAAAAATTCCTTGGAGGAGATAAAGCAATAGCATTCAAGTACTGTTTTTAAAAAATGATCCCTAAGGCTCTAAATATTCAGTACTGACAATCAATGTAGGTGCAGTACCTTATAAAATATAATGATAAAAATAATAAAACCCCGGTTTAGTACTGAATGCTTCATCTCCTTGTCAAAGAAGGCACTGCATACAAACCTAAGAATAAATCCAACAAATTCAAAAGGAATTTCACACTGAAACAAAAATTTGTCTACATAGCAAAATCAAAGGAAAACAAACAGCAAGCACACAATATACGGACGCAAACGATACTTACTTGTGACTGAGTGCCGGCGAGGAGTAGTAGTGGGGGAGGCTGAAGCATTAGAAGAGCCAGCACCATGAGACATGAGTGAATTCATGCTTTCCACTGATGGGTCTCGAGCACCCGGGAGTCTTAGATCAGCCTCAGAGGAGCCTGTTGGAATAGGTTCATGCTGTGAAAGTCTCAAGCATAAAGGTTTTACTTGGCATAGACCAAGTACTGTTTGGTTATAAATGGTAGTAATTGCATTTGAAACTCATTTACTATTACTGTACTTGTTTCTGGTTAGTTAAAATCAGTAAAATGCATTGTTCCTTTTTTGTAAAAGGGGAGAGAAGACTAAGGTACAAATTTAATTATCAAATACAATATGATCAAATTCCCTCTTTTCTCAAAATTATATAATTTCTCTAACTCTTGAACCAGGCATCTTTCTTTATGAATGACCTGTTTTATAATTTCCATAAAAAGGTCTTACACACATGAAAATTAACGCAGTAACATGAAATAAACAACTGACTCCGGCAAAACAAGCTATGCACCTGCACTATAAAAAGTGATAAAAACAAAAGCTATGCATCTACATTATGAAAAGAAAGATATTCAGTGACACAAAAAGCATCTTACTGTATATCAAATATTCATTGGGAAAGGGTTGAGTGGCTGGAGATAATAAAGAAAATTACAGTACAGTACTGCGAGATATTAAAGTCTTCTTACATAAAAGATAATAAGGTAATATTAAAAGATATTGTGTAGCAAGCAATTGGTATTAGTACAGTATAGAAGAAGTCCATATTTAGCAAATGTGTACTTTTTTACCTCATTGAAATTTAGCTGCTTACAATTAGTGAGCTTCTAAATAAGATGCTAAGTATTGAATAGATAATACTGTATTTTAAATAACAAAGGATGGCTATTTTTAAAATCTATGAAATGTATTTAGGGTAGAAATTACAAGAAAAAAAAAATGGCACAAGAAAACAGTAACAAACTCTTAGCAGTCCTTTGTATAGAAATTATACTTTTCCTGACAGTGCAGTGCAGTACTGTACTACAATTTTAGGGATTTAGCTCTGCTCACAATTTACAGTAGAAAGCTATGAAATTTATACTCTTTTAAAAATACCAATATGATGTGCCTTACCATTCAAGGTAGAAACTGGACTTGTATTATTTGAAGCAGTTGTGTTGACCTCTGACGAAGCAGAGAGGGAACTGAAAGATGTATGAGAAGAGGCAGCTCGAGGCTGACGTGCCGCTGAAGACGGAGGCGCTGCACCTTCGCCAAGGAGGAGACCAAGTCGCATGTAAAGATCACTTCCATCCTTAGCTTCAGCACCTCCGCCGCCTCCACTGGCAGCCTCTGTGTCTCCTTCGCACTCATCATCTAAAAGGAAAGAACAATGAAAAAATGTTCACAAATACAAAAAAAAAAAAAAAAATGGATTCAAGATCACCATAAGTTCAAAATAATAAAGGAAATTTTAATATATTAGACACTTCATGGAAATATTTGACATATGAGAAAGTTACAGGATACTGAAGCACTTAACTTAGATAAGTAATTTATCAGATAGGTAAGACAGTATTGTAAAGTAAATCTTAGGAAATGTGCTTTAGATAGTAAAGCTAGATTTTAAGAAATGTGCTTTAAAGGGAAAGTGAAATGTGAAGAGATTCTTTTAGAAGGGGAAAGCAAAAGGGAATACCATTCAAATGGGAAGCTAACACTGAAGAAAAATTTCCTAAGCTGGTACTTGATAAAAAGAAAAAAGCTATGGGTTTAGAAAAGGAGATTTTTGAAATCACAAAGCATTTCCTGAAGAAACCAATCACTTCTTTATGCATATTTTAAGTGAAAGCAGTAACGGCATTTTAAGCACTTTCAAAATGAAGGATTAAATGACCTTTTAGGATCACATTGGGGAGAATAATATTGAAAGGTACCAGCCACCTTAAGAATAAAATGGGAAACTTCTGCTCTCAACCATTTTAAGAGCTGTTTTTTTAAAAACCAGATTAATGCATTTATGTATATTTCAAGTCCACGCATGTTAATAGTGAAAACAAACATTGTATCTACAATGTACATGTGTGCATTTTTTTATATGTGTAGTATTAAATGTCCATGCAAGAGTCAACATCTATAAAATGTATGTGAATGGAGTGTACAAGTGAGTAATTAAAACTAACATCCAGTTAAATGGATTGAAAATAGTCTTTCATGGATGCCCAAGAAATGTAACAGCAATGCCATAATTGATGTACATGTATAGTAAAAGCTGCCACATGAAATGAAAAAATAAATATAAAGTTATTTGAAAAATCTTGAATACAACATGATTGTTAAACTAGACTACTACAGGGAGTGTGGTAAATTTTCCCATACAAACACAGTACATACTCTTAAGGTATAATACACAGCAGCTTTGACTACTTAATTTAAGTACAAGCAACAAAAACTACCACAGATACAATAGATGCAAGGAATGAATGAATATGATTTAATAAAGAAAGCAAATTAACTATCTAATCAATAAAGCTCTTTATCATTTGCAACTGAACACATCATGGACTGTCCTACTAACACCGGTATAACTTGCTGCTCTGAAAATTGCCCCAAGTTATACAGACCGCTATTATGTAAGTGTGCACTGATAACACCATGATAAGCTTTGCTACAAATGTGCAGACCAAGAGGCAATGCAAAGTAAATCGTGCTTAAGAATAAGCCTTTAAAATAAAATGTAGTCAGCATTTTTATTTAGAATAGCTCTTCTACGAAGTCATGCATGATTAAGTACCTATACTCCAGAGGGATTTTATCCTGCGAGCAAGACTGATATTTTTCGAGCTCTTCTTGTCCGACGATGAGAGCAGAGCTACGTAAAGGGAGAGAAAAAAAGTGGAGGAAAATAAGGTGGTTAGTTCAACATTGTCATTATTACAGGACTAATTAACTTAGGCCATAGTCTACAGATATGGAGGAGGACCTTTTTTTTTTCATATCCGGGGTGTTTTGAAGAATACTGTACTTTGCCAGGAGCAAATTGTCTTCAAGCAGAAATGCTTGACTTTCTTCATGTCGGGTTAACCTTAAGGCCGATTGTTATTAGTATGTTTTTTGGTGTACGATAAAAACAAGGACAACTACACAAAGACGTCACAAGATTTGTCTAAACTTAAATCGTAAAAGCCTCTACATAGCCCGGTGTTTGGTTTTCTAAACAATTGTTAATCATTGAGGTTCTATATAATAATGTACACTGTATCAAGACTAGGAATCAGAACTTATGCCATTGACATCTATTAGAAACATCTATTTTTTCATCTGGTCAAAAGAGAGGGTTAGTTTTTCTCTCTGACATTTATTAGAAAAGTCTTTTTTTGTTTAATCTGGTCAAATGAGGGTTAGTTTTCACTAAGTTTTTCAATCTAAATTACCCTAAGTTGTCTCCTTCACCATATTATGTATCGTCAGACTTCTAAAACTAAAAGGTCATCCCTTCCTCTTGGGGAAAATGTTCCCACATGACAGTTGTCATTTAACTTCAAACCTAAATTCCCATAGTAACTTATTGATGAATTCTTTAGTACATGTAATTCACAATAGTAATTTTCCTTAACAATTCTGGATGAATGTGATTATGGCCTTAAATTCCGGATGAATATGATAGTGGCTAACAGAAAAGATCTCATTAATCGTAACTAAACCAATAAACAATCACCCCATAAACAAAATACTTCCAAAATTGGAGTTAAATGGTTCAACATTCCCCAAGCTAAATTATTTTCCTACAAACAAACTACAATTATCTCCATCTGCTTATAATCATATTTTTCCAAGTGCAACCCTTTTGGTTATTAAAATCACCTTTTCAATACATGCTCTGCTATCTATACCAATTCATATACCATAGAGTATATTTTCCCACCCATTTTAAATAAAATGTGCATTTTCTGCCTTAAGCAATAGTTGAAACTGAATCTGGACTTGAATTCATCATCATAATTTACCTGGTAACATAGTTACGATAAATCAATGAAATACTTTATTTAGAATAGATTGCAATGATAAAATTGCAAATTTGATATTTAAAGTGAACTGATATCTTTTAACCAAATTTAACCATCCAGATTCAGAACCAAGGAATATAGATTACTATTAAAAGTTGTCCATTCCTCGGATTTATTAGTTAAGGTGCCTGTTTATTCCCATTCCGGCTACCTGTTAAGTGATGTGTTGAATCCACGTTGACGGTGTTAGGCCTAGGGGACCTTCTGGACCAAGGAGAGAGGGGAGGTATGCGAGGACTGAAACCCCCTCGTCGGCGGGCACTGGAAGGCGTCCCTCCAACACCTGTACACAAGCACCCAATACCATATAGCAACTGAAGCCACTGGGAAAGTTACCTCACCCAAATCTTCCTTGTGGGAGGGGGACTTGAATAAGTTGTTTTAGTTCTATCAAATGAGGATGATGGGTGTTAAAAACTCACCATCAACATTAACCCGGGGGTGTTATTCACTTATTTTATCAAGATCGTTATTATTAACAATTAAAGCAATGTTTTGCAAAAAAAAAAAAAAAAAAGATACTTGGACGTACAATTAATCACCAAAGGCATCTCAAGCAAATCATTCAGTGATGGGTTTTCAAATATTGCCAGTTAATCCAATACCCGAAAAAAGCGATTTAGTCATAAGTGACCTAAGTAGATGGCTACTTTTTTCATGATCATAATTTGAAGAAGCCAGCGTACGTAAGCATTAACCATCATAACAGTAGGATGGATGGATATTAAGTGGTAAAAGCGTGAGGCCCAGAGTACCAAAATGGGCTGATTTGTTTTAGTTTTGTAGCAAATGATCAGAACCTCTCCATGTTGATAAAACTGCAAGTTAACATACACATTTTGCTACATTCATTGAATATTGTGAATCTGTTCCCAATCTCAATAGGTAACCAATAAAGAAAGGAGTGTATATTAAAATAAAAACAGTCTATTCCAGTATTTAACTGACAAGTGTTTACGTCTTACTCTTTTCTTTTTAATTTGATGAAAAATATGAAGGCGTGTTAAGTATGAAGACATATTACGAGAAGGTGAGAATGAAGAGGTTATCTATAATACTAAAGATTCTTTTAACTTACTTTTCGGAGGCGCAGGCGAGGGAATGAAACGGGAGGAGGAGGAGGAATAGGTGGGTGGTGTGCCATAGGGCGTCTCCTTCCCAGGAACACCAAGGGGCGAATAAATGTTTTGTGTGGGTGCCATGATCCCCTGTGGAGCGGATGAGGCATAGAGGGGACTCATGGTCCCTCGACGAGGGGAAACAGATCGGGATGGGGAAGGTCGCTCTGGCGGGAGTCCTGGATCAACTCCACCTTTGAAGTAGGATGTGAAGGTGCCTAGAGAGAGGATTAATGTCAAGGGGAAAAGAAGGTTAGATGGGGAATAGAAGCCACAAAATGAGGAATAACCTTTTTCAACAGCAAGTCCTTTCGCTGCCTTTGACATAAAAGAAAAGTTATCATTGAAAGAAAAAAAAAATCTAATATTTTTGTGTTTGTGTATTACTACTAAGGAACTGCATTCTTTGGCAGGGTCATATTTCTGCAAATTTGCACTAGATAATAGTTATATCTAAGAATCAGTCAAAATCTACAAGCTACAAAGCATATAAAATACAGGGTATATCAAATTATACAACTAATCTAAATAAAACTTTATATCAAACATTAATGGTCAATATATTGTATAAAACAGCAGCTACCACTCCACTAATTGGAGGAAAATCACATGCTTGATTTCGCTGACTATTACCCAAAATGAGAAACGAAATGCATTTAGTGAAAATTACTTCAAGTAATACTATATGATACATTTCCTCCAATTGATTTGTAATAACCTAATTTTTCATGCATGTCATAATAAACAAGCCTAAATCTGACTACCTGAAGATATCAGTTAATGCAACAAACACACCAACCATGTTAGGCCAAGAAGCACTCACCATTTGTGAGGAGTTTGGATCTTCCCTGTCCTCCTCCTCCGCCTGCTGGTGATAGTGACGTCCGAGACTGCGAGTGCTGTATCTTTTTCGGAGGTGCTGTGAGGAAGAGTGTATACATTAGAATAGGATTCAATTAAATGTGATACTATAGTCCATTTCTTTTATCGAGGCAGATTTGCACCGACTCGCAGCAGTGCCCTTTTAGCTCGGAAAAGTTTCCTGATCGCTGATTGGTTGGACGAGATAATTCTAACCAATCAGCGATCAGGAAACTTTTCCAAGCTAAAAGGGCACCGCTGCGAGTCGGTGCAAATCTGCCTCGATAAAAGAAATGGACTATAGGTATGGATGCTTCCTAATACCCATCCAAGTCAGAGAGAAGATTTGGTTATAACTAAATTTAATCTACCTTATATAATAAAGAACAAGTGTCTGGGTATAAGATTTTAGACTTTTTGGTTTCTCCCCTTCCTTCGGGTAAGGGGGAGAGGTAGTAGTCATACCCCTGGTGAGATGGGGTAACTGAAATATTTTCAGGCTTCTTAATTATTTCAGTTATCCTTTGTATGAACCCGTGTTGTTAGGAAAGGGGGAGGGGTGAGAGGGGTTGAACCTATGAGTGTATCTATCTAAAAATTTTGACGTCATTTTTTGACGGGTCGCGTACACTAGTGCAGGCTACTTATATTAGACATTATCTAAAATCTTTTTCTTTGTAGAGTCCCTAGCTGCAATCAATATTTAATTTTCCATTTTATTCTTCTTTCATTAAACTGTTGCATCTATCAAGAAGAACATTATTTCATGCTGGCAATAAACCAGCTAAATACAAGAGAGATTAAACACATATTTAATACACCACAAACCAAAATGTTACAGATCTACTGTATTTTAATTCTGTTTCTGATCTTAAAATTTTCTATATTAATTATTCACTACTTCTATCGTAGTTTATTTCCTTATTTCCTTTCCTCACAGCTATTTTTCCATGGTGGACCCCTTGGGCTTATAGCATCCTACTTTTCCAATTAGCATTGTAGCTTAGCTAATCATAATAATAATGATGATGACGATAATGATGATGATAACCTAAAATTTAATAAAGGCATCCTGAGCACCTTTAAGCTACAAGGAAACATTTAAAGATTTAAGGTACAAATTCTTAAAGACAACTAGGAAAAATGATACCAATTTATATTAATCTCAATCAACCTGTTTCTCTTGATCACCCTTGGATATCAAATCGCCGGATCTCGTCCAGACAAAAGGAGAATGAATGGAACATCGAGATGTCCTTAGGACAGGATGTAGATCCTATCTCGATATCCTATGCCAATAGGCCTTGTGTTCCCCCACCTACCCTTATCCACATATCAATCTACATCAGGAAGGGGTAGATATGAGTAGATAAGAAATAATAGGGGAAGAAATGGTTTATCAAATTAATAATCAAGAAATCAGACCGAGGGTACATTTTATAAATTAACTGATTGAAATGGAGTGAAATTGCTAATTCCTTTCTCGTTTTGAATATAGTAATTTATAAGACAAAATTCAAATGGAAATTTATAGGTACTGACTTGTCATAATTTAGTGTCACAGGCTTAGTTTTTAAACTGAAACTCATAAATTCAATATTTCAGATATATATTTTTTTCTTGGCTAGCCCCGATACTTAATCAAGTGAAATGTATTATCATGAAAATATAATGTATTCATATATTTTTTCCTTTGCTATCCCAAGTTTTTCTCATGGTGAAATGAATTAACATTAAAAATATGTACGAGCCAAATATTACATAATCATGATAGGAAATTTTTCGAAATATCGAATTCTCAAATATGAATAAAAGTTACACTTAATAAATTTGAATTATTAGCACTTCCTTCCATTGATATGACAGGACATAAGATTCGAGGTTAAGCGTACAATGAATCAACTTCGAACCCCTTAACGTGCAACATCAAGAACAAGTCGAGGAGTAAGGGGCAATGTCATTTGAGACCTAATAACGTTGAGGGGACTTTTCCAGAGGCCACGTGGTCTGATGACTATAAAGTGCTACTACTTCAAGTGTCTGGTGTCCTTGGCCCTTGATCCGTTGTAGGTGATCAAGTTGATGATCAAATAATGGCGATGATGATGATAAAGATGGTGATGATGATGTGTGTGTGTTTGTGTATAGGATGAAACAACGAAGTGACATGATATTCATTATTATTATTATTATTATTATTATTATTATTATTATTGTTATAAGCTAAGCTATAACCCTAATTGGAAAAGCAAGATGCTATAAGCCAAAGGGCTCCTGTAGGGAAAAATAGCCCAGTGAGGAAAGGAAACGATGAAATTAAAAAGAAAACTACACAAAGCAAAGTAGCATTTAAATTGGATGTATAAAATATGAAACTTCATATGAATAATAAAATAAAAATGTAAATTATTTTTTTTTAAATGTAATTCATATAGTGGAATAATAAAAAATGCGTTCTACATTAACTATGATAGATACAACATGGAAGAAGTTTTTCATGAAAAAAAAAATGACGAAAAAATCTATAAATATGCACCTAAGGCCACAATAATTTTATCTTTATTCTTAATAAGGTTGCAATTTATGCCGTTCAAAAATTCCTAGAAATGAACAACTGAAATTCAAATAATTTGAAGTACATCTCATTAAAAGCTATTTACTCGTGCATATATATATATATATATATATATATATATATATATATATATATATATATATATATATATATATATATATATACACACATATACATAATATACATATATATAACACATCACTTATAATTTGATTGAGTAATCTAATCCTCGTATCAAACAACAAATTCTCCCAGTGCTTTGAAGAAGGCTCAAAACTCTTATCTTCGTCAATGGCGTATCTTCTCTAATCTCTAAACCCAGAGATTTATTGGAAATGTTATCACAAGAGAGGAATATCAGACAAAGGGGGTTGGGGGAAAACAACGGGGGGAGGGGGGTTATTGAGTGCGAGTAAAACGCATGGGGTGATATGATGGAAAGTCAATAAAAGATTGCATCCTGTTTTTATCTACACCAATGAGTCACCTGAGAAATTAATTAAGGATTATTTAAATCTCTAAAGATATGAATGATTTTCTTTACCCTTCTATGCGCTGGATGTTTTATATATATATATATATATATATATATATATATATATATATATATATATATATATATATATTTATATATATATATATATATATATATATATATATATATATATGTATATATATATATATATATATATATATATATATATATATATATATATATATATATATATATATATATGTATATATATAAATATATATATATATATATATATATATATATATATATATATATATATATATGTATACGCATCACATACTAATGAGGTATATAAATACAATATTAACAGTGATACTAAAGGGGCCGGAGTTGAAGTGAATAATGGTATAGAAAAATACGTTTAAGTTTAGTAAGTCTATCTGTCTACCTAGGCACTTAGACCCATTGGGTAGAAGGGGGGGGGGTGTGGGCCAACATGAAAAAAACAAAAGGGGAACTTTTCTTCTCTTAGCTCCTCCCAGCCTGACGAGGGATTCAGGCGAGTTTGGCTGGTACTGCTAAGGTGCCACAAATAAAAACAATGTTAAAATGGATCTTTGTCAACAATGACATGGTTAAAATACGTAATGATATCAACATAAACACAGTCTAGTTGAATGATAATAAAAATAAGGATAGGTGATAAGCTTAGCTTTATAACTATCAACCGAATCAAGGAGTAGTGATAATGACACGGGGACACTTCAGCTATCTTTTTATATATCATTATTTTCATTAACTTTACATCTATCTTTTTCTATCTTGATTGTTAACAATTTTCCCCAAATAAGTATTCAATTCTTGTTTCATAAACATGAACTGGAAGTGTTTTGTATTTACAAGACTGAACGTGCAAGATTTCCCTAATAAATTCTCAGACAACAGGTTAGACAACACCTAGGATTCGTCTTATCCTTGGATATAGTTGAAAATAAACATTGTAAAATCCCAGAGGATACTCCCAAATTATAATTTGCTCAATTAAAACTAAGTAAATATTTGAAGCCGATATTACTGAAGCATGGTGATTGTCTGGGATAATGCTAGAGGTTACATTTTAAATGAATCATGCAATCAAAAGTAGCGTAGATACATCAATGATATCAGCTGCGGATATTTACAGTCAGCTTAAAAAAAACAAGACCAAATCTCTTTACCTAAAACCCTATCAGGCGACAGTGCGAATCCCTTGAACAGCTGATAAACCTGTTATCATACTGGCTGGCGCCTAATTTACGATAACGAAAGCGCAGGCATAGGTGTGGGACGGGGGTGGGGGTGGGGTTAGGATAGATAAGCATTTTTATAACATAATTTATTGCATCGTGGATAAAAACGACCCATGAAATGAGGATTTCAGGGGATTTATGGACACACCGGCCGGAAATTGCTTTTCATGTGCTGCATTAACGAAGTAATTTACACGTTGATAATAATGTCAAGAATGGGAGGCCAAACATACATACATACACACACACATACATACATATATATATATAAATATATATATATATATATATATATATATATATATGTGTGTGTGTGTGTGTGTGTGTGTGTCGTAGGCTTTAAAAAGCTAGGCAAACCGTAAAGAAATTCTATGTAGCAACACGTTTGAACTTAGGAAACACATAGGAAGAGAAAGAACCCAAGAAGTCTTTATGTACGATGTACTTTATGTACAGTTACCGCGAAGAACAGCATGATTATAAAAATTTAAGTTTCTCAATTATTAATAATCAAGATCCACAATCTCAAGAGGGAATCAGAGATAAGGGATTACATGCAAGAGCATGTTCCGATATATACTTTCTCCTCATTTCTTAATCACGATACACTGGCAATTTAAGAACTTTGGGAAACTTGAGTTTGATTCGAAGCACAAACTCAACACTTACTTAGTCAGCTTGAATTTATATAAGAACCAATACATCTTCAAATATACCAAACTATTAAAAATATAAATTTTATCAATACCAAGTAGTACCTGTTTGTTAATAATTTCTCTCTCTCTCTCTCTCTCTCTCTCTCTCTCTCTCTCTCTCTCTCTCTCTCTCTCTCTCTCTCTCTCTCTCCATACTATCAAACCCACTTTGAAAAGTGTTGTCAATTTGCGTTCAATCAATATGATAGAAGGACGGTTTTTTAATATTTCTTCAACATTTCACACTAAGATTTTACATTATAGAAAGTAATGTATAAAACTTGATGAATGTTCAGCTAACCTTCCAGTTGAATTAAAATTATATTATATATCTATGGCCATAAATCAAATATCCATTTCCAAATGTGCTTGAGAAATCACTGCTCAAAGAATAAGAATAGAATATATTTATTTATTACCCAGCTAAGAATTTCTTCTAAAATACACAAATAATAATAATAATAATATAGCCTCTGTACCATGGTTGCTCACTGTCTTGGGTTAGATTTCTCTTGCTTGAGGATGCATTCAGGCACACTATTCTTATGTCTCCTTATTTCCTTTCCTCACTGGACTATTTCCCTATTGAAGCCCTAAGGCTTATAGGATCCTGCCTTTCCAACTAGGGTTGTTTGTAGTTTAGAAAATAATAATAATAATATGGTTCGTTTCAGTGGGTCATCTACAGTATATTTACCTTTTCAAAAATTTTATCCTTTTCGAGTAACTCCTTTAATTTTTTTTTTTTTTAGACAGCCCGATTTATTTCATTATAACTATTTCTTTCCCTTTTTCCGGTTTACATAAGATCAAGTTGGGAAAAGATGAAAACTTGATCATACGTAGGCCTAAACCGGATAAACGGAAAGGAACAGTTATAATGAACAAATCAGACTATCTATAAAAAAGGCATAGGATGTATTCGAAAAGGGTAACATTTTCAAAAAGGTTGTTAATAATAATAATAATAATAATAATAATAATAATAATAATAATAATAATAACAACAAATCAGACTATCTATAAAAAGGCATAAGAGGTACTCGAAAAGGGTAACATTTTCAAAAAAGGTTAATAATAATAATGATAATAATAATAATAATAATAATAATAATAATAATAATAAATAAAGGCTTACCTTGGAGAGCACAAATCGGGCATGTCTCGGACTTGAAGAGGCAGGAGTAGCACCTTTCATGACCGCACTGGTCGATCAGTTTTCGCTTTTTACCTTTGTCGAACGGCATCCTGCAGATGGGGCAGATACCACCGTCCTTTAGTTTGGCGTATACGTCTGCAATGAAGGAAAAAAACAAACAAGCATTAAAAAGTGTCATACTGATACATGTATTATTAAATAAAAGGTATTTAGTTATTTTGGGAAGGAAAAATGCACAGAAAAAAAAAGTTTTGGTGCGGTTCATTGCAAATTTCTGGTTATTAACCTTATGATTGATTGATTGATTTGAGGTTTTCTGGTATTAACATTATGACTGAAGCCTCTTTCTATATATATATATATATATATATATATATATATATATATATATATATATATATATATATATATATATATAATATATATATACATACACACACAATTCAAATGAGATTAAAAACACAGAAACATACATCTACGTAAAACCACTCGCTCTATCTTTAGATTTAAGTTCACAAACGGGAAATCCTTACAAAGAACGATTATCTACAACTCAATCCCAAGAGAATGCGAGTATAATCCCATAACCAGACACGCCTTGGGTAATGAATCGTTCGTATGATCACGGAAACGGGTATAAAAGCAAGTCTGCGTGAAGTTCTTAATATTCTGCCCCAACCATCTCGTTACATCAATGGAATCTCTTTTTCTACCTCTTCTATAAATAAGTATTCAACAATTCTTCTTTTACAAGTCTGAAAAGTTTGAGACTTTGGCATACGAGGGCCTTGAGGTGCCTCTTTCTTCAAGTCTTAGTATATTTCTTCTCCACATGACCACACCCACTTCGTTGGCACGAGCTGACCAAAATTACCCCTTTGGACATCCAATACTATGTAGCCTATGGTACCCTGCCGGACTCGTACAACATTTTTTCCTTATTCCTTCGACAACATACACGTACCATTAACACTAAACATCCCCCAGGACCAACATTCACATCACCCAAACATCCCAACCCCCCAGTGGACACCATTTGCAACTACAGCCTCCCCATAGCTACCAACAGACCCTCCATCAAAAATTTGTCACTTTAGCATAACCCATCAGGAACCCAAATATAGGCAAGAGAAAATTTCAACACTTCGTGATCCACGTCAAAGTGTCGGATGATGTATCCTTCAAAGGGAATATCCTGGAGAATACTGAAAGTGGGGGAGGGGGTATTACTAATCAGGAATGTGCCACGACTTCATGATGAACGAGGAAGGTACGTCTAAAACGTAGGAGGAACTACAGGCTATTTTAAGCCTTATTCGGGGTGGTCAGATTCAGATTTTTTTAATACATAAATGTAATATGAAAAATGAAAAAGAAAAGATTAGTGCCTATGTAAAACCAAAATATAATATCACTGCTCTGCCAGTTACGAAAAGATATTTGGACTACTATTGTAACAGTTACCAATTTTCAAACATTCTGTGCATGCTAAAAGTACAGTCGACATAGCGAGTAATCTTACACTAAAAATAGTAGTGAAAAAGTCTGAGGATCAATAGTTATTTCCACAAAAAAAAAAAAAACAATAGTATATGAATAAGTAACTGCTTTGACTAATCAATAATAATAACAAAAAAAAAAAAAAAAACTTCTTGCGGAAGATTTAACAATGACGAAAGATGGCGCTTTATCTGTACGGTATCAGATATACCAAAAAGCATTTTAACCTCTAACGTTGGATGCCTTAAAGCTCATATTCCTTTGCACAGCGCCCCTTAACAACCATCTGCAATACGCGAAGCTTTGACAATTCTACACAGTAACCAAGATGGACCACGGGGTCAGGGTCCACGTAGAGGATTTTATGCACATCCATAAACCCCAAAATGACCTCTATCACCGTAGTCCTTAAGACGTCGAAACTAAAGAGCATTCAGACCCTGATGAATATGCAGTGGCGTTGAAGACACGTACAGACATCCTTCTCTTGGATTTCTTCTCTCAACAAAACAACAAAAAGGGATTGTTCTGTTTTCTTTGAGTTTTTTTTTATTCCTTCCTCTTATATAAGTCTAAAGCTTGTTCAATTCAAATGTGGCTCCTTGATAAATCTCGATCTGGGTACTAAATGCACGCAGGCACACACAAAAAGGCGGTTTTGTTTATGCGAGAGAGCAGTGGTCTTATAATTTCTCATGGTAAACAAGAGCAAAGAATTTTCACAAGAAATAATAGATTTGACAGCTGCTCCTCAAACACCCTTTAGATCTTGCTGCTAAATAAATCCTTGGACTTCATTCTACAAAATGACATTTCAAAATTAAATATAAGATGAAAAAAGAAATACTCTAAACCCATTGACGCCCTGCTACAGCTATAGAGTAAATAATTGTATCCTGAATACGTCACTACTACCCAATAGCATTTTGTTAAATCTGAAATTATTGATGGCATTCACAAAGGGCTTCGGCAAGACCCAAACTCTAAAACCTAGTAAAGGAAGTCGGTAAGTTTAGACAGTATTTATGAATTCCTTTACCTGGGACCGGGAGTCCAAACTTATCCACTTAAGAATACAAATGAACATGTGAAACTGAGGGGAACAACAACAACCAAACTTTAAAAAGGACAATGAACATTTAAGAGGTACGAAGTTCTAAGCTAAGTTTTAAAATGAACATTCTACTCGAGGTAAACTGGAAGATACAAATTTTTAAGAACATATTGAGGAAGATATAATGCGTCTCTCCCCCAATCAGACTTAAGTCTCCCACCATCACCAATCCACAGTGGCCAGCGTGGTAATGAAAACTGGCCAGACCCCAGGCATGACTAAATACATGTCTGAGGAGTTTGTCCTGCAGAAGACTAGAAATGGCTGCATTTGTTGTCGTTGTTGTTATTGTAGTTGTAGTGGTTGTTGTAGTTGTTGTTATTGTAGTTGTTGTTGTTTGTATGTATGTATGTATGTGTGTGTATATATATATATATATATATATATATATATATATATATATATATATATATATATATATATATATATATATATACAAAACCACATTGAAACATAACATCAACCAAATGGGAACAAGAAGATCTAGCATTCGGCCCCTTTTCCCTTAAAAACCACCCACCAAAAATACTTTAAAATACTTTGAATTCACAATGAAGACATCAACCAATGGACGATATGCAGCCCCCATCTACATAATGCCCATTTCCAAGTCTCGTTTTTAGAGAAGCAGCTGCTTTATTGCTGCCCTGAAGGTATGCGGTGCGCAAGATGGATGTCTTGGCATTCCATATTTCAAAAAGGGCTAAGGTGTATCCGTCAGAGACTGGCTGCAGTTACATAATAAAAAAAAAATACAAAAGCACATTTACTATGAATGATTCGTGTGACAAATGAAACCAGTGTGAAAATCCTATTTCTCTTCCTCTTGTTTTGTTAAAGTTTTCATAGTTTATAATGGAGATATTTTTTTAGTGTTACTGGTCTTTAAGTATTTTATTTTTCCTTGTTTCCTTTCCTTACTGGGTTATTTTCCCTGTTGGAGCCCCTGGGCTTATAGCATTCTGCTTTTCCAACTAGGGTTGTAGCTTAGCAATTAATAATAATAAAATGAAACCAGGGGCACATTAGATAGTATGTGAAAATATAACAGCAGTAATAATGATAATAATACCATACAACATACAAAATAGTATAAAATAATAAAAATAGTAAAAATAGTATGACTATAACGAATATAAAAAATAGTACAATTATTAAGAAATGATTTAATGCTGATACATAATTAGTCATTACAACCATATCTATCGCACAAATAAGAAATATGTTATACAAAAAAGTTAAAACATAAAAAAGTAATGGCAAAAATACGGCTAAAATATCACTATCACAAGGTATAAAAATATTAGATATCCATAATTATTTCTTACGACAAAATGTGAAAAAAGGATCCTTATAAAAGCAACTAATAAAGATAAAATAACTTGAAATCACAATGTTAGATATCTTTAAATATTTCCAACAAAAAATGAGAAAAAAAATTAAGGAATCTTATAAAAACAACATATTATTATTACTAGCCAAGCTACAACCCTAGTTGGAAAAGCAAGATGTTATGAGCCCAAGGGGTCCAACAGGGAAAAATAGCCCAGTGAGGAAAGGAAATAAGGAAATAGATAAATGATGAGAATAAATTAACAATAAATCATTCTAAAAAAAGTAATGTCAAAACAGATATGTCCTATATAAACTATTAACAACGTCAAAAACAGATATGTCATATATAAACAATAAAAAGACTCATGTCAGCCTGGTCAACATAAAAATATTTGCTCCAACTCTGAACTTTTGAAGTCCTACTGATTCAGCTACCCGATTAGGAAGATCATTCCACAACTCCAATAAAAAAAAAAAGAAAAAAAAAAAAAAAACAACAACTAGGATACGGCCTCTAGATGCTTATTGATATCACTAACAGTAATACCAAGTTGTCTCCTCCGCAGGGGTAACTGCAGAGTAATTTTACCTTCACGCCGGCGTGCAAGTGTTATTACCTGGCAGGCACCAAGGGACACTTTCCGGAGGCTACGAGATGACGGCTTCAGATTGAAACCCGAAGGGAGAAACTTCCTTATTGGGGAGGCAAGAGGAATGGGCATTTTTATCTCTTAAATGTTTCTCTCACGACAAAGGTTCAATTTTATTTTTTAATATTTGGCTAAAAATCGAATAATCAAACATACAGTACATATATACATACATAAGGGATGTGCGCGCACACACACACAATATAACAAATACGGTAATTTCTAGTCCACTGCAGGACAAAGGCCTCATACATGTCCTTATTCATGTAAATATCACCCACGAATGGCATTTAATACCGAATTCTATCTTTACATTGATTGAAATCACGTGTGCTTGTGATATATATATTCATGTCCTTATTCATGTTTGGGGCTTGGCGTGTTTTCATCACCACGCTGGCCACTGCGGGTTGGTAATGGTAAGAAACTATAGTCTGATCGCTCAGTAAACCAACCTAGTATGGGTGACCCTCACTAGTATATATTTGCTTTTTAAAATCATTAAAACCTGTAACAATATCAATTTGAATAATCTGCATATCTTGCAGTCTGTTCTTCTTAAATAAGTCTTGTAGTATTATGGTTATATATTTATGATATTGATATCATCATTATTGATAAGTATACAAACTTCCTCTCTGTGTTAAAAATTAAATCAAACGCTTTGTATCATTGTTATCCACACTTTATAAAAATATAAATCTTTAATATTTACAATTTCCTTTTAGTTTTGGAATAACCTATCCTAATTCATCTTCCAGTTATCTCTCCACTTGCACACTGATAATTTCATTTTCCCCTTATTTTATGGAGTCAAGGGAGTAAGCAAAAAACCACTAGGGGACCACCCAGCCGCAAAAAAAAAAAAAAAAAAAAAAATAATATCGCATCTGTAAGAAACTGACCTCACAAGCGGAAGATATGATAATCACGCTCTATCTTTCAATCGCTGACACTTGACCTTTTAATATCTTACTTCGGGGGGAGAAGAAAACGAAGTAGAAGTAGTATGAAGTTGCAAGCACAAAAGCCAGTCCACTTACGGTCTTAGCGAGACCATAAAATGATCGAACACGACCATAAATACTCGAAGCCAGCCAGTTGCTTCTCTCTCTCTCTCTCTCTCTCTCTCTCTCTCTCTCTCTCTCTCTCTCTCTCTCTCTCTCTCTCTCTCTCTCTCTCTCTCTCTATATATATTATATATATATATATAATATATATATATTAGCATTTCGCAAACTCGTTAGCATTTTCTACAAGTAAACTAAAATGTCTCAAAGTTATATACAAATTATATAATTCATTGTATGATAACAGCACCCAAATTTCTCTTCTTGGAAATATAGAAAAAGAGAAAGATAACAGTATGGTAACAAAATTGAACCTTTAGTTATAAAGCTTTTCGTAAGCAGTGTGTGTCGTGTGAGCAACCAAATAAGCAAGCTATAGGTCGGGGTAGGAGATAGAAGGGAATAATATAACATAAGAAGGCACCCTGAAGGAGGGTAGAAAAATCTGCGTTTAATGACACAGTTACCTTGCTTGAGATTACTCGATGATTTAATAGATTTGACGCTCTTTTCAACTGGCTCGACTATATCAGCCATAATTTGGAAGAATGTTTCTAATACGCCACAGCTGTTTGCTTTAGTGATAGATACGCAACGCTCCTCTAATGCATCCTGTTCTTAAAATATTTTATTTATTCTTGTTCCCTTTCCTCACTGGGCTATTTTCCCTGTTGGGGCCCCTGGGCTTATAGCATCCTGCTTTTCCAACTAGGGTTGTAGCTTGGCAAATAATAATAATAATAATAATAATAATAATAATAATAATAATAATAAACAAAAGCCAAACAAAGACACAAACAAGCATCGCATCCCTAATGGAAGAACACGAACGCAACTTGAGATGCATCAACGCCAGGGAAGGCTTCGAGTCGACTTCCCTTTGCCCATATATGATGAGGCTTCTTCCGCCAACAACGCCTGCATTTCGGCAAGAGGGTCTTAGTCACCCTTCTCTCCTCCGGATAAAAATGAAGAATAAAAAATAATAATGGATAAAGATACAATTACATGATAAACGAGGAAAATAGATAGTCGAGGGAGTGGAGGAGTGGTGAGGGGAGTTTGATTGCTAGTGAAGATGATGTTCGGTTGGTTAAATTTAATAATGATAATAATTAAGGCTCCTTCACACACTAAAAAGACGTGAGATTTATCATCACAAAAGTACAGCATCAAAAATAGTTCTCAGAAGTCAGCAGGACACGATGATAACCATGAGAAGAATCACAAAAGCATTCGGCTGGAAAAGATATGAGTAATGAATCATATGAGAGAGAGAGAGAGAGAGAGAGAGAGAGAGAGAGAGAGAGAGAGAGAGAGAGAGAGAGAGAGAGAGAGAAAATATCATGGATAATAGAAGGGAGGGAGGGGGGGGAGGGGGGGGAGGGGGTCAAGAGGCGTAAAGGGCGTCTACCAAACTCAAAAAAAAGTGCAGCTCTCTCAGGTGTGCATCGCCCCCGCACATTTGAGCATAGTCCTGCAACTGCCTCTACAACCTTGCAAACGGCCAACCGCCTCCTTGTGCATTAGGTGTTGCCAGCTCAGGGGATCTACGACAAATTCACACCAACACTCCTATTTCTTACGGTCATGTCCTCCTTATAATGGCTGATTTACTACATACCCTTTCCTTCGTCGAGAGCAAAGTTTATTGCTTGAAATCGTATTTTCATTTTTTTTCCAAAAACATTCTTTCTGCTTTCAGCTACCTACACATTTCTATGGCTCAGTATCTGATATCAAAAAGCGGATTTGACGATTTCTCCAGATGTCACATTCAATATTTTTCCTTTACCCGTCGAGCTGTTGTAATTGGATCCCTATAATCAAATTCTATCTCAATGGGTAGATCAATATTTCATTCCTGAGTTAGACCAAATTCTCTTTCCTTTCACCTACCTATTCAATCTGTCTGGGTTTGGTAATTTTAGGTATCCGGAAACCAGACGGCATAAAAGTAAGATTTTAAACTAAAATTAAATCTCACTTTCTTATCAGAAATCATTCCAGTTCCTTGGTTGCTCAAGCAAATGTTTGCGATCCTAAACCCTAAGCCCTTGACTCACTCTCACACGGACTCGAAAACACCTCAAGGACGTTTCTCACAAGGTAAAACTTGAGTTTGTATATATAAAAATTAGTGTATGAGTAGTCCTTACAAGAAAAAAAAACTACCCATGGAATAAGTAAATAAAACTTGCCTGCAACCTCTTCAATTTCTCACACACTTTAATTCATGCATCTCCCAGCGTCGTCAAGTATAGCAATATATCGAGAAATATATATATATATTATATATATATATATATATATATATATATATATATATATATATATATATATAATATATATATATATATAATATATATATATATATATATATATAATATATATATATATATATATATATATTATATATATATATATATATATAATATATATATATATATATAATATATATATATATATAAATTATATATACATATATATATATATATATATATATATATATATATATATATATATATATATATATATATATATATTCTTAATCATATCAGAACGAACTAATGGCACCACGGTTGTTTGACAATGCCGGTACTGAACCAAAAAG
>NC_090741.1:65842802-65845302 GCF_036898095.1 Palaemon carinicauda
TTCTCAAATTTCTTTTATTAATAAATTTCAAAGAAAATTCTTCAAATATAAATGGGAATTTTCTATAGATCCGGTCACACTAAGTTCGTCTGCAGACGTGTTGAAATAAAGAAAAAATGCATACAGGCAAGTGTACAGAATTAAATACATTTGATTTGATGCGTTGATTGATAAACATTCATAAAGGAATATAATGAGTTATCTTTAATATAGCCACATGCAATAAAATCAACTCAAAGGAAATCAATTAAATTTACTCACTATCAGAGTTTGAGGTGACTATGGGTGACCCTGGATTGATCATAAGAGGAATGGCTTTCCAAACATAGTTTGAACGAAAAAGTCATAGTAAGTCAATTTAAGAAGCTCATATATGTACACTATTTGCTCATCTAGCGTTATGGTACTGTCAGCACATTCTCGAGACATACCAAAATAAGGAACAAGAACTCAATACGCTATCTAATTGAATTATGTTAATCAGACCAGCCAATGATGGCAAGCCCCAGGTGAACCAATTTATGTTCAAATCATCTGGTGGTGCTTCGAGGCAGAGACAAGGTAAGATACATACCAGGTGTAATAAGAACCAGTTCTTCACAGCTATGAGGTAAATCACATGGAGAGATGTGAGGGGGAGGGGGGTAATCGACCTTAGGTGATTTCTGAAGGACAGGAGATAAAACACCTATTGGCTATTAAGTAATGGTCTTAGACTTCTCTTTAATTCAAGTGGCATTTCCTTCAACATTCTCTCTCTCTCTCTCTCTCTCTCTCTCTCTCTCTCTCTCTCTCTCTCTCTCTCTCTCTCTCTCTCTCTCTCTCTACACACACACATACAAATATATATATATATATATATATATATATATATATATATATATATATATATATATATATTTATGTATCTAAACATTCATTAATAGCAACCTACCAACTTACAAGATTTCAATTATACTCTTTAACAAGTCAACAAAGTAAAACAAAATGCAGTATTACAAGAAACACTGATAATAAATAAACACTAGATGAAGATATTACTTTGCATAATAACAGGTAAAGCATTTGTTTAAAGCAAGACCTTACTTAAGGTTGCATACCTTCACCAAGGGGTTTTCCCCTCTACCCCCTAAAAGGGGGGGGGGGGGGTCATACAACCAGTTGCCTTAAGACAATAATTACTCAAGTCGAATGCCTGAAAGGATGTGTTGAGTCCTAGGAGGTTTCATCATTAATGACACAGCTACACGCAAAGGATTTAAACTCTAGGACCGAAGGCTATAACTAAAGTATAGAGACTTCTATATTCTTTGGCTATAACCACAGGAAATGTTAACCGCGTCAAAGTTATGTTTAATGCAGAAACATTGCGTTAAAACAGCAATGTTTTATCCTTCTAAGTCATTTTTCTTCCAACACTTTTGCACTGCATTTACATTCGAGAAGACCCAAACTGCGAAGTGATTGATAGGCCAGCATCTCTGGCATTACAAATGACCAGCGGTTCCTTTTGAAATACAAACACGACGAACTTTACGAATTCAAGGACAGTCGCTTTTGCTAGGTAATTTGAAAGATATACTTCGTCATTACCTCAAATGCTTGCCGATACATCACAACCTCCAGGAATAAATTTTGAAGAGAGAGAGAGAGAGAGAGAGAGAGAGAGAGAGAGAGATGAGAGAGAGAGAGAGAGAGAGAGAGAGAGAGAGAGAGAGAGAGAGAGAGAATTTGTTTTAATCAATTTATTGCGCATAATGGCGTCAGACATTTAAGTACATGGTAACAGCAATATTTTAGATCCTTATAGTAACTAAGTTATGCTAAAATAATACAAAATAAAGTTTAAACAGACATTTAAGTACATATTAAAATATTTGAGAGAGAGAGAGAGAGAGAGAGAGAGAGAGAGAGAGAGAGAGAGAGAGAGGAGAGAGAGAGAGAGAGAGAGAGAGAGAGAGAGAGAGAGAGAATTTTCTAAGCCTTCGTCTGGCTTTACCTGGTGTACGAGAGAATAAAAAAGCAAAAACTCTCACCAGAAATCTTTAAAATACTAGTTTATGAACCTTTAATTGAATTTCTGAAGTTCACCATAGCTAATAAAATTGTGAATAAAGTTACCAAAAAATGTATTTTCATTATGGTCGCCCATATAGAGCATTCTATAGCATCAAACATGTTCCCTACCATCCAGTCCAGGCAATATTAATCTACAGAGTAATTTAGCTCGTGAACAGGAACTTCCTCAAAAGTATGCTTAAACAAAACCTCCAATCTAATTTTCTCCACCGACACGCAACTTTGCCCCTAAGGGTAGGAGAGAGATGAAACTACAGAAGAGAGAATAGAATATAATAAAATATCTTGATAAGCCATTTAAAAGTATTAAGTAGTAACCCCTTTTATAAAAAATACTTATAAATGCCTTCCGGGACAAGTCCAGAAGATTTGGCCAGGGCCACACCTTGTCCCGGGGCACAGCGAAACATCTCCTTAATCT
>NC_090741.1:65847802-65855102 GCF_036898095.1 Palaemon carinicauda
CTCTGGCAATAATATAAGATTGTTTAGACCGCAACCAGTTACAGTAGAAACAATAATATTAACAGTTAAGAGTTTGAATAATAGTAATGCTTACGGAACGGATGGTATTCCTACTAGTTTTCTAAAAGATTCCCTTACAGTTATTGCATATTATATCACGGTTATCATAAATACATCGATTGTAACTGGGAAATATCCTTCTATTTGGAAACAACCCCTCGTAGACCCTCTTCACAAGAAAGGAGACAAGGACGACCCTGGTAATTATAGACCTGTTTCTATCCTTCCCGTAATATCGAAAGTAATAGAAAAGATTGTATGTAATCAGTTAATGGAACATCTAGAAAAAAATAATTTGATTTCTAACACTCAGCATGGATTCCGTAAAGGTTTATCAACAGAAACAGCTTTGATGAAATTAACAGATGAAATTTATAAAAATATTGATAGAAAAAAAGTTTCCATATTAATTTTATGTGACCTATCAAAGGCATTTGATAGTGTCAACCATGATGAATTGTGTAAATCTCTTAAGGAACATTACATTGATACGTTCTGGTTTCAGGATTACTTGAAGGATAGAAGTCAGGTAGTTAGATTAGGAGACGTAAATTCTTGCATTGAAAAGGTTGAATTTGGAGTCCCACAGGGATCTGTCCTAGGTACAATTCTGTTTTAGTCTACGTTAATGACATGATTAAATACATAGAAAACTGCTTGCTAATTCAATACGCTGATGACACCCAAGTTCTTTTGGCTGATCAAATAGAAAATTTAGATGGCTTGATAAAAAGGGCTGAACTAATATTGCTCAAAATTAAGAAATATTTTCTAAGAAAAGGGCTATTATTAAATGCCACTAAAACACAGTGCATGTTTGTGGGTAGCTCACAGTATATTAGCAAAATTCCAAATGACATTATAATAAAATGCGATGGTGATGAAGTAAAGATAAGTCAACATGTGAAAAATCTAGGTCTACACATGGACAGGTACATGACATTCAGTACTCACATTGACGAGCTGAGTAGAAAAGTTAGTGGCATTCTAATGTATTTAAGTAGAGTAAAAGATTACTTTGATGATACTACTCGAGCTTTTATTGTGGAAAGTCTGGTCTTGAGTGTAATAAACTACTGTGTTAAGATATGGGGGTCTACTAATGATATGCACATGGAAAAAGCTCAAAAAAATCCAAAACTTTGCTGTAGAGTAGCCGTTATTGGGGTGAAAAAACACGATCACATCACCCCCAACCCTCCAGCAATTAAAGTGGATAAAATTAAAAGAAAAGTGTATGTACGATGTTTGTGTTTTTGTTTTAAAAGTTTGAGAAAAGAATATCCCAACTGGCTATACACATTTCCTACAGTTGGTAATTGTAGGAATGCATTAACCAGACAGAATGAAAATCTATTTGTAGACAGCTATCGAACTGATTTGGGTTCACGCTCAATGGCAATAAGGGGCCCAGCTTGCTGGAATAAACTACCTCTGGAAATAAGAAAATGTATAAATGTTAGTTCTGATTTATTCAAAAAGAAACTTAAGCAATATTTTTTAAATTTTACTTGAATGTATATATATTCCTAATTTTTTACAATCCAATTATTGTGAATTTTATGTAAATAATGTATATTGTTATGTAACAGAATAACCATTTTATAATGGAATAAAGGTTTTTGACTTTGACTTTGACTTTTGACTCTCTCTCTCTCTCTCGTGGTGCCAGTTAATAAACTACACACGAACTATAAACACCCCACCTCTCTCTCTCTCTCTCTCTAGGTATAAAGGGTAAAGCACCCAGAAAGAAACTAATAGTACAGCAGTATACTAACCACTTCCCTCCGGTCAAAAGAAGCAAAGGTCACCCACCACCACCAACAACAACCCTCTCGTGTACAACCCATCTTATAGCCAGGCCGCCCACCCACCTACACGCCCCACACATCATCAACACCTTCGGGCTACTGCAAAATCCACACGATTCTCCCAATCTCTAAACACTCCCCCCCCCCCCCTCCCACTTACTAACCAACTATCGCTATCCAAACATGGTACTGGAGAAGAAGGGGGGGAGGGGGGGAGGGAGATTTGAGTCCGTATGCTATTGTCCGAGGAGTAATTTACTTCAAGTAAATGGGTGAAATGTGTATTTTTTTTTATTTGAAATATGATAATTTTATCCTCTCTCTCTCTCTCTCTCTCTCTCTCTCTCTCTCTCTCTCTCTATATATATATATATATATATAAATATATATATAATAAAAAATATATATATAGATAGAGAGAGAGAGAGAGAGAGAGAGAGAGAGGAGAGAGAGAGAGAGAGAGAGAGAGAGAGAGAGAGAGAGAGATAAACCAGCTAAAAATTCATCAAATGGTCTGCATTCACACAAAAAAATATTTGCTCGCCAAAAAATGAGACAAAATTCTCTAACTCGATCTAGAAAAAAAAAAATGGAACTACAAAATAAAGAGCGTCCACTCGTCATGTTTTATTATAAGTGTTATTCATATGAAAAAAATTATATAAAATTAATAAATGATGGTTGTTTTCAAGCTTAGAACTGCATTTTGAAGAGAAGGTAGCGAGCATTATGTAGCTATCAGAAATTAAAGATATTGAGCATATAAGAGACATCATTACAAAATATATCACTAAAGGAAGGCGTTTGTTCCGGGTTGAGGAAGTGAAAGGAAATGTGATGTCGAGTCATCTGGTCATAGGAATACTTTCAAGACATTCAAAAGTTGTGGAGGATCTTTGACCATTTCCCATTGACTAAGATAACAGCGTTCTTATCAAAACGTGTTTCTCCTTTTAAAGCCAACGGAGAGAAGTGTGTCATACAGGGGAAATATCTTATATTGAGAGACTTCTGTTGCACAATTTCGGGAGTTCAAATATGGTGCAAACGCTTGTTTTTTTTTTATCAACAGGTTGACTAATGCTCGTATCTTAGTTTACCTATTGAACATCATCTATCTTGAATTAATATTTTTTGGCTTTCCTTTTTGACAGCTTAATAATAATATCATGTTTAGATTTACTTTAAAGATCGAAAGACAAGTAACACCAGGTCATCTGACACCTCACATAAAAAGGAGGCGAGTAAAAAATTTTGCTTTGGCTTTTGGTTTTCCCTTTGATAGTTTAACAACAACAACAACAACAACAACAACAACAACAATAATAATAATAATAATAATGTTTTTTCTTTGTTTTCGATCATTGAATGACCAATAACAACCAGGTTATCTAACATCTCAAGAGAAAAAAATCAGCGGAAAATGGAAGGTGATCTGAATCGGGATACCAAATGAAAGGTGAACCTGACTGATTGATTGATAGGGGGGGATTCTCTGGCATTAGGACGGCGAGCAGGATGAATATCCCAATTAATTTGGGTGGTGAAGTAAGCAAACTTATCAACCGTCTTTTTTCATACTTCGGTGTTAATGAAGACCCGTCAATGAAACTAATAGTTATTAAGTACTAAATTTTAGGGCACTAAACAGGGTCTGTTAATATACGTATCACTGAACGAACATCAGTCTGTGATTAATTTACCACAATTGGCAGAAGTCGAACTGAAATTTCGGTTTATTAAACATAATTAAGAAAAAACATACAACTAAAAAAAACCTTCTGTCATGAAAACAATAAAGATAAAATAATTAAAAAATAATTAGGCATTCATAAAATAACGAGTGGAAAGGTCCTGCTTATACTGTATCAACACAAGCAGGTCGCATGGAAAGGAAAGGATTGCCTCAGCTAAGAAAACATCAGGCTGAAATCAATCAAACGCGCAAGTTACAAGTATTTACGATTTTCACCAAACGAGCCACGAAGATGGTGGATAAGGGCAGGATATCGTCCGGAAAATGTAAAAATGTGGCGAGTGACTTGCAACGCACCAATAACCATATTAACATCTATGTTCCAAAGACCTTTTACGTGATACTAAGGACCTTGGATAGAATAACATGAAAATACCAGACGAGAGTTAGAACGTCACGAGAATTCTAAAGTTTTGATTCAAATATGACAGGAATATATTACATACACGCGTACGTCATGAAAAATAAAAAATTCCTTTCAAATGGTGCACAATGTTTTGTTTATCAAATTGAATGTTAAGGAAAATCATATAAAGAACCCTAATCACGATCGGCGTACAAAATGTACAGCATATATAGAAATATATTGTTTATTCATTTTGAAGAGAGGCATGGACGTAACAGCTGAATTATATGTTGAATCATAAAGAATAGTCAGACAAACAAACAAACACACACACACACACACACATATATATATATATATATAATATATATATATATATATATATATATATATATGTTGTACATCAGCAACAAATGCAGCCGTTTCTAACCCACTGCGACTTGGTGATGGTGGGAGACTATAGTTTGATCGCTCACAGCAAACACTTTCAGCACATAACCCCCACTAAGACAGGGAGATATATATATATATATATATATATATATATATATATATATATATATATATATATATATATACATATATATGTGTGTGTGTGTGTGTGCGAGTTAGTACTCAAAGGATTACCAAAACTGACCACCGGGCCACACATGCACTGACGCATCCACCGGAACATCCTCTCCCCAAACATAACCTCTCCAAGTGGCCCGCAATTAAATTCCACTGTTTAGGACCACGTCCATTCATGGAAGTATCTAATATCAAGGGGTGGCCTATCCTCTTGGAATCAAAACCAATACCCTTAATTGAATTCCATGTGACCATAAAGGATAAGATACCTATGTACTGTAGCTCTCGTTTTCTCAATCGATTGAGATGGTGAAGATGACTATTATAGACACGAAGCAAAGTCCAGCAAGTTCGTCTAAGAAATTACTCCAGTGAACATTCTCACCATCAATTACCCAATTACAACGGAAGGAGTCTCCGATGCCCCCCCAAAAGATATTTTTGGGCATAATTGGTAAGAGGAAATCAAGGAGGTTACATCCAACATGGAGGAAATGCCTAACGTGGTTGCTAATGAATACTTCGACAATGATTCTCGGTATTCTTTTAACCCTGCTCGGTACCAAATATCTAAGTGGTGATTTATACGTTAACTCCAACTTTCCACAGGATGAATGGAAGGGGGCATTCGGTCAGCCATGAAATCTGGGCAAAAATGGTCAAAGGAGGGAAATGCCCGCTCGCATGGAAGACGCTCGTTGGAGAGAGAGGAAATGCTTGCCTGCGATGGTTGGCTGACTTGGCTCTCTCGGTAGGAGCCTTATTTGCACTTCGCGACCGAAGTCCATGAGGAGGGTTCCTCCAAGGTGTCTGGTAGACCCCAATAGGAGGGGAGGGAGGGAACGGGATGGTTAAGTATGGTTGGAGGGAGGTATATCTAGCCAGGGGGAGGCTTACCTTCAAGAAGGATTTACAGAAAGGCGTAGTGTGTGGGTGCCTATTTGGGGTTTTACTTAAGCCTCAGCTGTAGCATCAACAACAGAGGATCATATCTGCTATATACCCCGAGAGTGAGGCTTTATTTTTTCTCTGGTTTATCTCTTAATTCACAAGCTTCGGAGTGGGGGGGTTCTCTCTTCGTCTTCACGGATATTTGTGTCTGACTTGACTGAGATCTTTCAACAGAGTCTCTCTGTCCTAACATCCATTCCAATGTCTTTTAAATCATCTCGACGTGGTCTTTTAAGTCCTTGGGATTTCTCAAAATTCAAAATCTAAAATATACTTAATATTTTTTACAATATAGTTTAAATTTCTAAGAATAGGATATGCAACAAAAAATTAGTTAAACAATTCAGTGTTCTTGGAGTAGTCATACAAATTACTAATACTTCTGGGAAATAAACCATAAAAATTGCTCATACTTCTAGAAAATAAACCATAAAAAATACTGATACTTCTAGAAAATAAACCGAAAATACCCACAATTCTAGACAATGAACCATAAAAAATACTCAATTCTAGAAAATGAACCATAAAAATACTCAATTCTAGAAAATGAACCATAAAAATACCCACAATTCTAGAAAATAAATCACAAATACCCACAATTCTAGAAAATAAACCATAAACATTACTCATACTTCTAGTAGATGAACCATTAGTCCCTATCCTTGTAGTCCCTCGAGGAGGTTTAAAGCTCCTTGAAGTCCCTTACAGTCTCTTCAGGCCATAAACCCCAGTAATTAACTCCTCACCTCTAATACCTCGAAAGACAACAACAACCGACAGAGGAGTCTAAGGAGACTTCTTGAAAAGGAATTTGATATGAAGTGGAG
The DNA here is from genome assembly GCF_036898095.1 of Palaemon carinicauda. Classification (NCBI taxonomy): domain Eukaryota; kingdom Metazoa; phylum Arthropoda; class Malacostraca; order Decapoda; family Palaemonidae; genus Palaemon; species Palaemon carinicauda. Next base: position 65,854,127 of record NC_090741.1, read on the forward strand.
ACCTCCACGTGTTCGAGGGCCGAGGGGGCTGGCTGGCAGTCATATCTCCCATAGCGTGTAAGGTAGTTTATGTAAATTTTCTTACATAACATTAAACTCGCATTAACTTCCGTTATCTCTTTCTTTACAAATTAAGATTTCCTTAATAGTCTAGTATGTTTATTTGATTACTCTGTGTTATTTTATTACTTTTGTACATGACATGTTTTTTAAACACAACTTATGTGGTCTACGACAATGTATTTCAATATTCGGGATGAGTAATTTTTACTTACTATATTTTAAGTAAATACTTTCTAATTTTATGATATTCTTTTATTACTGATGAATTATTTTAATTACAAAGTTCTAGCCGATTTGTTGATTCCTAAAATAACTTTTGTATGTCTAAAATAACAAATATTTTAACTATTTGTAAGATGATTTTACTAATTGTAGCTTTATATTTTATGAATACCCAATTTAATATTGGAAATAAAGAATTATTATATTATTATTATTATTATTATTATTATTATTATTATTATTATGCATGTTCTAAGAACTTGTTAAATTAGGAGAACTGAAGAGCACATGAGGAAGTGTTGTAAATATCTTTTTTAATTATACACGATTTTTCCCCTTTAAGTGACGGCAGATGGGTATAGCCTTCCGGTTTCTCAGCAAGATTTGCTACCCTCCGACCTTTTCTTGTCCTGGATCTCGAACGACGTTGGTACTCATTTTTACACACACATTATTATTATTATTATTACTAGCCAAGCCACAACCCTAGTTGGAAAAGCAAGATGCTAAAAGCCCTAGGGCTCCAACAGGGAAAAATAGCTGTTTCTAGTCCATTGCAGGGTAATGGCCAAAGACCTGTCTTTATTCATGCCTGGGGTTTGAGAAACTTTGGCCAGTTTTCATCACCACGATGGCCAGGCCGGATTGGTGAGGGTGGGAGACTTTTGTCTGATTGCTCACAGCAAACCAT
>NC_090741.1:65855602-65858102 GCF_036898095.1 Palaemon carinicauda
ATTTTGATAATGAGAGAGAGAGAGAGAGAGAGAGAGAGAGAGAGAGAGAGAGAGAGAGAGAGAGAGAGAGAGAGAGAGAGAGAGAGAGAGAAACTCGTTCGCTCCTTCACAAGAATAAAGATCATTTTAGGTAAACAATTCAAAATACTTTAATTTCAATAAGAAAACAGAAACACCCGCCTCTACAATCTTTCATAAAAGAAAAGTAAATAAAATATTTCATATTCCTTTCCTCTGAATTTAAAGCAGCTCGCATCAGACACCTATTGTCTGTTAAAAGCTTCTCGACATCACGTTAGGAATGAGGCTGAGACTCATAATATTATTATTATCATTATTACTTGCTAAGCTACAACCCTAGTTGGAAAAGCAGGATGCTATAAGCCCAGAAGCTCCAACAGGGAAAATAGCCCAGTGAGGAAAGGGAAAAAAAGGAAAAATAAAATATTTTAAGAAGAGTAACTTTAAAATAAATATCTCCCATATAAACTATATAAACTTTAACAAAACAAGAGGAAGAGAAATTAGATAGAATAGTATGCCTGAGTGTACCCTCAAGCAAGAGAACTCTAACCCAAGACAATGGAAGACCATGGTACAGAGGCAATGGCACTACCCAAGACTAGAGAACAATAGTTTGATTTTGGAGTGTCCTTCTCCTAGAAGAGTTGCTTACCATAGCTAAAGAGTCTCTTCTACCCTTAGCAAGAGGAAAGTGGCCATTGAACAATTACAGTGCAGTAACCCCTTAGGTGAAGAAGAATTGTTTCGTAATCTTAGTGTTGTCAGGTGTATGAGGACAGAGGAGAATATGTAAAGAATAGGCCAGACTATTCGGTGCATGTGTAGGCATGGGAAAAATGAATCGTGACCAGAGAGAAGGATCCAATATAGTACTGTCTGGCCAGTCAAAAGACGCCGTAACTCTCTAGTGGTAGTATCTCAACGGGGCGTATGGGAATAGACTTACAATAGTTGTCACCAAATGTAATGACTATATACAATCATCCCTCTTACATAATAAAAAGTACGTGTCTGGCTAGTACAGAGGTAACAAGTTCGCCTATTATTTGAATGGCAGCAGATCGATCCCAGTCCAGGACCGTGAGTCTAAGCTGTTTACTGGGGGAGGCCACTGCTGTGGTTGGGTACCACCGTGGTAAATTGGGCTTGTCCAGCTGACGTTCTGGTGAGGATCTATTCAGATGAAATTGGAACTAAAATCAGACACCTTCAACCTTTATACATATATATATATATATATATATATATATATATATATATATATATATGTATATATATATGTATATATATATATATATATATATAATATATATATATATATATGTAATGTATATATATATATATATATATATATATATATATATATATATGTAAGTGTATATATATATATATATATATATATATATATATAATATATATATATATTATATATATATATATATATATATATATATATATATCCGGTCACGCTAAACTCTCCCCATACCTCGGGTAAGGGAGGTGTAGTCATACCCTGGTGAGACGGGGGTGCGTGTGTGTGTGTATCTTAAATATCTAATGGCATTTTTGATGGGTAGCGTACAATATTATACACAATATATTCAATGCAATTCATTACATTATTGAGTTTATTATCTTTTCAAGTTTATGCTGGGTTCAAATTAGCACGGACTCTTGTACAACAAAGAAACCAGGTCTGCCATGTGTCTATCAAGGCCTGGACGAATATTATATGAAGAAAAGTCCTTGCACTATTTGTCCGTCTTTGTATAAAAAAAAAAAAAAAAAAAAAAAAAAAAAAAAAAAAAAAAAACGTATGCAATATTACTTGTTTCTTCTCCGCCTACACCCCAAATTGAAAAAAATGATTTGTCAATCTTACAAGATTGAAAAAATAAAACACCAAAATGGAAATAATAATACCGATATAGAAACCTGTCTCAGGGAGTCAGTCCCTCCCCTTCCAGTCGACCGCCAAATTACTTGACTCCTTATAAGTAACAACAAATGCCACCGTCTCTAGACCCCTGCAGGACAAAGGCCTCAGACATGTCCTTAATCTTGTCTAGGGTTTTGCTATCTTCATCACCACGCTAGCCATTGTGGATTGGTGATGGTGGGAGACTTTTGTCTGATCGCTCACAGCAAAACAACTTAGTATGGTGGCCCTGACTAGTATAACTTTGCTGATTATTGCGATACACAAACCCTATCACCACGCTAAGGTATCCCCACTCAGATATATATATATATATATATATATATATATATATATATATATATATATATATATATATATATATATATATATATATATATATATGAAATAAAACGGATTTTGACATAGGAAAAATCTAATTTTTGGGCGATATAGCCATGTTATCCTTATGGAAGTTCCTCATAAGACAGCTTTCTACTTGCGATATTTCTGCAAGTGATAAAGCAGATAATTTAACTTTAGATCTATCACGGATTT
>NC_090741.1:65863102-65870602 GCF_036898095.1 Palaemon carinicauda
TGGGCTATTTTTCCCTATTGGAGCCCTTGAGCATATAGCATCTTGCTTTTCCAACTAGGGTTGTAGCTTGGCTAGTAATAATAATAATAATAATAATAATAATAATAATAATAATAATAATAATAATACTGCCAGACCCAAGATCGCATAAATTTAGTGATTGGGAGAAATCGTAAAAAAAAAAAAAAAAAAAAAAAAAAAAAAAAATGTTTCCATAAAATGCTGATCAAAATCGAAGTGAATTCTATAATGCAATTCGGAATCAATATCCAATTTATTTTACAAATTAATATAATATCAAATGACGTATATGCTAAAAAAAAAAGTCTTATATTAATTTGTAATATGCAAATTTACACACTCACATGATCAAAGATAGCTGATGTAGTATAATCTGAACGTTGCATAATGCTTTACTGAAAAAATAAAGCCAATGAAAAATAATAGAATAAATACCCGTGAATGTAGCATATTCTTATGAAAAAGCAAAATTACAATTTAAAGAGACGATTCAGCGAGAATAAAAAAAAAAATATGTAGAGAACATAAAAGAAACCATAAAAACATTAAAATCGTTATTTAATGAAAAAAAAAAATGTTAGAGAAATTAAAGAATCAATAGACCAACATCGTTAATTAATTAATTATAATTGAAAAGATGATTCAGTAAGAAGAAAATATAAAGTGAAAATAAAAACCATAATACAAACAATAAAATCGTTATCTAATAAAGAATAAAAAATAGAAAGGGAAAGTAAACGAACCAATATCGAAAATAACACCGTTAATTAATTAAATATTCATACAAAAACATAATGACGAAAATGCAAGAACCAGGAAATAGAAAGAAAAGATAAACGCAAAATAAACAAGAACAAACTTCCAGTGTGATAAGAAAGAACCCCCCAAAACACACGAGGCTTACAAACAAGGAACATGAACACCACCTCGCTATCGGCAGTTTCAATCTCGCTCGAAGATTACACCGTTCTAAAAATCGACTCCCTTCCATTTTTCTCTCACGCTATCTCTCCTCCATTTGTCTCACTTTCCTGTCTCCTCCTTTACTGGTTGTATCTATTCAGGGCATCGTTTAAAAGGTGCCTAAAACCCGGAAAATGAAGCGAAACGTGTTTGAAACATGTTCTTCCACATGACGTAAAGGAAGGCCTTTACTCTCATTGAGTGGCGTACTCGCTTTTTTTGAAAGACTCAGCCAATGAGGTTTGCCTTGGCAGCTTACGTCATGAAATTCCTCTTTCGTGATTGGTTGAAATCTTATCACATAGTTCAGCCAATGAGATGTGTACTTGACGTGATCGATTGGTTGGAAGAGGTTTCTTATTTAGAAAAAAAAAAAACGAACCTTCCATGAAAGCTTGAGTCTGTCACTATTTCTTTCACTTGAATCTCAAGATGACTATGGCTGGGATTCCTTGTTAAGTTCAAGGATGTTGAGAATCTTATATAAGTAAAACCTTTTACCAAATATATTGATTATAAAAAACGTTCTTAAAAAAACTGAGGTACAATTTATCAACAATGAGAATTACTTTCACATATTATTATTATCATTATTATTATTATTTGCTTAGCTACAACCCTAGTTGGAAAAGCAATATGCTATAAGCCCAGGGGGCCCCAACAGGGAAAATAGCCCAGTGAGGAAAGGAAACAAGGAAAAATAAAATACTAAGAACAGCAACAACATTAGAATAAATATTTCCTATATAATCTATAAAAAAAAACTTTAACAAAACAAGAGGAAGAGAAATTAGATAGAATAGTGTGCCCGAGTATACCCTCAAGCAAGAGAACTCTATCCAATTCATTTATAATCTCTCTCTCTCTCTCTCTCTCTCTCTCTCTCTCTCTACTCATAACAATATCACACAGTCTATCAAAACATAAAAAACTTCTATTAATAAGATGAGGTCATTATCCCCATAAACAGACAGCTGAAAATACCAATCTTATTACAAATCACACTAATTTGATGATTATGATAGTCTTTGAGAGTATCAATGACTCCTAATGAAAGACAAAAAAATAATTTACTATTCGAAAGCAGGAAGACTTTTTTTTATTGTATATACATAATTATATTTCACCACTTCCTGTCAACGGCAGTATTCAAAGAGCTAATGTAGTTCAGCTGAAATCTCTCCTCTGCATTTGTCTTGTTTAATACAATGTATTTACAATGAAAGTAATAAAGTGTGTGATTGTCATTTCTAAGTACATATCGGAAAAGAAACAGTACAAATGACAACAGTATGGATATGTTGGTAAGATATACACACACACACACACACACACACACAAACACACACACATACATCATACATACATATACCAAGGCACTTAACCCCAATTTTGGGGGGTAGCCAACATCCACAAATGAAACAAAAACAAAAAGGGGACCTCTACTCTCTACGTTCCTCCCAGCCTGACAAGGGACTCAAGCGAGTTCAGGCTGGGAGGAACGTCTGAACACACACACACACACACACACACACACACACACACACACACACACACACACACACATATATATATATATATATATATATATATATATATATATATATATATATATATATATATTAAGTATATGTACATACTGTATATATATTCTAAGAAACTAAGCTCTTCAACCCATGAACAATATATGGAACTAACTAAGCAATCCATCTTTACTTGCTTAGAAAACAGAGAGAGAGAGAGAGAGAGAGAGAGAGAGAGAGAGAGAGAGAGAGAGAGAGAGAGAGAGAGTCTGTCGACCCTCTTCTCCTTTCGTTGTCGAATCATAAATATTTTCACAAGCCAAGACGTCTGACTTCCTAAAAATTATTGATTTTTTTTTAAATGGGATTCTCTGGTTATCAGAATCCCTGGAGTAGCTGGATACTATAGGAATTGTGGAATTTTTTGTTTCGTGGTTCCAACTTTTTCGAAATGATGGGAATTGTGGAAATTTTCATATTTCCGTGGTTCCCATTTCCTGAAAATAGCTGGGAATTGTAGAAATTCTTTGCGCTTCCAGGATTAACGTTTCCTGAAAATCACTGGGAATTTTCATATTTTCGTGGTTCCCATTTCCTGAAAATCTCTGGGAATTTTCATATTTTCGTGGTTCCCATTTCCTGAAAATTTCTGGGAATTATGGGAATCTTCATATTTCCGTGGTTCCCATTTCCTGAAAATTTCTGGGAATTATGGGAATCTTCATATTTCCGTGGTTCCCATTTCCAGATGTTTTGGAATTATGGGAATTTTCCCATTTCCTCGGTTCCAATCGCCTGAAAACCGTACGGAACTATGGAATTTCTGACCTTTCCGTGGTTCCCATTTCTTTAAAACCAAGGAACTTGGAATTTTATATAGAAGCCAAAAAATAATATATTTTTCATCATTTTGTTTATAGCCTCAACCAAATTCTTTTTATTTATTATTATACACAACATTCTTTCGTAAAGCGACGAGTGTTAAAGGATATGAAAAAGAAAATATAATTTACCCATTTATGCAATCTAAGGAGACAAGATAATAAATGATAAAGACCCCACCAATGTAAAATTGGGTATAACAAGCATACTTTAAAAATAACCTCAGAAGTTTTCGAGAAATGTCTTTCTTGCTTTCTCCTTTTACGTTAGATTTCTCTTTCGTCCAATTTCTATTTTCTCTCGCAATTTACATTTCTGAAGACCTTTCTCTTTTTATTTCCTTCTTAATCTTAATTCTTTACAAGTGTCTTTCTTAATATGTTCCTCGCTATTTAATTCACCCTTTACTTAAATAAACATATTATCATCGCAATTATTACTAGCCAAGCTACAACTCTACCTGGAAATTGGGTTGTGGTGGCCTATGTGATAACATCCCTGCCTAGTGATTGCCAGACTGGGGTTTGAGTCTGGTTCAAACTCGCTAATTCCTTTGGTCGCTGCAACATCACCATCTTTGTGAGCTAAGGATAAGGGTTTAGGGGAGCATATAGGTCTATCTGCTGAGTCATTAGCAGCCACTGCCAGGTCCTCCTTGGGTGGAGAGGGGGCTAGGGCGCTGATCAGTCTCTAGGCTGCAGGGGTGGCCAACCTTTTGTTTCCCATGCACCATTTTTTTTTTCACTTCTAATTCAGATGCGCCACAAACTTTAACCCCATTTCAATCCTTGAACTATGTTGATTTTGACCTATTTGGCGGTTATACACATAATTAGTGGGGAGAGATGTAGTAGTTGTAAAGGAAAGGATTTAACATGAATACAAAGTAAACTGTACTTTATTGACACTTTGAATTTGCATTGATAATATTCATTAGCTATTATTGAAAGTACTAATGAAACTATACAAACATAATTAGCAGTTTTTAAGAAAAGTACTTAAGTTTATTATCTCTGGGGTATAGTGCGCCACTTGTAATCGTGCAATGCGCCAATGCTGGCCACCCCTGGGGCATTGTCATTGTCCTACTTGATAGGGCATTGTCACTGTCCCTTACGTCTGCCATTCATGAGCGGCCTTTAAACCTTTAAAAGCAGGATGCTAAAAGCCCCATGGGCTCCAAAAGAGAAAGAAGCCAAGTGTGGAAAGGAAATAGAGAAATAACGAATAAACTATAAATGAAAAAAAAATTAAAAACCATAAATATAAAATGTATTAAAATAAGTAACAATTTAATAAATATATTAGTCATAAATTATAATGAACGAGGCATATGTAAACCCCTTCTTTAATCTCATATCCTCTTCTGGGCAATCAGAAAGCGTAAAAAACTTCTCTCGAGTTTCTCAGGAATCTCTCTCTCTCTCTCTCTCTCTCTCTCTCTCTCTCTCTCTCTCTCTCTCTCTACAGACAACAACCCATGACATCCCTCCATACACTGAGCTACGTCGGTCCCACTGAACATAATGTTTACATGTACGTCTAATATTAACATTAACTTTACAAGAAGAAAGATTTCACATAATGTTTGTGGAAGATTAAAAGCAACATCATCTTTACAAGAGAATTCCTATTTTTTTGTAATTTCTGCTAAGAACTGCATAGTATTGTTACAGTTAACTTCCTCTTGTTTCATTTCTCCACCGTTATCCAAGCGCTCCCTGTCATAGTATGCTAGAAAGCACTAGATAAATAGAGTGAAAGAAGGGACCGTTAATCTGTGTATAGTTATAAAGCGCTTGATACTGTAAAGGTTTTCTGAACTTTATGTTCAATTACGACTCAGCAGCAAAAGGAAGAATGTGGCAGTGACCGACGAGTTGTTTGTTCTCTGGGGTCATCCACTGCTGAGTGAGGCGGCATAATATTAAAAAAAAAACTAATATGATTCTTTTTTTTTTTTTTTTTCATTCACAATCTTGTGGGTTTTTACGTTGTTTGCTGCAAGCAACTTTTTGCTCTAAGGTTCGGACAAATAAAAGTAAAAACGCAGAATAAATGATAAAAGGAATAGAGGTGTATACCGATAATGAAAAACGAACTTACACTTCTTTCAGTAATTCTTCTTCATGAACGAATCGATAATTAAAGTATATAAAAGTTCTGAAAAAAAAATACCCCAAGTAACGAATAATGAAGAAAAATCAGGAGTTACACCCAAAATGTAACAATGACGATCACGATAAAATTAATATCAATATGGGAATGAAAATAAAACAATGTTACAAATTAATAGGAAAAACTATCAAAAATTCGTTAAAATATAAAAAGTAGAATAAAAAAGGAAACAGTTAGGAAAACAGTAGAAAACAGGAGCAGGGAAAATAAAGAAACACAAAACTAAAGTCGAGTTGAAGAAGACATGAAACAATTGAAGGGAGACTCCATCGGGGTGGGGGAATCTGGGAAGGGGAGAAGAGGCTCTGGGAGGGGAAGGTAACGCCAGGAAAAGAAAAGAGGCTCCTCCTGGGTCAACGGAGGTCACGAGTTCACAGGAACCGAAATGTTAAGAGAGCCAATTTAGGGTGAGGAAGTCATTTTTAACAAATGGCGGAACACGCATGCGCGACTCTTCCACTTTAACAACACAGGAAGGATGGCGGGAAAGGGGAGTAACTGTCGTTTCAACTGTGAAACTGCTGTTGGTTAAGAATGTCTTACTCGGGTCGCAAGTTGAAACCAATTGCATTGTTAACAAATTTGCAAAAGGTGATATTTGATTAAATTTGCTCGGGGTGACTTTTGAGAATATTGATCTTTTACAAGAGGTAATATTCCTAAATAATGATCTAATTTGCTCGAGGTAATATTTAAAAGTACTGATCGAATTTTCTCGAGGTAACATGTAAAAATATTGATCGAATTCACAAGAGGTAACATGTAAAAATATTGATCAAATTCACAAGAGGTAACATGTAAAAATATTGATAAAATTCACAAGAGGTAACATGTAAAAATATTGATCGAATTCACAAGAGGTAACATGTAAAAATATTGATCGAATTCACAAGAGGTAACATTTGAAACTATTGATCGAATTCACTACAGGTAATATTTAAAAGTACTGATCGAATTTTCTCGAGGTAACATGTAAAAATATTGATCGAATTTACTAGAAGTATTTTTTAAAAAAAACATTGATAGAGTTGGCTAAAAGGTAATATTTGAATATATTGATCGAATTTGCTCGAGGTAACACTTGTAAACATTGATCGAATTTGCTCGAGGTAACATTTGAATATATTAATCTAATTTACTAGAGATATTTAAAAAAAAAAAACATTGATAGAGTTGGCTAGAGGTGACATTTGAAAATATTGATCGAATTTACTAGAGGTATTTATTTTTAAACATTGATAGAATTGGCTCGAGGTAACATTTGAAAATACTGATCGAATTTACTAGAGGTATTTTTTCTTAAAAACATTGATAGAGTTGGCTAGAGGTAATATTTGAAAGCATTAATCAAATTTTCTCGAGGTAACATTTAAAAACATTGATCGAATTTGCTCGAGGTAACAATTAAAAATATGGAAAAGTTGATAAACATTCGCTTGCTTATCTGTGTATTTCTAATATATATTGTGTTAAACATTTGTTATTCTTTAAATTATTTATTTAAAATGTCTCCATATTGTCGTATTTCACACGTTTTTACTCATTCTTACCCATATTTTCAAAGTAATCAAGTCAGTTTCTTAAATGTTAAATCTTCAAGGCAAATTACTACCCTGTTAATATTAACAGCGTACAAGAAAATGTGATTAAGATTAACAATACTTATTCAATCATCTATTCGGCTATCTATTTGGGTTACCCATTTGTCATCCTTCATCCATTTAGCTATCAAAATTCACTACATTCTAAAATTCTCCCTAACGATACCTTCATGAACTTTAATAAAATCCAACTATTCCTACTTATTTTTTCATATATTAGATTTCAAAAGAGGCCTTGGAGAAGATAAAATAGACACATGAAGAAGGGAGACAGATGGATAATAAAATAAAGCAATGGATTCGTCTACTTAAAAAATACTGGTTATAGATAT
>NC_090741.1:65883102-65885602 GCF_036898095.1 Palaemon carinicauda
TCCTTATTTCCTTTCCTCACTGGGCTATTTTTTTTCTCTGTTGGAGCCCTTGGACTTATAGCATCTTGCTTTTTTAATTAGGGTTGTAGCTTGGCTAGTAATAATAATTATAATAATAATAATAATAACAATAATAGTAGTAGTAGTAGTAGTAGTAGTAGTAGTAGTAGTAGTAGTAGTAAAATCATAGCGGATAGCAAATACCTCCGTATCAACAGTGATTTCTTTAGGAGAAAATAGCTTTTTCTGTTAATCATTACATTAGTAAACACCATCAGTGTCATTAGCGAAATACGAAGCGTAGCAGTAACAGTAGTAGTTGTAGAGTAATAGCAACAGTAGTAGTTGTAAAGTAGAAGTAATAGTAGCAGTTGGAGGAGAAGTAGTAAGTTCCACCCAGCGATAAGGGGCCACCTCCAAACAAGAGGAGAGAAGACCCTCTTGTTTACACCTGAAAGCGTGCCAAGAGGTACTGGCTACCAGTATAACTGATTATAAACTAAACTATGATTCGTTATATTTAACACATCAATTTGATGGAGGAGGAGAGAGAGAGAGAGAGAGAGAGAGAGAGAGAGAGAGAGAGAGAGAGAGAGAGGAGAGAGAGAGAGAGAGAGAGAGAGGAGAATTTATTTACCGATTTATTTGTATTGTAAAATCATTGGGGAGAGAGAGAGAGAGAGAGGAGAGAGAGAGAGAGAGAGAGAGAGAGAGAGAGAGAGAGAGAGAGAGAGAGAGAGAGAATTTATTTACCGATTTATTTGTATTGTAAAATCATTGGGAGAGAGAGAGAGAGAGAGAGAGAGAGAGAGAGAGAGAGAGAGGGAGAGAGAGAGAGAGAGAGAATTTATTTACCGATTTATTTGTATTGTAAAATCATTGGAGAGGGAGAGAGAGAGCGAGAGAGAGAGAGAGAGAGAGAGAGAGAGAGAGAGAGAGAGAGAGAGAGAGAGAGAGAGAGAGAGAGAGAGAGAGAGAAATTACCGATTTGTCTGTAAAATAGTAAAAATATAAACAATTGTTTTAAATACATAAATCTTTAACATAATTTCCATTTTGCATGAGAGAGAGAGAGAGAGAGGAGAGAGAGAGAGAGAGAGAGAGAGAGAGAGAGAGGAGAGAGAGAGAGAGAGAGGAGAGGAGAGAGAGAGATTTAATAACCGATTTATATCTGTAAAATAGAAATATTTAAGATCCTTTTAATTGCATAAATCGTTATTCCAGCTTTATTTTCATTTTCCGCTGATAATAATTTAGCCCCAATATTGAACGCCTCTGAAATATTCACTCTCATACATACCTTTTTTATATTTCTCCAATAATATATATTTACCTCTCTCTGTGTCTGTTTCTCCATATGGCCACCATATTATCACTCCCCTTTCGCTGGTCTTCCCATAGAATATAACTCTCCTTTGTATTAGTCCCCGACCTACCGATTCGTTGACCCACAAAAGGGCGATGAGGGAACACAGGAATGATATGGATTTCTGGGCAGAGTGGGAACATCAGGGAACGCTGTTCAGCGGAACACATGGGAACATAGAAATTATACCGATACATTGGAGTAGCAGACTGACGAAGAAACGACACAGGTTTTCGTGAGGTACTTTGTATAATCCTCAAAAAACTTTATGGAATCTTTAAGGGTGAGAAAATACTAATTCAACAAGTGTACGCGACCCGTCAATAATGGCGGCTAAATATTTAGATAGATATGCATACACAGATTCAACACCTCCCTACCACGTACCCCTTAACTAACTACAACACGGCTGTTTGGGCAATATGTGGGAGATTGTAGTTTCCTATTGCAGCCTATCTCTTGAGGTACCCCCTATCATCAGGGTAGGAATACTCCCTTCCCCCTACCCAAGGGACTGGGAGAGAAAGAGTAGTTAATTATGGCTTGTTTGAATATGAAAAAAAAAAAAAAAACCACGTCTAAATGTGCAAAAATTTATCATTAATCGAATGCCAAGTAACAAACTACCAATTAGCTACGATGGTGAAGATGGGTTAATTTCAATACTAAGTACAAAACACCTGAATTCGACAGGTATAAGTACAGCAGAATTGTCAATGACTTATCTTTCTTCGTGGCCAAGTGGTTTAGTCACTGTCTCTACAAGTTTGCCGGACCAGGGTTCGTCACCCGGCCGGTCACAAGCTCTTTGTCTTTGTGTGATTTCGCCTGGGGCTCTGATCCCGAGGTCGTTAAGAGAATCCAGACATTGATGTAGCAAAAATATACATGGCTTATTTGAAAATATATATATATATATATATATATATATATATATATATATATATATATATATATATATATATATATATATATATATATATATATATATATATATATATATGTAGCCAGACACTTGCTCTTCATTATATAGGGGAGATGGTATTTTGTAGAAACTTCAAAGCAAACACGGGCCCCGGGGCATATGGCCTAGTCGCCAACAACTTGCATGAATTTCTGAATATGATAATTATT